>NC_135497.1:445854675-446187982 GCF_052857255.1 Amblyomma americanum
TGAGAAGACGCATGGGTGTATCCAAAACTTTCTTTATTAAAACTCAAGCGTCCGACTGCAGTAATCGTTATACACGTTACTCTAAAAATATGCAATGGATATATGCAATACTTAAGGCAATACAAACACCATAAAAATGCAATAGAATAGATATAAAAATTATCAAGTGTAATAACAACAAAACATTATTTCAAGATATTTTCGTTAAAGGTAAGACAAGCAAGGACGACACCAAATAAACGTGGCACTATCAAAAACAACAAAATTCAGTTCTTCGTAAGCCCGCTAAATATCACAAGAACAAACAAGAGACGAACAACGAAGATTAGCATATCTTAATAACACTGCTCAGCGTTTCATTGGCAACGTGGAGGCTTGGAGGCGCCACAACGAACTTATTGAAACTATTCATGTATAGCGCAAACAGTCCTCTTTTAAAATGAAATCTTTCGCGCCTTTGCTTTGGTGAAATCAGATGTAGTCTGTTCGAAGGATAGATCGCGGAGGAGGTCAGTTTCACTGGACATGATAGCAAGCGAGTTCACCTTGTCGTCAAAGAGGCTCGAACGAAGGCGATTTTTTTTTATCAGCGACAACTTGGAAAACGATCGTTCGGTATCCCAGTTTGCAGCGGGTATGCTTAAGTACATTCGCAAAGCAATAGAAAGGTTCGGAAACACATCAGTAAGCTTTCTTTCATGTAGAACCTTCATTAGTCCCAGTGGACTTGTGTCCTGGCACACAGAGTTGTGCAGAAAGTTCGCAAACTAAATAATTTCAGCGGAAATTACTGGCTCCAAATCATTTTTGTAAGTTTTCACCAACTGCTCAGCCTGTCGTGCCAGAGAGGCCTCGCTCCAAACTTCTGCCAGCAATTTTAGAATCCGAACCTTTCGCAGAGTTCAGTGTAGGCAGCCTTTCGCACTTCAAAGCAGAGCCTATACTGTCAAGTACAACATTGTAGGTCTCTACGATAAACGTTTTTCTACCTTGTAGCGCACTATCGCTTTTTTCATCCCGGTGCTTATTCAGAACGATGCGTTTGCCCTCATCCCGATAACAGTGATTAGTACTTAGCGTTCGTGCTCTCTCTTTGAAGGTATCAAAGAAAGGTCGCAAAGAATTAACAAAGCCTTCTAGAGAGCTCAGCAGGTCTACAGCAGTTGTAATGTCTAGGCCTGGTTTCTGAAGGGGTGCTCTCGTTTTGTCAAAGCGCTCCAAGATTTCACTCCAGAAAATCGCCATGAATGCAGTCTCTAGTTTTGTCATTATCGGCATGAGAGAGTGCGCTTCTTTCCTAGGGTCACCGTTTTCTTCCTCGTTCTTTGATATAGCTTCAAGACAACACAAGACTATTGAATTTTTTCAGAATGGCCTTACATGATTCAGCGTATCGACCCCCTGATCTCAGAGAGACTTTTCAAAACAAGCTGCTGGCTAGTTCCGCCCATGCTGTCCAAATAATACCTGCATAGCTTAGGTAGGGCAGCAAAGAACACATACAGTCTGAATTACAGTGAAAACTTTGACTCCCTCAAGACGACTGTCAATGCTACACGCGCCAACTAAGTTCAGTGAATGACCAGCACATGAGACGTAGACTGCTAATTCTTTCAGGTGATTGATTTTAGCTTGCAGTTATTTGTATTTTCTTGACAAATTACTCCCGTTATCATAAGCTTGGCCCCTACAATCATCAATTGAGATGCCATTGGTCGTCAAGAGGGACATTACGGTATCGAAAAGATACAAGCCGGTATGCGGTTCGATTGGAACAAATCCAAGAAAGCGGTCGTACACTTTCCCATTTAAATAGTATCGTAAAACAACTGACAGATGATCACCGTGAGTAAGGTCTGGAGTTGTATCAACAACGGAATGTGTGCACGCTTTCATTTAACATTTCTGCAGGACACTTATCTTGTTTCTAAAATGGTGACAGCAGGAGTGGACTATGGTCTACTGTGATTGAATGTGTGCATAGATGGCGTCTTCTGGAGTGCACTATGTTATACTGTGACTGAATGTGTCTATGGATTGTGGCCCTGCAATGGACTGTGTTTCTACTGTAACTGAATATGTGCATAGATGATGACTTCTGGAGTGGACTGTGATGTGGACTGTATGGAGTGAATGCGTGCATAGATGGTGAC
Organism: Amblyomma americanum; assembly: GCF_052857255.1. Taxonomy (NCBI): domain Eukaryota; kingdom Metazoa; phylum Arthropoda; class Arachnida; order Ixodida; family Ixodidae; genus Amblyomma; species Amblyomma americanum. The sequence goes on from NC_135497.1 coordinate 445,856,829, forward strand.
TGCGGGAGTTGAATATGTGCTGTTAGAGGTGACTGTGCGCATAGTGGGGGTAGATCCGACAGGTTTTGGGAGATTATTAACATAGAAGTGGCGCTACGGTGGAGCAATTGCTGACAGAATAAGCGAGGCTAATCCCACCTCTAGCATTCAACACCTCAACTCAACTCAACTCGACTCAACAATTAAAGAGAAGTATGTTGCGCGTTTCACTTCGTCAACGAGACGTTCCTTGAGAGACTTTGCCATATGCTCGATAAATTCATCACAAATGGTTTTTTGACAGATACAATGAGTGACCTTTTCCTTTGTTCCCGTAGAGTTTGTTGGGCTCCTCTAGAAAGAGATCAAACTTGGCAATGGCCTCAAGCACTCCCATATAATCACCATTTCTCGGTGAACCAAAAATCTCCTCACTGCCACTAAACAATAGGTTGCGCTCAGCTAGAAGCTTAAGTTCATCGACTACGCGCTTCAACACCTGTGTCCAGTAAGCGGTCTCAGTGACAAGATGCTTAACCAGCTACTTGTCAATTGTGCTGCTCGAGTTAGAGCGGGCGAGCCATGCTGCCAGGTAGTTCCGGTGCTCGACGTATTTTCATGTCCGCAAACCTTTTCGTCTGCTCTTTTCCAACCAGAAAAGCCGTGCGCTGCGAAAGCACTGGGGTTGCTTGAAGCCGAAAATAGTTTGCACATGAAAACCTAAACGGAGCCTTTGAACTTCGAGTACATTAACCAGTGTCGCTCGTACGCCTCCCCATTTACATCCTTTCGCACGATAAGATGAGATGACAGAGCGTTTCTGAATTTTGTATTGCCTTTCAGAAGACGGAAAATTTTCTGCCCGATTTTTAAAATACAATGGCCCTTTCTAAAGGCATACACTCCGAAAGCTGTCAGTAATAACGTCCGGCCACTTAGCAGGGTCAAATCGGAGAATCTCCCAACGTAGCTCTTGTTGCGGGGGTGTCTGTACCTCTCTGTGGCCTCAACGAGAAGCCGTCTCATTCGTCCTCTCGAGGGGCACTTTGTGGCTGGTAACCTGATTATCTGAAGCCAAACTAACAGGAAACAAGTAAGTCGGTTCTTGGAGTGTTGTTTCTTGGTGCTCGTCAGTAGAAGGAGGCTCGTCGGGGAAGTTTGGCACCTGTTGATCAGCAGTAGTAGAAATCGGGCGTGGCGGACCGGACACCTGGGGCTCTGTGGCAGGTGTCCGGCCGAGTAGCATAGACGTTGCTGACTCAGGAACAGCAAAAGGGCTCGGTTAGCGTCGGTTGCTCAGAAATATGGACTACCGAGGTTGGCACCGTTTTCACAGGACCCAAGCAACCAAGATGAGTAAAACCTTGCTTCTTGCCAGGAAACCGTGGTGATGGAGTGGCAAGTCCTCCATAGAAGCACAGTCGGTACTATTGAGAGTGACACGAAATCTGGGTGGAGCGATCATACTGCCCCCCGGAAGCTGCTTTCAGTAGGTACTTTGACATCTTTGGTAGCTTGTTTTCATGCTATTCTCTTTCTAACTTTGCCTTTCGTTTAGACGCACCACTTTGATGCTTCTGACAGCATTTTCGCACGAATGGATGCTAATTGTTCAACGCACCGGACACTTCTTCAGTCCGACGCGACCGCAGGTGTCCAAAGGTGGCCGTCCCGATGACTGGCGCATGCTGCCTGGATGGTCCGTGGCTGGCCGAGGGTGGTGCATCCCGCGGGAGCTCCTCAACGGGCGGGCTTATGCAAGCTTAACAGGCGGCTCGGGGATAAATCGCAGCCCGCGATCAACTTGCTTTCATAGACGCGCGCCGCGTTTGTCTGTTATTAGCGCCAAAGCAGGCATTCACATACGCATAGAGTTCCTTGTACAAATTCCCTCCTTCTCCATGCAAACTCACTCTCTCGCGTTCCTGGTCTCGTCTTCCTTATGGTTAGGAGCAGTCATCTGTTCTGTGAGGTTCTAGATTTTTCTTCCGCCCCGCCGACGCCGAGCGAGAGAACGAAAGGGAGAGAGCGACTCCTAGGGCGGGCGAAGTTACGCGCCCTCCGTCGGCTCTGAGTCTTCTTTTTCTACTTCTTTCTGGAAAGTTCGGTGGCCAGTCTGACCTTCTTTTTCCATTGAGCGCGCGTGAGGGTCCGCAGCCACTAGGCAGGAATGGGCCCTAGAGACAGGCCTTTGTGTCCAGCTCTCCAACTTCCCCTTTCACTCTTCCGCATCCCTAGTCCGAACAGCAAACATTCCATTCCCCACGGCACGCGGACAAAAGCACGCGTGACGTCTTCTTTCCTTTTCTGCCTAGACTCTGCCATCAAAATCATCATCATCTGCCATCGGACTCATCCTTCCCCGCCAAAATTATCAGAACGGTAAAGAAAAGTCGAATGGGAGGCACTGTTGGGTACTGCAGCACATCATTTTTATGAGAACAGCGGTGGAACTATTTGAGAGGTGGAGGGTGGCGTGGTGGTGACGAGGAGCAAGAGATGTTTAGGTCCTAATCCCACTTTACATGTTTTAAGTGTTTCCCCCTTGCCCCTCCTCTCCGTACAGCACAGGACAGACGGACTGACAGGAAACCACAAAAACTCTTCTAAGCAAACGCACCTCGCTTCGAAAGAAAGAGGGCCCCGCCGGGGTGGCGGGGGATTCCTGTTTTTGCAGCTCGACATGTTCTCCCCAAATGATCAGGCTAAACGCATGCTGTTACATTAGGCGGGGGCCCCGTCTGCTCGTTCAAGATTTCTCGCTTCATACATGTCGCTCGAAGTTCCGTTGCTTATGATTCCATCTGCTAAGCAGGTTAAAATAAATTAGCCCCCTTCAACTGTCCGAGGTGAGGCCCTGGGCTGCAGCCCCCTTAGCCCCCCCCCCCCCCCCTAATCTAGTGCTGAGTATGCCACAAAAATGTTCAGCAAATCTGCGTCTGTGGCACTTCTCACTCTCATCACCATTCAGGGGCTTCCTGTTGATGCGAAATTTACAGCAGAGTTCGCGGAAAAGGCAGAACAACTTTTTTTACAGCCGGAACAATTCAACTTTGAAAAACAGGATGATGAGTGGTGGTACGCTGTGTGAGGGTTTGGAACACCCTCCTTGAGTCTTCTTTGAGTCGCCTATAAATAGGATTGCCCAATGGGCTTTTGGTTGCCTTCGGGACAAGAAACTACTCTACATCAAAGGTTGGCAGATTAAAATCAGAGCCTTGCTTCTGCTGTGGACTATATAAATTAAGATTTTCAATTTACTGATCTTTTCACTCCTTGATTTCTGCTAGACCCTTGGAAACCTTTTTTGAATTATTCATAAAAACGGCCCTACAGAGACACACAACCTGCACCAATTCATTGCCACTCTGAAACATATTTGGATTGGAAGGGTTTTCATGCTTTCTCAAGGAGACTGTGAGGTGACAACAAATGCATTCCTCATCAACTTGGAGAGTCTTTCCGTATTGTTGTCAGGAAGCAGCATACTAAACACAAGCCACAGCAGGCCTCAAGGCTCCAACTCAGTTGACATGCAAGGGTCTTCACAAGATGCCCCTCGCATAGTATATGAAAATATGCACCTTATCGCAGTCACTTTTGTGAAGAGCTTTTTTGATCTGAGAACTACTGAGTGTACATGTGAGAGAACACTGCTTGCAGCAGACGGCGGCTCTGTCTATGAGCGACACCAACCTTTCATACTACTCAAGGAGAATGGTGATCCTAAGCGCGTTTTCATGTTTGCAGCCACAACCTCTGAAGAATGTCTATATTAATAAAGGAATTAGATTCCGCCTTCCGACAAGAAATCACGTAGAGTGCCCAGTGCCCACATATCGAATGCGTGTAGAAATCTGATTGAAAGGACGGAAAACCGGCAAGTTGTGCTCTGTTCAGTAGGCTCAAGTCTGAAGATTCTTAAATTATTGTGCCACACAAGGCTACATCGGTACACCTCATTTTTCAAGAGAAGCACAAATACAAAGTCGAAGCAGATGCTCCCACCAGAAAGATGCGTAAATTTACTGTTTATATTCATAACGCATCGTGTTACTAAATGATTAAAATATTTAGTTTCTTATTGCTACCTACTGCATATGTGCACTTTCTTTGTTAAACTATTTATTTGTTATGTTCATTAGTGTTTTGTATTTTTTATGCAAGGGGCTTGTGGCTCTTCTGCTGAGCCACAACACCCTTCTGCTAAGTGCCTTTCACACACACTGCTATGCTAGTTTATAATTCTGCTCTTGTTGCGCATACACTGTACTTGATTTTGCTCTTGCTGCGTTACTTCTTTTATGAAATGCAAGGTTGCTTTCTGGAACTGTCGTGTGCCATGTTAGTCTGAGCACTCTTATGACCAGGGGCTTTGAATTTCCTTAATATTGACGAATACTAACAGCTTACATAACGTACGTGCCAGGGAACACCGTGTTATATGGCTTCTTTCTCCTCTTGTTCAACAAGCACACAGCCATACAGCCACTCAAGGAATGCCAGAATTCAATTATTAATGATTAGCTGTATGCTGAAATCAGTCCCTATAGGCAGTTGTAGCTTGATTAGTGAAAAATAAGGTACTGAAACTTAATGTTGAGACATGCATAGCTTCAGCAGCTCAAAAAATTCAAAAAGTACTTTTCAGATCCCAGGGGTATTGTGGTATATAATTTGCCATCCCCTGGTCATGACTGCTGCGCTCTATTTTGCTGTTGGGGAAATAAGTAGTATCTGGAATCCAGCGCCAGCAAAAACACGCTGACTCAAATGTTCGGCTCTGTAACAATGAAGACGGTATACACATGAGATGTGATTTGGTTGACATGTATGCTAGTGTCGAAAACAGGCATTCTCAAACTTGTGGGGTTGAATTGGGGAGATAAGTACGTTCTCCCCACTCAATCGCGGCTGACACGGTTCAAAGCCGCCCGGACCCCACCCCGTGATCGCGTACGCTACCGAGCGCACGCCAACCACGGCGGGCCTTGCTCTGGGGGAACAAAGGAACGACACATTGGCTGACACAAACAGGCATTTATTGCTACAGAAACAATAACGCCAGCTAGCAACAAGGTACGCTAATGAATCGAGGACGTCCGAATCACCAGCAAGGTTCCGAGCGAATGTTCGCCCGCGCTAGGGCAAGGGACATATACTCCGAAGGCCGGACGGGACGAGTACGGGAGCCTGTCCCCGTCGCTTCCTCGCCCCGCCGGCGAAGAGCGGAGCCCAGAGCGACGCGTCCGCTCAGGTCGACGATCCCAGCCGAAGCCCCCCTGCCCCATCTCCCGCGCGCGGGCTTTGGCAGTCTCCGCGCAGCGATGCTGGCGCCCTCTCTTGCCAGTTAATGTAACTCACAAGGGAATGCGCTCAGCCTCGAGGTGAGACCGCCGCTGCACGGTGCCTCGCGGGAAAACAAACTCAGGGAGCTGCAGGGCAGGTCCCCACAAACTATGATAAAGTGCTACTTATACTGGCTGTTTTAGGAATTTCTTTTGCAAGTTGTAACATTGGGGGTTTTACGTCTCCAAGCAACACATGCACTAGGAGGGACGTATTACTAGCGGCCGGAATGCTATATTGGATCCCTCTACATGTGCGGACACTGTACAGTACAAGGACCACTTGCAATTTACCATTTAGGAAATCACCCGACATAGTCATGGATGCAATATAATGGCCCACAGACAATTTTTGGCTTGTTATGAACATTGCACATTATATTTGTTATTTCCCTATGAGCTATTTATACGCATGCATTTCCTTGGATTACCCTCCAGTGTGTCATCACTAGAAACTGAATTAATGACCTCCGATTATTGCTGTGCGCCAGCCACGGCCACAATTGTTCTGCGAATTTTCAAAAATTCGTTTCTCGACCTGCCTTGGTCAAATTTTCCTTGCCTTTGCGTCTACATTAAACAAGTAACCGGAACAGGGCGTGGCAGACGAGCCACGCCCTAAAGCGTGCAAGCCTGCAACTCATTAGCCAAGAGGTAAACATGCCCATTGTTAGCAAAGTTAGAAGGTGAACTTTTCTTGGTATCTCTAAATGAAGTTTTATGTAGCACTTCAGCATGTTATGCTGCCCTGGTCTACTTATGCACTGTGAATTCCTCTGCACAAGTTAAAGGTTGAAACTTTGGGCGGGCTCACTTTGTGTGCGTATACTCATTGCCACACATCGATCAAGGACTACTTATGCACTGTAAATTCTTGTGCATAAGTTAAAGGTTGAACCTATTGGCTGGCTCACTTTGTATGTGTATACTCATTGCCACACTTTGGTATATTTCAATACAAGTGAAATGTTTTACTTCATTGCCATTTACCTGAATCTGTACAAAGTTATTGTGTATGCACATATATTGATTGATGTAGCATTTGGTTATGTATACCGTACTTTTTGATAGTGCCGTACCTTTTTGCAGCATAGTGGCATTTTACAATATTGATTCTTTGGAGTGGCTGTCATTGATATTTCCGTGCCACTGATGCCTAGAATCAACACTTTTGTACTTCCATTGTGAAAACTTATGTATGCTTTAATAAACCGTCGTTTGCACTGAATTGTTTACGCTTTTGCTTCTCGAGCGAGCGCTCTAAGCAGCTGCTATGCAGTCGCGCCGCTCGCCATCATGCGCCATGCCACCTCAACACCCACGTCGAGATACACGCCACACATGACGTAAGTACATAGGAAATCATGCAGGAAAGCAGCGCGGGAGCAGTTAGTGACCAGTATGTACGAAGCTAGAATCCAGCTAGCTCCCCCCAGCACCAACCCCCCAGCGGCCGCAACCAGCCGCCTAAACGCGCGCCACCATACTGAATTTCTGGATTGGCTTGGCTGAGCTTGTCTCGGGGATTTTTGAGCAATCCATGCGTTTATCGCCACTCCCAGGCACCCCCACCGTCACATTCAAAAATCGTCCCCATTGGCCCTACGGGAATGTCACACCCTTGCCGCCGCTCCTTCGCCAGATGTCTCGTTGCAGTCGAGTGAGTGAGACGCATGGCTCCGAAGCTTCCCAGTGATTCCGCGCCAAGCGGTCCGGGGAAGCGGCAGCGGACGCCGGATTCCCCCAACACCAAACGCCAGAAGAACAAGGAGCGAATGCGCATGCGACGACTGAACATGTTACCATATGCAAAAGCAAGGGAGGCAGAACGGAAACGCCAACAGCGACGGATGAGATCGCCGGATAAAAAAGGCAGGGAAGCCAAACGAAAGCGGCAGCAGCGACAGGCGGTATCGCCGAACACTAAAGCGAACGAATTGGAGCGCAGAGAGCAGCAGCGACTGGCCATGTCACCGAACAGCAAAGCCAAGGAAGCGGAGCGCAGACAAGGCTTTCGCCAAGCACACACTAGAATTTACAATGTGATGTACTCTTATCTGTGCTGCAAACCAAAAGGTTGCAGAAATAACAGCCACACAAGCGTCAGATTTTTCTATGCAATTTAGCGAACACAGATTTGAACTAATACGTACCTGGCTGTAGATGGCAATTTCCTCACGTCGCTGTCTCCTTGAACAACAAGGTTGGTCCTGTCACCATCAGAAGACAAGTAATCCTCTGACACATCCACATAGGTGTTGAAATGGAAGTTGAACACCTATAAAAGTGAGACCATATAATACAGTACCTTATAACAGACATGAGATCATTCATTGCACAAATAGTTAATCTATAAAGGGACAGTGAGGTGAATTTGAAGTTGGCTTGTATCGAGAGAATACCAGCTCCTAATCACAAAAACACTAGTCATAACGAAAACAAAGCACTTCTACGGTAGAAAATAACAAGAACTAAAATGCAGGTATTGCCGCCACCGACCAATTTCGGAAGTGAAGACGAAATGGCGCTATCTGCAAACGCCACGGATCTATGAGGGAATATTGCAAGTTTTATTTCCAAACTGTTAGCAGGCAAGAAAGGAGGCGCTGGCCCGACGCGGCAGCGCATACAGGCCCCTTGCCAATCTGGTCGGGCTAAGTCAACCTACACCCTGCAGTCGCGCTGACGCAGCCCGACTCGACGGTAGTTTAGCTGCAGCCTCACGCAGTTAACGCTTAACATATACGCGGGTTCATGTAAACTCCCTCTACGACTCAAAACAGTGCGGACCTGCTCGGGCCCGGAACACTTGATGCACCTGCGCGGCGATCATGTGGGCACTGCACCGGATGCGTTGAGTGGCGGAAAAGACGATGCATGCAACAGGAGCCGCTAGTCGAGGAGCCGCAAACACGAGGGTTTCAAGGTTCGAGCGACGCCGTCTGAACAGAGACGAGAGAGAGAGAAGACGCTGCGGTAACGGGCGACCGCGCTCTGCAAATCAAGAACTTCGACCTAGATAAAATTATTTCACAGTTTGCTTTTATATCCTTACCAGGCGCAGGCTACCTCGTTCATGGTTCGGCACGCATCTGCAATGCTGTTTGTTTTCGCTTTTACCGCAGCATACTCTACGTTAGAGCACAACTCTATGCCTCCGTGTGGGCCGCGCGCAGTAAAGGTACTACGTACGCTGACATACACCGTCATTAGTTCCCATCGTCGTCGACAACTCCGCGCCGTAACGAAGAAGGAGGCCACTGCACTGAAAAAGACTGCTCAACACATCCGTGAGTGCGCCTCTTGGAGTTCCCTGGAAGCTCGCGGCCGGCGGCCGGCCCAGACGTGGTTTCATCTCCTATCGGCAACAAGTGCACACCAGCCCTGAGTGGAGCACGACAGCCGTAATTTTGCGAATATTGCATCTCCTTAGATAGTGCCGTCAAGAGCTTCACTGTCGGGAGAGGGTCCCATAGCAACTGCGGTGGTTGGCATAGCTCGCGATATGCCTGGCGGCCGGCGTCCGCAGCTGCATGTCCCGCACGGGCCTCGGCGCGAACAAAGCGAAGGCGCCATAACCAAAGTTTTGGAATCACTCAGAAGTGCAACGGGCGGCGGTTTTTCAACCACCCTCACATCCATATCACGGTTCACGCTTCTCGAATTCGCGGCTCCAAGAGAGTGCAAAACGTCTAGGAATAGAAACTACCCATGAATGCAACTTTGGAGGAATAAAACTTACTTCAATCCGCTCGCCTTGCGCGGCATCCCGAAAATCTGTCAGCAATAGAGCATCTACTACGTCCGTTTTATTTCGCTGTCTGCCGACAAATATGACCTTCTTTCGGTCATTCCACGTAACCAGGCATTCGACTGGAAAGGACGATATCGTTTTGCAGGATAAAGAAATACCTGTTAACGCCGGTCACAAAGCAGTGAGGCAAGCACACACAAAACACAAAGTAACCTGCGACCGCTGAGACAATGACAACGCACGCGTGGGCGGGAAAACATACGTGGAAAGATGTATGCTGCGCAGGGGATGATTACGACGGCTAATCCGTTGTTTAGTGTAAAAAAGAAGTTAGCGGCTCCTAACTGAAAACTTTTTTGGACGTATTTATTGTTAAACAAAGTGAATTTGATCTTTTTTTGGCACAAAATAGTTTTGCCAACGTTTTTGATGTCGCACACATGTTCCCATACAAAATAACAATGGTTTGAATCTATTTTGTTTTACTCCTGTCAAACTGTCTCTAGTTCTTGTTTTGCCGCTAGCGCTGCGGTCGCCGAATTTCTACCGGTAGGCGCTCAAGAAGAGGAAGCAGTGTTCGTGCTCGTGCGCGTTTTTTACCCATGTGCGCGGTGTCGCCGCCATAGTTCGGATCAGTTTTTTCTCATGGTGTGACGGAGGCTTCGGGCATCCGCAAGTGTCATGCGTTAAGATGATGCACACATGTCTGCGTTGTTCATTTTCGTCGACGAGATTTTGCGAGTTCGTTTGGCACATAAGGGACCATCGTCTGCCAATTTGACCAGGCCACTGGACCTGGTTCCGACCCTCACCTTTGAGGGTTCCAACCCTCACCCTGTGCTTATACATGCCGGTCTCTGCTACAGTGTTAATACTGGCGTCACTTCCAAAGAAATGGCTGAGACCGAGCCGCTGGGCTCACCCTGTGCATTCACAGACTTCCCACAGGTCTGTCACTGTCCAAGTGAAGAGCTTGGGTGACTTCCTTCGGTATCAATGGCAGACACTCTGGGAAAGGGAGACCTTCGGGAGTCTGGTGAACCTCTGCCAGGCTGATTGGACACACCGTCTGCATAGAAATATACAGGGACCATCGTCACGACAGCCACTTTTTGATGTGCTGTGTTGAGGGATGCGCCAAGACCTACCAGGAATTCGAGTCATATCGAGGACATCTCTACCGAGTTTACAGAACCTACATGGGCCTTCAGAAAGCCGCAGAAGGGACAGACTGCGATGAAGGCAATTTTTGTGCGCTATAACCACGTGCTTCAGAAAGTGCCCCTGTTATGTTTCCAGCGACACTGAATCGCTTACTTTGGTGTCTCAAGTGACGCAGTATTGGTGCATGCGTTACGAGGCAAACGTCAGTATGTCAAAGCAATAGCGTCACGGAATCGAAACTTCAAGAGCATCTGTAAGTCCAAAGCAGAACGGCAGCAGTTGCTTCAGAGCTTTGGGCTGTCCAGCCTAGATTTGAACAGTTGCATCCGAACAACAAAATATAAACCTATTAAATGTAAAGACTTTGCCCCCTGCATGAGGGAGGTATTTTCAGTCGGTGTGTTGATGTGGGAGGTTTCTTCCGCCACTGTGAGCAATTCCACATATGCAGGGCTGAATGTCGTTGTCCTTGAATACAATACCTCCTTCTTTTTGTGCAGGTTGCCGGCATGTATATGTACTGCGGCTCTTTGTTTCTTCTTGTGACTGTTTTGAGAACTGTAGCTTTTCAGCGACACCGCTCGTGTTATGCGCTCTGCAAGACAGCAGAGCAAAGAATTATCAAGCCCACTCAACTTCAGTCGTCCCAGGTGCTTGACCTGAACTCTGAATCAGAATAAGTTTAGAGGCCTGAAATAATGTTTAGTGCTTGAACTTACAGACCTCACTTATGGCCGTCCTTTATTATTTTTTGAGGAGTTGTATGCATATAGCTATAAATGTTGAATAAACGTACTAAGTTGGTCAACGCTTCTGAAGGTTCCCTAATGTCAGCCGACTATTTGACAGATTCTATAGTGCGCGTGCGCTCTTAATGAATGTTCCTTATAAGGTCCGCTGTTAATATTCTTCTTAAAGAGGGATCCTGTGCATTATTTGTTACTACCATTTTCGAAACCTCTGCGGCATATAGAATACAAAATACTTGATATCAGGCAGAAACGTCCCAAAAATCTGTGTTATGAATATTAGACATTATTTTCACTCAGAAGCTCCCGCACATAATTTCAGTTCAACTAGTAAGCGCTGCTTCGTCAACTACCCTTCTTAGTAATGACTGCAGTTACTACCTGCCTTGCGTTTGGGGTAATAAACAATTAGTCGCAACCTAGTAACTGTCGCAGAGAAGTAGTAATGACAGTCGTGACTAGTTTTCTTAGTAACTTGCAAGATTTTGTTTTATTTAGGAGTATGGGACATCGGTCCGGTAAAGCTGGCGGAGATCATCTGTGCAGCCGCCCAACTGGTCCCAAAAGCCGCCCTCGCTACTGACCAGGTGAGGGTACACTTGCTCAACAACACTGTCACGATGGGCACCCCTGAACCAGCAAGCGCCGCTGCCTACGCTAAAATACCTCCTATCCAGCTCAAGATGGAAGACCGATAGATCAAGGTCGGTGCATAAGCCCCGGCACCTGACGATTCCTTCAGAGGCGTGACCTGCCGAGCGTACAGCTACGAGACGGACTTGAATATCTTTAATGATCTGAAAACTCGTAACCATGACCTTCCCATCGCAGCGGCGCGGCGTTTGGGCCAGACTCGCTACTTCGTGATCACCTTTGTCAACAGCACACTCCCCGGGTACATCCCATATTTGAGCTTCACGTGCGAGGTCTGCCCATTTAGAAGCGGACTGGAGGTAAGTTTTAACTGCCGCAAAACGGGACATCGAGCGGACGTCTGTCGACGCTTAAAAATTCAACTAACCCGCCTTGAAAATGATATTGTTACAGCCAGGGGTTTATTCAGACCACGACAGGCGACTGAAAACAGCTGGGTTCGCTTGCTGAGCACGAGACGCCACCAACCACATCGTTCTCCTGTTCAGCGCACTAAGCGATGCCGACCAAGATGCCAACCAAATAGGCTAGGCATCGCCTCTTCATGGGCGTCACACTTCCCCCTACGCAGCCGAAGCCCGCAGAGCGAGTCAAAAATCACCGCGCGAATAGTAGGGCTAGAGCCGGGCAACATGAATGAGCTCAGTTCGTGCAGAACGACGGCCGCTTACCGTGAAACGCGCTATGCGGTCGTTGAGCTCACTAATTGTCTCAATAACAACATACGATCCATCGTAGTGGCACAGCAGCTTCTGGGACAGTCCCCGCTTTCCGACAGGGCGCGACAAGACGAAATAACCAAGGCTGTAAGTGACGTGACGGCTGTAGGCATCGTAGCGCGCTTTGGATCGATCTTGGGAGGCGATGATACGAAAGCGGACATGACGCCGGGCCTTTTCGGCGAGACAAAGTGTCTCGGCGATGGAGGGATCTTCATGAGGCTCGGCAGAAAATGGTGGTATGGTTTCCAGGGTGAAGCGTGGAGGGCGAGCATATAGTAAAAAGAAGGGGCTGAAGCCATTAGTCTCATGGCGCTCAGTATTGAAAGCGTAGGTGATGAACGGCAGGACGCTGTCCCAGTTTTTGTTTTCAATCAACGTACATTCGCAGCATGTTGGTGATAGTTCGATTCGTGCGCTCAGTTAGCCCATTCGTCTGGGGATGGTAAGGCGAGGAATGGCGAAAATGCGACGCGCAGCAACGGAGAAGCTGCTCCACGACTTCAGCAGTGAACTGCCGACCACAGTCACTGATGATAACTTTTGGGGGTATATGGCGGAGAACTATGGAGAGGAGCATAAACGAGCACACATGATAGGCTGTAGACAAAGGTAGGGCGGCCATTTCACGAGATCGAGTGAAGTGAACAACAAAAGCCACTATCCAGCGGTTCACATGATAGGATGTGGGAAATGGCCCAAGGAGGTCTATGCCCACTTGCTCGAACGGTGCGGCAGGTGGTGTCACAGGGTAAAGCTGACCAGATGGAACACTAGTAGGGCGCTTATATTGTTGACACTGAGTGCAGCTGGCGACGTACCGCTCAGTCGTGGCCCGCATTTTCGGCCAATAGTACCGGACCTGGGTGCGGTGGAGCGTTCGAGCCGACCCAAGAAGTCCGGATGTAGGGTCGTCGTTCATGGCCTGCGAGACAGAGGTGTACGGGATCTGCGGAACTACAAAAAGGAAGCGCTGGCCTATAGACGAGTAATTTTTCTTCCAGAGTAGACCATATCGCAAGCAGAAATGGTTTGCACTGGAGGGGTCTCAAGTCTACTCAAAAAGAGAGCGCAGGGTCGAATCTCGCTGCTGTTCCTCTTTGAATGTGGTGAGGTCGGAAAAACACGGTGAGGCTGACGCGGCGCAGTGGTCGAAATCTTCGATGTTAGATTCCGTCTCAGGAAGGGGCAACCGCGAAAGACAGTCTGCGTCAGCGTGCCGGCGACCGCTCTTGTAGGCGACTGTGTTGTCAAACTCTTCCGTAACATCAAGGCAGCCAGAGAGCCCACTGCGCAAGGCGCCCACACGGGTCCCGAAGGTAAACGAGCCAGCAGAGGGCATGATGGTCGGTGACGATGGTGAACTGGCGCCCGTAGAGATACGAGCGGAAACGCTTCGTGGCGAAAACGACGGCGAGGCATTCCTGCTCGGCGGCCGTATAAAGCCTGGACTCCATGTACGCGAAAACTCACGCGAACGCGAAGGCGACGGCGGCGGCTGGCGTTCGCTCTGTCGCTTGTGGGCAACCTCCATGCAAGCGAAGGCGGCAGGCGACGCGAACCCGCGACGTGCGCAGCGGATTCCGTGCTTTGCGCTCTCAAGCTTAGAAACACGCCCGTAACCTGTTCTCTCTCTTAAAATTTTGTGAGTGTGCCTTATAGTCAGGGCCAAAGGAATATTTCCTCTACGGCAGCGGTGTAGCGGCAGTGGAGATAGCCAAAGGCGTGCTTGCGGAGACGAAGTCACATCACGGGTTCACGGGGGAGGTGTGCTTTCGTTCGGTGCCTGTGCACTCCGGCTTAGTAAAAACACTCCCATAAACTGTCACCGCAACCTGATTGTAAGTGAGCAAACTATAATATACCACTGAGAATGCGCGCCGCGAGTGTTTCTGCACAGTTGGAGCGCAGCGGCACGGTGGATCGAGCGCCGGTACCCGCGGCTCGACACGCATCTCTCCCTGCAGTACGCCCGCTCGCGTAGCCCGCTCCAAATGCTGTTAGCCCTCCGCACCTAACAAGTAGATTGTTTTAATTATTTAAATCGCGCGGGTCTGCCTCTCAACTACAAAACCAAATATTTTCTCGACGGTGGCGATGACCAAGACGACGGGCTGGTTTCGTGAGATGTGCCCGTGAGAAACCGTGGACAAACCGGAAACGGCGTTGGGGAGCTCTGATTGGGGGACTTCCGGGCGACGAGCGAAATTTTCTGTGGGTGCAGATCCGAGCGACACGGCAAGCGACACATGCATTTTGCTTCGCGCGACGGCGTCGCTCGTCGCTTGCCGCCGTCGCCTTCGCGTTCGCGTGAGTTTTCGCGTACATGGAGTCCAGGCTTAACTGCTCTCCGGCTTACTGAACGAGAGGCTTGCATAAGCAACAACGTGCTCTTTGTTGTCGCAGTGCTGGACGAGCAAAGCGCCGAGACCAACACCGCTGGCGTCAGTTTGAATCTCTGTTGGGGCGGAAGGATCGAAGTGGCGAAGTACAGGGTAGGACGTGAGAAGGATTTTTATTTGGCGCCAGGCGGAGTCGCACTTTGGGGTCCACTCAAAAGCCACATATTTATGAAGCAGGCCTGTCAGGGGGTATGCAATGTCCGAAATGCGATGGATAAAACGGCGAAAATATGAGCATAATCCCAAGAAACTTCGCAGCTCTTTGATAGACTGCGGAGGCTTGAACGACTCGACAGCTGCCGTCTTGGCTGAATCAGGTCTGACGCCGTCCTTGTATACTTGGTGTCCAAGCACTAAAGCTTGACGTCCATCAAGTGACACTTTTTAGAGTTAAGCACAAGGCCAGCTTTGCGCATGCAGACCAGGACGAGAGCTCAACGGTCGTTGTGCTCACTGAACGTGTTTCCGAAAATAACAACATCGTCTACAGATAGTGCATGCATATTTCCCATGCCATTCCCCGAAGTATAGTGTCTATAAATCTCTCGAAGGTGGCGGGCACATTAGAAAGGCAGAAAGGCATTCGATGAAATTCATAGAGCCCCTTAGGCGCAATAAGCGCTGTTTTCTCTTTCTCCGCGGGATGCATAGGGATTTGCCAATACACCGACCGGAGGTCAATACAAGATAAGTAGGAGGCTGAGAAAAGGCAGTCGATGGCATTGTGAATTCGAGGGGGTGGGCATGTGTCTTTTGTTTTGACGGCATTTAGACGACTGTAATCTAGGCAGAAGCGCCATGATCCATCCTTCTTTCGAACAAGAATTAGAGGCGCAGCCCCGGGGTTTGACGACTCTTGGATAACACCTTGGGTTAACATCTCAAGCTCAAGTGGTTCGGCTCCACAGTCGCATCAAACGAGTCGAGAGTGGAATTAGGGCAGGAAATCGGTACGCATACAGCCGTAGAAGGAGGCATGACTGTATCTCGGGAAACACAGAACACACTTTCACCACTGCGCGAGCCTCCCATAAGGCCAGAGGTGGAACATTTGCCGACGTTGAGCTCACCGATGTAACAGTCGACGTTAGCGCCACACATCTGCAAAAAGTCAATGCCAAGAATAACGCTGTGCGTCGACCGGGCGAGCACCGCCGTTTCCGTGCTGAACACTTCACCACTCAAGGAAACCTTAACACTACACACTCCAACTGCAGGCAACGGTTCGCCACTCACACCACAAAACTGGAATTTTTGTCCCATCGAAACAAAACTTTACGTCAGAGGTTACACTTAATTGCAGCACTCATAACTGAAACAGTAGCGCCGGTATCCACTAAAGCCATCACAGGTACTCAATCCACTAGCACATTCACTATGTGCCGTAAATCCCTACAGTCAGGGGTATCTCTTCCGGCGACAGACTTCCAGCGACCTCATCCCCATCGGCCGCGCCGACTAGCTTTCCGGCGGAGGCGAGGAGGAGCGACGTTGGTGTGATGGAGATCGATGAGTGCGGAAAGCTGAAGGCGGTGTCACACTTCTATCCGATGCCGACGAACGATTCCGCATTTGTGCAGGCCATGGGTTGCCGGAATCAGGCGCTAGGATGAGTACCGAGAAGAAATGGGTTGGTAATCCGGCCACGGAGGATAGGTAGAGGAACCGTATCGGGATGGCTGTCGTCGCAGGGCGGGGACAAAGTCGCGAGATGTTACCCGGTTTACCGCAGCGTAACACACAAGAGAGAAACCAGCAGCAGGCTGCGCCCGCAAGTACGAAGGACTGGGCCGAAAGTTTTCGTCTTATGTGGCCGGCGTGGGCTGGTAAAAACGGGACCCGTGTGCCGCTGGCTTCGCGGTATGTTGCTTGACCGCAGCCATCGGGGTACCCGGTGCTCCTCGAAGTCCGCTGCGTTAACGGCGGCTGGCGGAGGAGGGCGCGTTTGATACACAGGAGGGAGAGCTGAAGAATTCCGTGTGAGTTCCCGCGACCTGGCCAACTCTTCGCGCACGATGTGGTGGATTGTAGAAGCCAGATTACGTAGCGATGGTGTGTCTACAGCTGCCACAGTCGTTAAAGGGCCAAATTTCGGTGTGATGCGACGCATTTTCAATGTCTCAAACGTGGGCAGGGCTGGAAGACGTCAGACAGGGACCCGGGACTTTCTTTTCTGATAAGAAAATTATAGACGTCTTCAGCGAATATTTTAAGTAAATGGCCAACTTTGTTCTGTAGTGCCATGATCGCAGAGACGACCTTGCATAATTTGACGATTTCTTCAATGTATTTCGTACATGTGTCACTGGGAAGCTGAGCCCTTTGCGCCAGCGCTTGTTCAGACCGCTTGTTTTTCGCGACTGAGTCACCGAAGCACTTCTTGAGCTCCTCTAAAGATCAGTCCCATGTCGTTAACGAATCCTCGTGTTAGTCGTACCACGTTAGGGCCGTGTCGGTTAGGGAAAAGACGACGTTGGCAAGTCGGGCGGAGGAGTTACACTTAAGCGCCAACTCTAAGGGCCCTTCATGGGCGTACGCACACAGCGCCGACGCTCTTGGCGTACGCAAAAACCGGTCTGCGCATGCGCACTGCAGGAGACGCCAGCCAGCCTCGGCGAGGCGCCGATATCTGACTGTTGTAGATATTGGCGTTAGCGCACGTGCGCTGCCATACGCGCCGGAAGCGGGGTAAGGTTTATAACAATGGGAGGAACGCGGTGCTCTCGGTGACTCTTTTCTTCATGGCTTGAAGCATTTTCAGGTTCCCCGAACTTTTCTTCGCGGTTAAAGTTGTACTTTCTTCGCCCCCCCCCCCCCCCAACCTCTTCTCTTCAGGGCTTGGAAATCTCTCCGTCGGATCGAGAGCGGAAGCAAGCCAGAACCAGGAACATGGAGATGCATGCCCCTTTTCGACGCCCGTTCCGGCGTACGCCAAGAGCGCCGACGCTGGGCGCGTACGCCTAGGAAGGATCCTTGGAGTTGGTAAATTATTGTAGCGACTCGCCAGTTGGTAGTTGGTGAGCCATTCATCGACGTCGTCGCTGGATGAACCCGCAAAAGACCATGCCTCCTGGTAATGCTGCCACGAACTGCTGGGCACACACCTCGGAGCGTCGCCGTCCAGGGACATCATGGGAGCAGAAGCCGGCAGACTAACAATGCGGCGACTCCGGCAAAGGTGAAGCTGAGGATCCGTCTTCGGGGAACCTGTATACCCGGCACCTTCTACCAAGATATTACGACTATGGGTTTATTAAGACTACGAAGGGCGACTGAAAAATGCTGGGTCCGCTTGCCGAGCACGAGACGCAACCAACCACCACGTTCTCCACCTCTTCTTCGTACTCAGCGATGCCGACCAAGATGCCGACCAAATAGAGTAGGCATCGCCTTTTCATGGGCGTCACAATATCGAGGCATACAGGTGGAAACATAGCCAAGAGCAGTGTATTCAGTCTTGAGACCGCCTTAATGGGCAACTGGGCAGTAAGAACACATAGTTTATAACGTAGGATTTACTCGATCCTATGAAAACAAAGACCGAATCTTACAAGACCCTACAGAGGATCGCGCAAGCTTTTGAGGGCAGCGACGAAGAGCTCATAACCATATTAAAAATCAGTATGTATACATCTCCCATCATACACCCACGCCAGATAAGTATTGAGGGCCGGATAATGCTCACAAGCATAGGGCCTTTACCGTAGTTTAGGTCAGAGCAGCTCTTAATCAGTTAAAAACCACATCGGTAACCGAGGAAGATGGCATCAACAATAAGATGATGAGAAATTTAGAACACAATTAGTAGAGGCCCTTAGCAGCTCTTCAACAGGTACTGGACAGGAGGCAGCATTCCCGACGAATGGAAGTACGCTAAAATTTATTTCATTCCTAAACCGAGAAAAGTACTCGTTATTGGGAGCTTCCCCCGATTTCACTCACTTCATGAATAGGAAGGGTAATAAAGCACGTTGTCTTTAACAAGCTCGAAACGCACGCCGACGCAGAAGACACGTTTCCCCCGTCGATTATTTGGTTTCGAGCATGCCTCTCGACTCAGGACATAATGTGGCAGACACTGCAAGACGTTCTAGATCCAAATCACATAAGAGCCACTCGCCCCATCCTGGGACACGACGTGAGTAAGGCCTTTGACAATGTGTCACATGCTTTCATCCTCTCTCGCCTGGCGCTGATGAACATAGGCAAATGGAGATAGCACTGCTTCGCCACCTTTCTGAACGAGCCCGCGGCTACGCTGCATTTTGGGAACAATATTAGCCACAGAATTACACTACGCACCAGAGGTAGCCTGCACTGTGCTGCCCTTTCGCCTTTTCTCTTCATCATTACTATGAGTGGCCTCACGCATATGTTAGATCCTATCCCACATATACATCATTCTTTATACGCCGACAACCGTCCCATATGGACCAACCCCGAATCCGATGGAGGCATTGCAGAGTCATTACAACGAGCTCAGAAGCAAACAAGCCTCACAGGCAGCACCGACCCCCGGGAACTCACCAAGTTGCACATTGACAAACATCCAATATCCGCGGTAGCAACGATAAGGGGTCTTTGCATGTTGATTTAGAAAAACACTCACAAGACGGAAGCGATCCGCGCCGGTAACTCGTTGTGGTGCACCAGATACGTGGGTTGGTGAGGTGCATTGCTACGTGTCGCAGGTTCATGAGAGAAGCCGACCTGTGCTGGATCATGCAATCATTCATGATAAGCCGAATCACGTACGCCTGCCAGTACTGTCATCTGCGTCGCAGAGAGGAAGAGACACTTAATAGCGTCATTAGAACAGCAAACAAGGTGGCCTTTGGCCTGGGGGCATACGCCAACTCAGATCGACAGCAGCAGTTGGAAATATTTAACACGCTCGCTGAGCTAATCGAAGCCCGTAAGAAGGCACAAGTGAAGAGCTTGTCGTGCACTGCTGCGGGACGCGTAATTCTCGACACACCATCGTATGTATCATATTTATCATATTTATCGTTCGACATTACTTGTAGACTGGTTCTTAAACCAGTAGCCAAGAACATGGTGCCAGGCAGACACGACGCCCGCAGGTGGTGGTGGTGAAAGCATTTATTTGAAAATTGCAGAGAGGTTGCTTGGGGAGCAATCCATAGTGGGCTGCTCCCTTTACAGTACTAGGCGGAGTCCCTTATTCAGGGATCCCATTGGTCTGGGCCGCCACTCGAGCCCGCTAAACTAGGGCTTGTTGGACCGGTAGGTCCAGGCAGCTGAGCAGGGCCGCCTCCCAGTCCTCTCGGGCAGGGGAAGGGGTTGGGGGCGGAAGAGAAGGATTGTGTTGACATGCCCAGACCATGTGGAACTTGTCAGCCACCTCCCCACAGTAAGAGCAGAGGCCAGAGAAAGAAGTGTCGAAATGTTGGAGCACTGCCGGGTACAGTAGAGGTTTGTAAAAAGTCTAAGCAGTATTCTCTCGCTCGCTTTCTCTAGCCCCTTGAGAGGAGCCGGGTACTGACGGTGCGAGTCCCGGTAATAAGCGGAGAAATCTTTGAAAGTTAACAGAGGATACGAGTCCTGGTCCAGATCGGTAGGGTCTACGTCGGGGGCCCGGTTAGTGAGTGCGCGGGCGACCGAGTTGGCGGCCTCATTCCCTGGTAGGCTCTGGTAGCCTGGAGTCCAAATGAGAAATCGGGTCGTGGGGTCCTGATCCCGAGCTGCTCTCCGAAGTATTCGTTGCGCTGTTGGCGTTATCCTGCCCAGTTCACAATTCTGGCAAGCCCCTCGCGAGTCCGATATGGTTCATTTAGATTGAGCGTGGGAGGCGGCTAGGACGATTGCTACCTCCTCCGCGTGGGTTGTGCTAAGTGCCTTAAATGTGAGACCGTTCACCTGGCTTCCCTCGTGAACGACTGCGGCCATGTACCATCCTCCCCTAGAATGATGTGAGCCCGCAACGTCTACATAAAACGCTGTGTTTGGAGCCATAATGGCGGTGCTGGGCATTCGCTCGCGCCTGACGCCGTCTATTGTGGTTCTCTCTGTACATTTTGGTAGGAAGTGGTAGAGCACGGAGTGCGCCTCTCCATAGTTCTGGCACTCGTAACCTTTCCTCAATGTGATGGTCATGTTCTATGTGTAGCCGGCCCAGGAGGCGACGACCAGACACGTGTATTGATTAGTGTAAGACGCGTGTATTGAGACATGTGTAAGACGCGTGTATTGATTAGTGAGGTGCGCTTCGCGCAGCTCCCGATAGATGTTCACCACCCCCAGTGCAAGGAGCCTCGCATAGGATGTAGAGATCAGGAGGTCGAGTGCCCTTTTACGCCCGCAGGAAAGCAAGGGCGCAGGCCCTTGAAAAACAGTACGACAACGAACCACGACCAGTGTACTTGTGTGTAGGTCATCTCATCAAAGGCGGAACATACGTGGTATGTATGGGGCCACTCCAATGTCAGCAATTGTTAAGGCCAGAACCTTTTACGCTACCTCTATAGGCGAGGAAGCAGTACCTATCGCTCTTGCCATCGCGGATCCCCGCACCAAGAGTATTCTAAGCGACTTTAAGAGCACCACTCAAAATTTCACCAAAACTCGGTAAGCGCGCTCGCAATGCTACTTCTGCGCAATCGAACTCTGGATTACAGCGTCAATCTCATCTGTTTTCCGCCTCACGTCGGTAACTCCAGGGAAACGATGTGGTCGACCATCTAGCCCGAGGTTTAGTCATCCGTGGGACGGGAGACCTCTCGAGAACGGACGCCCCACCGAGGCGCCTTGCTCGTACGCGGAGATTACAAACATTTAAAGCGAGCTATAATGCACGTATCTCACCCGGACCTGGACAGGGCGCAAGCCACGACACTCACACGCCTGCAAACAAAGGCTATTCTTAGAACCTCCCGATTATGTTTACTCATAAACGGTAAATACGTCCCCGCCTTCCCGCACTGCGGTGACGGGACGCACGCCACCCAAGACCCTATATTATGGGAACGCGCTAGCAGACCCCCTCTGAGAGCATTCTTGCCTGCACCATCGGTGAGAGAATGGGACAAGCTCTTGGCCAGTTAAAGGAAAACAACTCAAGTTGCCCTCATCACGCGAGCTCAAGAGGTCGCCCCCGACGGGTGGCCACCCTGGACTCGCCGGGCCCCGAATAATCCCTTCTATCATGTGGCAATAAAGTTCTGACTACCACCACCGTTGACAGCTCATGTGACATGTGACATGTACAAAACACGCGGTGCCGCTTCCGCGAGATGTCGGCACACCAGCGTTGACGACACGCCGCCAATCGCGCGTAGGTGCTCGTGGCGGTCGCCCTGGAAGCGAACTCTCTGGTGGATTCGGCCCCTGGATTAAGAACTGTTGGGGATAAAAGTTAATGAAAAATACCTATAATAATGTGCGATTCGCAGATGTCATTGCCTTTTAAGCCACTCAGAAGAACTGCAAAGCGCGATCAACGAGTTAGACAGGCAGAACAGAACGGCGGGTCTAAAAATTAACATGCAGCGAACCGAATAATGTCGAACAGTCTTGCAAGGGAACATCAGTTCACGACTGGTAAGGGGGTTGCTTTAAGTGGCAAATTAATACGTCTAGCCAGCGGATGTAGTGACCGTTGATCCAGATCTGAGAGGGAAATAACTAGAGGAATAATAGTAGAGTGGAGCTCATATGGCAGTTTGCAAATATCCCTCAAGAAAAAAGTATACAACAGCTGTATCTTACCAGTAATCACCTACGGGGCAGCCAGGGGAAAGGATTCGGCTGAAGTTAAGGACAACGCAGCTAGCTATTGAAAGAAAAATGATAGTCGTAACGTTAAGAGACCGGAAGCGGGCAGATTGGGTGACGGAGCAAACGCGAGTTACAGACACGCTATTCGAAATCAAGAGGAAGAAATGGGCTTGGGCAGGGCATGTAATAAGAAGGCAAGATAACCGCTAGTCCTTAAGGTATAACAGATTGTATTCCAAGAAAAGGCAAGCGTAGGAATTGGGGGCAGAGTGTTATGTGGGCGGATAAGATTTAGAAGTTTGCGGGTATACAGTGGCGGCAGCCGGCGAAAAACAGAGTTAATTAAGTAAATGTTACAGGGATTTTTACTGCAGTGGGTGTAGTCAGGCTAATGATGATAATGTAATGGCAGCTAGAAAACACAGAAGGTAAAAACTGGAGTAATTCAATGGAAAATAACGCAGTGCCCTACTGTTTGAAGTCAGACCAAGGTGTTTTAGAATGTGGGGTTCCAAAAGCGATTATACCAGGAACATGACACATGTGTTGTGAGTGGTACAACTGTGGAAGCAATTGGATATCTCATGCTCGAATGTGATGTTATGGTTTTGTTTATGATTTATCGGGGTTGAACATCCCATAGTGACTCAGGTTAAGGGGGATGCCGTCGTGAAGGGCTCCGGGAACTTCGAGTACCTGGGGCTCTTTAACGTGCACTGACATCGCACGCTACACGAGCCTCTAGAATTTTGCCTCCATCAAAATTCGACCCCCGCGGCCGGGTTCGAACCCGCATCTTTCGGGTCTGCAGCCGAGCGCCATAACCACTGCGTCACCGCGGCTGCTGAATGTGATGCTATCTATACAGATGTCAATGCAGGCACTGTGATGTTTGTTGCCGGAGGCCTTGAGGTTTAGAGATAAGAATGGTCATGTGAATGAATATGACGTGGAAGCTAGGAAAAATGCGATTGGAAGACTGGTGGTTCAAAAGCAGAAAGGCGACATAAGGTTAGAAATGTGAGACTGATACTGTGTTTAAAGAAAATAACGAATTTCAGACCTATTTAGTGCACCGTTAGAAACCACCACCCCGTTTCGAAGGGGACGCTTGTATCTTCCATCCATCCATCGATCCATCCATCCATCCGTCCGTCCGTCCGTCCGTCCGTCTATACATCCATTCATCCGCCCGTCCGTCCGTCCGTCCGTCCGTCCGTCCGTCCGTCCGTCCGTCCGTCCGTCCGTCCATCCATCCATCCATCCATCCATCCATCCATCCATCCATCCATCCATCCATCCATCCATCCATCCAACCTCCTTACCTGCCGTCCGTCCGTGCGTCCGTCCATCCGGCCATCCACCAAGTCACTAAGGGCTGTTGTACGATCTTGTTTTGCGCCTTCCGC
Organism: Amblyomma americanum; assembly: GCF_052857255.1. NCBI lineage: Eukaryota > Metazoa > Arthropoda > Arachnida > Ixodida > Ixodidae > Amblyomma > Amblyomma americanum. The sequence goes on from NC_135497.1 coordinate 445,880,744, forward strand.
GCGGCGAGCGGAGGACGGACCTCTCAGTCCAGACAATTGGTGTCCGCCCCATCCGGTGACCGGATTGCAGCTATTGGCTGCTTTTTGCTTGACGTCAGTGACGTATAACGCCCCTCACCTCGCTTCGGCCGGGGCAAGAAGGCCGTCTGTCTAATCAACTGCGGAGTGAGGCCTAGGCCGTGGCAGTTTCTCGCGAAACATATTGTGTTCGCCACATGTTGATATTACGGGTGTTCAGAGTGAGTGCGAACATCGCGGCGGGCAGCAGCTGCGAGCGACAGTTTCACTATACTTGAGTTTCGTAATCAACTTCGCTGATAGAGTTGACATTATTAGAGTTTAATTTATACGCTCACATATGCATGCATATTTGCACCATCCTCAGTGATCGGCTAGGTTTCCTGGAACATTTATTCATTCATATTTGTGTAGTCGCGACAGTACGATTTCTGCACACATCCCAAAGCTACAATAACAAGGTTTATTTCAATTCTTTGAAATGTGTCAAGAACTGCTGCATGGTGGTTGGCTCTGCAATGCCGACGTTGCCCCGTTTCTAAGAGTCCAGTAGTATCAATGGGAACCGTAGACCTGCCGAGGCAGAGACAATATTTAATTTGTACCCATTGCCTTATTTTTTGCATTCAATGAAACGGCTGTTACTGCTTGCATTAGCTGATGACCAGCTTTGCACTTGCGCCTAGTTCTGTTCTTGTCCTCCCGCGCATGGTTGAAATAGGAGCATTGCATTTTTCTTTTCTTCTGCGACGCACATTTGTCTTGGAAATATGAAAATGATTAGAAGGATGTGTTGTATCGCATAACAGTTTGGTGGTTGATGAATAGCAAATCGCTTTACCTGACACCACTTTTAAGCATCGGACTGAAAAATGAGCCCTGTGGAGGTGGTAAAGCTAGGTTAGGAAGAAAGACGACTGAAAACGACACCACTGCACAGGTTAGCAATTCCTTTTTTGTTGTTCTCGTCCCTTATCACAGCTTCAACATGCCAACTTGCCACCGGTTCACCCGACAGTACACACAGATCATGTTTTGTGATATTGGCGGTAAGCAACAGCAGGACTGGAAGCAGGGTGTACGCATATCGATTGCATGCTGTGAAGATAGCCTCGTGCCTCAAAATATTTTGGCCCCTTTATGCTTTTTACAAATCATTACCCAGCACCTATGGCCTATTTGTGCCATTGCCATGTGCTGCAATCACCAAACACATTTTGCACCCTTGCCCTGCTAGATTGTTTTGGCCGAATAAGTTGTTTCATCTGAATTGGCAAGCTTTTAGAAAACATTCGCGGAAGAGCCAACCTGTTTTTGTTCTTCAAGACATGCAGCATGACAGCAACATCCCCTTCGATGCTTTTTTCTTGGCTTTGATAAAGCATGTGATTCGCTTACTTCAGTAAGGCGGGTTTTCTTGTGTTTTTACTTGGATCCACTGGCTCTAACCTAGATCCAAGCTTAAACAGCCAGCCGGAGGCAGATTTTCATTGCAAATTGTTATGCATCCTGCCGTTTTCTGCAATCATGGGCGTCCCCAAAGGCATTGCCGTTGGGCCTCAGCTCGTTATTACCCACATTTTGACTTTCTCTTCCGTGTTCTGTCACATGCCTTCATTGATGGCTATAAGAGGCCTGCCATCTTGCAATCAATACCAGCGTTTCAGTTCTCTAAAACAACATTTTGCATGCTCTAGATTGGCCTGTTTGCTAATGTTATTAAGAATGCAAGAATTTTTTTTAACATAACTGCCTTTTTGCCTAATTATAAGGCCTTACCGAGAAAGGTATATTCACTGTATACTAGTTATAACACTGAGCCATTAATATGGCTCACAATGTAGCATGGTCTCACCTCATAATCCTTATACGCCCACAAACAACGTAAGATATTTACACCATAACTTGTGCTTAGCACCGGCTCCTTCCAAGTTACTTGCGTTCAAATCCCCAATGTGGCATCAGCTTGGGTGTTCTAATGACACATGACACAAACCTAACTTAACCAGAATCCCGGCATGAGTTCAAACCTGAGCCCTTGATTTATAGTCTCAGACTTTTGTTTTAGCTTCAGTGTCACAGCACCAGATGTGATTTTTTATATTTCTTCATGTCATGCAGAAACTGCAGGTTTTTTAAGTCTTTACCGTCACATAACCAAGTGATCTGTTTCGACTCATGGTTACTTCGGCAGTAGCCACAAAAGTACTTTTGTAACTCAGTTAGCTCATGCACTGCATTTCAAGATTCATTTTTGTTTGTGCAATTTAGGGCTGGAATGGCCTTCCACCTTTCAAGGCTTACTATTCTCTTGTCTTTTGAGCTGGTCACTGCTGAAATCGGCGCAGTAAATGATGATGTTCAACCACTTATTTAGGTAAATCACCGAAAGCGAAGATTTGCAATAAGGGAGTAATTACTCGATAGTATCCCGCGAAGTGCAGGCATAAGGCTACAGAGAAGACCTAAAGCACTTTGCTTTGTAGCCGTATGGCTGTGCATAGATTTTAATGGTTAATTACTTCTAATTAGTAAATTACGATCTCATCAAATTCCTACTTGGCACATTATGTCAAAGCTCACCACTCAAGTATTTTCATTTAGTACTGTTTAGGTATACTGAATGTTAAAATAAATTGTTCTAATGAAGTGCTTGGTCGCTTGCTCAACTCAGAAAATTAATACAATGTTCTCTTACGCGTAAGAACTTTTCTCACAGTCTATTTCAAGTAATATCGGGGCAGATATGCACAATAGTTTTGTCGGACGGTACAAAGTTGCATTTAGGCTAACTGGCATACTGCGCACAAGCTAGGTCTAGCCAGCTGAACTTGTGCACTGAAAAGCTAAGCATGCATTACTGTGCCTAATTGTGTCAGGTTTTTTTTTTGTGCATCTCTCTTATCGTCTCTTTAACTAAGCAACACATAGGCTTCATAACTTGGCTCAGTGAGAACGCTGCAAATGCATTTTATGAGTGTGACTTATATAAGCACAGGATATGGTTAACAAGGCTGTTGGTTCATCTTAGGCACAAAGGCCGTGAAATTCAAGTTGAGGCAGAGATGCCAGTGAGGACAAAAGCCGTGACTGCTTTCTGTTTTCTTCGCTATTCTTCAGCCTAAATTCCCATTGGTCTTTTCCTAATTTCTGATGCCTATCGATGCCTCCGTTATTTCGTTCTTTGAACAACGAACTGGCAGTGAAATAAGTATATTTTCCTGAAGATGTTGATTGTCAGAAACTAAGAGCACATAAACACCAGTTAACAGTTAGCAATGCCCATTTTTGCTAGCTAGCTTGGGAACTTGTCACCTCTACGTTCATTCTTTATTTTACTGCTGAGTGAAAATAAGTCGTAAACATTGCTCTAAATTTGTATCAGAGAGCATGCTCTTATACGCCTGTCACATACTTAAACGACTTATTTTTAATTTCATTTAATTGTGCGGCCTCATAGTAATCGTAATGGAAATTCAATTTTACAAATTTTGCTTGAGATGCTAGTTTGCTCGAGATAACCAGATAATACGGTCTTCATATCTTGTTCCATCACTATACGAAGTATTCTTTCCCAGCATAAGGCAGGAGTCATTGCCATTTGAATACTCCAAATTGGTTCTTGCATTTCATCTACCAGTAGTCCAGGCTACTGGCTCCGGCATCTCATTATATTTATATTGTCAGTCAGTCCGTGCACGTAAAAGATCCCCAGGTGGTCGAAATTATTCCGGAGTCCTCCACTACGGCTGCTCTTTCTTCTTTCACTGCCTCCTTTATCCCTTCCCTTACAGCGCGCTTCAGGTATCCGCCGATATGCGAAACTGATACTGCGCCATTTCCTTTCCCGAAAAACCAAATAAGAAAATAAATAAAAATGAAAAGAAAACAAACAAATAGAAACGAGAAAAACACCGGTTTTTGGAAAGTGGAAACAAAATTGATTTTTGGGGAAATGAAATGGAGCAGTATGTCTGGCATATCGGCGGGCACCTGAACCGCGCCGTAAGGAAAGATAAAGGAGGGAGTCAAAGAAGAAAGGAAGAACAGGGGTGCCGCAGAGGAGGGCTCCGGAATAATTTCAACCACCTCCGGATCTTTAACGTGTCCTGACATCGCACAGAACTCGGGTGCCTTAGCGTTTCGCCTCCATCGAAACGCAGCCGCCGCGGTCAGGTTCGAACCCAGGAACTCCAGATCAGTACACGAGTGCCTTTACCACTGAGCCACCGCGGCGGGTGGAAAGTTTCATGCTTTCGCATTCCTGCACAAACGCATACGTAAGTGCCCTCCGAATTTTTTCTCGTTCGTTCATATGGCCGCGTAGACCACATACGAAACGTCACCAGAAATACGGCCGCGGGTGCGGATAAGATCAACAACGCACTCATCCGCAACCTCAGCGATGAGCTGGTCACCGAAGTGACCGAATTGCTTGACAAGAATTGGGAAGCTGAAACAGTCCCTGAGGAGTGGAAACTTTGCGTAGTGTTCATGATAACCAAGCCAGGCAAGAAACTCCAGACAGTAAACCTCCGACCGACCTCGCTTGCGTCATGCCCGGGAAAACTATACGAGGGAGTAGTAACGCAGAGACTTCAACACTACATGGAAGACAACGAACTATTCCCTCACAGCATGTTCGGGTTTACAGCAAAATTATCAACTCAAGACATACTCCTTCAATTGTATGAAGTACTTCGGAACGTTCCTAGGGACAGAGAAAACGTAATAATGGCCCTTGACATCAAAGGGGCTTTTGACAATGTGAGCCACGAAGGAATCCTTACGGGCCTGGACGACCTGAACTGCGGGCGAAGGATTCACAGCTACGCCAAAGCCTTCCTCTCAAACAGAACTGCAACCATCGGTATAGGAGAACTTTGGTCAGAGAAGCTTCGAACGCCTATCAAGGGAACACCTCAAGGGTCGGTCATCTCGCCCAAGCAACGCGGCCAAGATCTGACTGGCGAAGCAACTAAAAGAAATAGACGGCATATGCCAGGCCACTTATGCCAACGACATCACCATATGAACTAAGACTTTCTAAATCGAATAGAAATAAGATAGGCTACTAGAAGCGGCAAACTACGTGAAAAACTACGTCAAAGCAAGAGCGCTAGCTTGCTCGACCGAAATATTTGAGCTCGTACGAGTGTGGAGAGGAAAACAGCCGAACAGCCCCTACCCGTAAAGAGCCACGACTAAAAGTCTACGTCGAAGGAGAAGCAATACAGAAAAGACACTCAAACGAGTCCTATGGATGTGGATACAGTCAAATCAACGCTTTACTCATATGCTTGTGCTAATAAAGGCATCTGCACTCCATGTGGCCCGCATGATTACGCGCATCTCACATAGACGCCATGGCATGAGCCAAGAAGACACTCTAGCTGGTCAGGAGCCTAGTGGTCAGCCGGGCGACTTACACTCTCCCATACAAAAACCATATCAAGGGTGAAATACTACAGGCGGACGCCATTCGACGCAAAGCGTATAAAATCGCGCTTCGACTACCCCATAGCAACTCAGCTGAAAAGGGTTTAGCCGTGGGACTGCACAATATGTTCGAAGAACGACGGCAAGCGCAGCATGTCGCCCAAATAAGCAGACTGCAGAAGAGTTCTCAGCGTTCTCAGAGTTCTCAGCAGAGTTCTCAGTTCTTAGAGTTCGCAGCGCAGAGTTCCCACCGGCAGAGTTCTCTTGAAGAAACTGGGCTGTACCGAGCAAATTCGGGAAATATTGAGAAGCGAAACGATCCCTTATGAGTACCGCAGAAGAAGAAGAAAGACGAAGACGTTGTTCGATCTCCTGTAGCCTCAGCTCTGTTTATTTACCTAATTTTCTCTAATTTACCTAGTTTTATTTGAATATTCGAGGACGGCAGCATCTTCAAGGCGGTACTGTCTCTATGGGAAGAGTAAGGCTGTTCCGGCGCCGGCAAGCATAAAGGGACCACGCCATTCAAAGGAGCCTGGCTCTAAAGAGGCGGCCATGGCTTCCCAGGCTGTGGAGCGACCAGAACATGGACACGACCACCCGTCCAGCGAGACCTCACCGCTTAGTGGGGATGAGTCAACGATCGTGGACGGTGACGAGTCAGTGGTCTATATGGTTGATGTGGACAACGAGGGCTTCAAGTTGGTGAGTCATCGTAAGCAACGAACGGTCGGGATCCCGATAGTGGTTGAGCACACAGAAAAGGGGGTTGATTTAAGAGAGAAGAATCCCATCTTACTTTTCGCGGCCATTCAATCACTGCTGGGATCAGCTCCGATTCAAAGTCGGTTCACCATGCACGGGGCTCTTCAGCTGGATGTCTCGATGGAAGAGCAGGTTGACAAGATCCTGCAGACCTCTCGGATTTTTGGCATCACAGTTAACGTGCGGTTGCCCCATTCCTACATGAAGAACACCTGTGTTATTAAGCATGTACCAAAGTGGTATTCAGAGCGCGCACTACTTGATTATCTGAAACCACAAGGTGTACTGCACGTGAAACGACTTGTGCGTCGTGTGGATGAAAAGAATGGGCTGCGCAACCTACCAACTCTACCGTGTCGACATTCGCTCCAAACTCAGAGCGCCCCGAAAAAATTGATCTGGGATTCACAGAACACGCAGCGGCAGAATTCACTGAAGCTCCTCCACTGTGTTTTAGATGCCAACGGTTTGGGCACGTGGCCAATGTTTGCACAAAGGATCGACGCTGTAAGCGGTGTGGAGGCGACCCCAACTTTAAAACCTGCAAGGCAGATTTGGCTTGCGCTAATTGCGATGGTGATCATCCAGCGAGTTTTGGAGGCTGCTCCTTCCGTGTGAGCGCTCTGTACCGTTGGATATCCTTTATTGCTGGTCCAAAAACCCCACCGACTGAGACGCCTGTCCCAGGATTAGACGAGTTCTCAGGGTTGGAGTCTGATGTTACGTTGCCCAACAATATCCCTAAGAGACCTGAGCCCAGCAAGACACCAAAGCCCAGTGCGCGCGAGTCGGCTGTTCGATCTCCAGCAAAAAGTGTCCATGTTCCTGAGCGGCCGGATCACAGCCAGACTACACGGCAAGGGGGACCCTCATATGCACAAGTGACAAAAAAAACCAGCTACTGCGGCGAAGAGCGTGTCCCCGTCAGCATCTTTTGTCGATGTAGTAAGTGAGTGCGTTGGGCAAAATAAGGAGCTCAAAAATCAAGGTATGCCTGACCTTATTCATGTTTTGTTTGGGGCCCTGTGTTCACATGTTCCAGCGATGGCGCCTGGTAACCTGAAGAACTTCCTACAGCTGGTGCTTTCTTTTGAGTCCATAATTACAACCTTCGCAGCAAACTTCCTTGCGATCTAAAATGGATGGTGTTAAACCTCGTCGATCTCATATGCACCAAAAAGTGCTGTTTATATTGCAGTGGAACTGCGCTGGGATTTTAATTCGGTTAGCTGAACTAAAATTATTCTTGAAAGAGACTTGTGTTCTAGTATTGGCCCTGTCAGAAGCTGGCCTGCCAAGCAGGAGATGTTTGACTGAATATGTCGCCCATAAAAACTGCAGCATAAAGTCATTTCCTGCAGGAAGTGCTGCGCTTTACATATGAAGAGAAATTCCACATGTTTCTCTAAGCGTTGCCGATCTTTGCACGGATGACATTGAGGTAGCGGCTGTGAGAATACAGCTCGGCTCTCTAACCCTTTTTATTACATCCGTGTACGTGTCTCCGCGGAAGAAGGTGGCATTGTATATGTTTCTAGAGCAGCTCTGCGACCGCTGTCCAGCTCCTAGAATCAACTGCGGTGATTTCAACGCCCATCATGTCATCTGGGGTGACAGGAACACGGAATCTCATGGACGCAAACTCGTAGAGGTTATTGACAATTCGGACCTGTGTGTTGCCAATGACGGAAGCCCCACTTTCTTCTGGCCTCCAGCCTCAGCGACAGCTATAGACCTGACACTGCATTCACCTGACACTCGGCAGCAGTGGCCGCATGTGGACGCTTTTCTAAACGCAACACTGCTTTTCGCAGCTCCGTTTCTCCCGCAATCCTGTTGCCTGGCCTGAAGTGGGCGTCTACTTGGGCTTCAATCATCGTAGCAGTGGCACGTGTTTGCGGAAACCAGCGATAAACTGCAACCAGAGCGGCGCTGCAGGCTACCGGCTGCAAGGATAAAAGCTGGACTCGTGAACCACACGGCACTCGGCAGCAGTGGCAGCATGTGGACGCTTTTCTAAACGCAACACTGCTTTTCGCAGCTCCGTTTCTCCCGCAATCCTGTTGCCTGGCCTGAAGTGGGCGTCTACTTGGGCTTCAATCACCGTAGCAGTGGCACGTGTTTGCGGAAACCAGCGATAAACTGCAACCAGAGCGGCGCTGCAGGCTACCGGCTGCAAGGATAAAAGCTGGACTCGTGAACCACACGGCACTCGGCAGCAGTGGCAGCATGTGGACGCTTTTCTAAACGCAACACTGCTTTTCGCAGCTCCGTTTCTCCCGCAATCCTGTTGCCTGGCCTGAAGTGGGCGTCTACTTGGGCTTCAATCACCGTAGCAGTGGCACGTGTTTGCGGAAACCAGCGATAAACTGCAACCAGAGCGGCGCTGCAGGCTACCGGCTGCAAGGATAAAAGCTGGACTCGTGAACCACACGGCACTCGGCAGCAGTGGCAGCATGTGGACGCTTTTCTAAACGCAACACTGCTTTTCGCAGCTCCGTTTCTCCCGCAATCCTGTTGCCTGGCCTGAAGTGGGCGTCTACTTGGGCTTCAATCACCGTAGCAGTGGCACGTGTTTGCGGAAACCAGCGATAAACTGCAACCAGAGCGGCGCTGCAGGCTACCGGCTGCAAGGATAAAAGCTGGACTCGTGAACCACACGGCACTCGGCAGCAGTGGCAGCATGTGGACGCTTTTCTAAACGCAACACTGCTTTTCGCAGGTTAGTAGCGTTTCTTTTACGCCTTTGTAGCTGTAAATTTGCTGTCGCTGCCCTGCTGCCAACTTGCAAAACCTGTGTATTTTGGTTGTTGCTTGCTTCTTGAATTGGTCGTTGCTGCTTCTTGAAGTCCCAATGTCGGGAAACAATACTTGCCTTTCCTGTAATGAGGCTGTTGACCCCAAAGAGGCGTTTATGTCTTGTGTGGAATGTACCCAATCTTACCATATTGGAAACTGTGCTGGTCTCACAGAAAAGCAATTTAAAAACCGAAGCGCGTCATCAAAGCAAAAATGGACATGTCCCAGTTGTAAAGCAGCTAAGCAGAAAGATGAAAATCAGAGTGATAGAGTAACTCGGGCAGAGTTTGCTGGATTGCGGTCCCTATTGATCAGCATGAATGAAAAGCTCGATGGGCTGGTGCCCTTAAAAGAGACGGTTTCTAACATCGAAAAAAGTATTGAAGTAATGTCTGACAAGTATGATGAACTACTGAAACGTCTTGCTGTACAAGAAAGCGACACAAAAAATGTGAAAGAAAGGGTAGAGAAGCTTGAGCAAAAGGCTCGATGTAGCGAGACGAAGACTGAAAAGCTAGTCACTGAAATCAATGAACTTGAATGGAGAAGCCGTCAGTTAAACTTGGAATTTCATGGAATTCAGGTTACTCCGAACGAAGACTTGTTGATGAAAGTGAACAGCGTGGCAGGTTTGTTAGAAGTCCCAGAACTGAGCAAACTGGAGGTTGATGCTATTCATCGCCTTCCGGCGAAAGCAGGCAAGGTCCCAGGAATAATCGTTCGATATGCCCGACAAGCCACCAGGGATAAATGGTTGGAAAATAGGCGGAAACTTGGAAACAATGAGAGTAGTACTTTTATACTAGAGAATATGACAACCCGATGCCGGCAACTGTTTCTAACAGCGAAAGAGTTGGCAAAGAAAAAGGGCTACAAATATGTATGGTTCAGAAATGGCAAGATTTATCTGCGTAAGGCAAACGGTGATTCTTCTGTCATTGTGCGCAGTGAACGTGACCTTCTGACATGATCTATCTGAACAGTCAATTCTTGATCATATTGCTTCTTTTAATATTTTATGTGTGAATCAACACGTCACAACTTTCTCCTGCCACAAGAATTGAATGCTGTTGTCTCGGGCTATCAAATAAGCGCTTTGAAATGCCTTCACTTAAATGTTCGTTCCCTTTGTAACAAAGAAGATTCTATCATGCATTTTATTTCGAGTTTTTCATTTCAGTTTGATGTGATAATGCTCACTGAAACGTGGTGTAAAAATGATCAATCTCACTTCGGGTTTACACCTTATCAGTCATTCTCCTTAACTCGCCCAAATCGTCGTGGCGGAGGCGTAATGATGCTACTAAAGGAAGGGATGCAATGTGAACTGCTTTCTCGTTTCTCTGTTCCTTGCTGTGATTACGAGGTTTTGACTGCGAAAGTGAACAATTCTGTTTTCTCTGTATGTTATCGCCCGCCCGATGGAAATGTTGAAAACTTTTTTGCGTTCTACGAAGAGTTCTTATCGTTTATTTCTGAGGCTGGTTACTTTGTTCTATCTGCTGGCGACTTTAATATTGATTTGTTAGGAGATTCAGCAGCCAAAGCCACTATGAATATGCTCATTACTTCAAACGGGTGCTCAAACCAAATCAGTTTGCCTACTAGGATCACAGAACATAGCGAAACTTTGTTAGACCTAATTATTACTAACTCGGTCAGTGAAAATAACATTGCGGGTGTGATGACCTGCGACTTGTGTGACCACCTTCCCACCTTCATAATATTAGATAGACACAATCATCATAGTAAAAAACAATTTATAAATGTTCAAATAATAAATTTTACTCGCCTAGATGCCTTCAGGAATGACGTGCTAAATTCTGATTTCGAATATCTTCTTGCGATTAATTGCGCTGACAAGGCGTATAACATGTTCGTTGATCACATCGCTGAAATATATAAACGGCATTTTCCGCTTAAGCAACTGAAACTTGGTAGGAAAATACGCAAGCCTTGGATCACGCCAGAGCTCATTAAAAAGATCAATGAGAAGAATACTATGTACCATCAGTTTATAAAAACTAAAAATCCCCCAAAACTTAAGGAGTTTAAGATATACCGAAATCAGCTAAATAAAGAAATAAAGTTAAGCAGACAAAACTATTTTCATGCGGAACTTGACGCCTGCTCTCGTAAGCCTGATCTTTCGTGGAAAAAGTTGAACACTGTTTTAAATCGCAGTAACTCGTCCCCAAAAACAGATAAACTTAAAATCGGTGAAGTCGAGATATCCGGTTGCGCCCTGGCAAACTTATTTAATAACTATTTTGTGCAGTGTGGTGATTATTTTCCAGTGTCTGAATTTTCAAGATTCATGCCCCCTAGTAACCAATGTACTTTCTTTCTTGAGGCCGTTAGCGAAGAACAAGTTCGGTCTGTTTTTATGTCTCTTCAAAACAGCTCTAGTTGTGACGTTGAAGGTATGCAAATTCGACCGCTTAAACATATTATGGATCTTATCGCACCGACTCTTACCCATATATTTAATCTTTGTTTTTCAAGTGCCGTTTTCCCACAAAGAATGCAGGTGGCTAAGGTTACGGTATTGTTCAAGAAAGGTGATCGAAATGACATCAAGAATTATCGCCCTATCTCAGTGTTGCCAATATTTTCAAAGGGTTTAGAAAAGATTATTCATGAGCGCCTTTCAATTTTTTTTCAGAAATATGACCTTTTAACCCCAGCTCAATTTGGATTTAGAAAGCATAGGTCCACGGAACTAGCCTTGATAGAACAAAAAGAGTTTATTTTATCACAGTTTTCAAGTAAGATGGTTGTACTGGGCCTGTACATTGATTTCACGAAAGCATTTGACTGCATTGTTCATTCCATTTTACTCAAAAAACTTGAATTGTATGGAGTGCGTGGCCATTGCTGGAATCTTATAAAATCTTACCTTGGCTATCGGCGGCAGTATGTTCAAATAGGTGAGCACTGTTCCGACCAAAAACCGATTGCAAGAGGAGTGCCTCAAGGCAGCATTCTTGGACCTTTTCTTTTTAATATCTACATAAATGATCTGGTAAATACATGCGCTGAAGCCAAATATATATTGTACGCCGACGATGCCAGCATATTTTTTTCCGCTACAGACTGTGAGCAAATCAGCTATATAGTAAACTCCGCCCTTGTAAAACTTCTGGAATGGTCTGTAGCAAATCAGTTAGAAGTTAACACCAACAAAACTAAGGCTGTGCTATTTAGACCAAAATCAAAGCAGGTAAATATGAACGTAGATCTTATCTATGGCACCAGAAAAATAGAAATAGTAAGTAGTATTAAAATTCTTGGGGTCACGTTTTCGCAAAGTATGCTGTGGGATATTCATGTAGATTCTGTTTGCACTAAATTGTCAAGTGTCGTTGGTATTTTATCCAGATGTAGGTCTATATTACCTTTCAGCGTAAAAAAAGCTGATATATAATTCTCTTTTTTACTCTCACCTCTCTTACTGCTTTTTGGTATGGGGATCTACCACATTAAAAAACTTAACAAAGGTGTACGTCCTACAAAAAAAGATAATTAGGCTTATTTTTGATGTCCCCTACAATTCTCATACACATGCTTTGTTCATTAAAGCAGATATAATGCCTGTCTGGAAATTGTTTAGCTATAGACTAATTGTTGCCTTTAAGTACGAATTAAAAGAAAATCGAAATTTCTTTCGCAACCTAGCCAAGCTAGAAATAAAGCCTACATCCTACACTATACGTCAGTCTGAATACTGGAAGGTGGTCACTCCCCGTGCTAACTATTCTATGGGTACACTATCGTACATTTTGCCTAAACTTCTTAATGATCTGAATAAATGTGGAATTGATTTAGGTCGCACTACAGTTCGTGAACTGCGCCACGTGATATGTCATGTTTTTGAACAATTCTAATATTGATTTCCTTGTAATACATTAAATCGAATCAATTTTGCGTCTCTGCATGTTTGTATTCCTGTATGTTTCATGTATGCTCCTGTACTGCCTTGTAGAGGGGACCGTGGGCTCTAGTCAAGCTGTTCAGCACCTTTTACCCACGGCCCCTCCATCGTTTTGATGGAAATAAAGCTATTATTATTATTATTATTAATATTATTATTATTATTATCTGACGTCCGCGTGAGTTGGTCAACAGCGCCTGACCGCATGGGAACTGATCACTTTCCGATTTTTGTGTTTGCTGCCGACTTTCGTATGCATGAATGGTCCTAACATTAGCAATGTGGTCAACTGAGACAAGTACAGAGAGTACCTAGAACGTGTTGCTGGTGATGTTGTTGACAAAATGATTTCTAGAAAGATGGCATCAACTACGGAGGTGAAGTTACCTGATCATACTCCGGCCCCGGATTTAAAACTCGGGAACCTTTGCGCAGCGAGAAGAAGGGCGGAGCACCAACTCGTGCGGAAGAAGGACGACAGGGACTTGAAGGCAACCTTCAATAGGCTGAATTGTGCTATTAGACGGCACACGAACAAGCTGTACAGGTCGCAATGGGCCTCATTCTGCGCTAGTTTGACTGTGTTCTCACCGATGACGAGAATATGGCGAATTATTGGCAGCCTTGTTGGAGAATCTCGCCCTTCGAAGCCTTTTGAAGCTCTTGCAATACGCAAGGAAAAACCTATCGCGTGCTTGGCAGAGGATTTTGCAGATGCACTCGTACGCGCTGATTCTGGATCGGTATATATACACCACCTGCTTCCTCCAGGTCTATCATGGACGTCCCGTTCACGCTTCGTGAGCTCCAGACTGCGCTCAGTGGCCTGCGGCGCCGGTGTGCACCAGGTCCCGAGGGCATCACCAATCAAATGCTGAATAATCTGCCCTTGCAACTCAGAAAGGAGCTCCTCAACTTCATCAATCGAGTTTGGGAGACTGGCGATGTTCCTCCGTCATGGAAGGTGGCACATGTAGTTCCAGTACTGAAGCCTGGCAATGACATGACAGACCTTGCCTCGTATCGCCCTGTGTCATTGACCTCCTGTGTAGCTAAGTTGATGGAGAAGCTGGTAAAAGAACGCTTATCATGGTGGCTTGAGGACAGCAAGGCACTGCCATCATGTATGACAAGACTCCGCCGAGGTCTTAGTGCCCAAGATAGCGTCTTAGACTTGATCAGTCACATTGAACACCAGAGAGCTTACGGCCTTTCCACCTTAGCCATTTTTCTTGACGTTGCGAAAGCTTACGACAGCGTGATTCAGAGCTCAATTCTAAACAGTTTGCAAGACATGGGCTTACAGGGCCATATGTTAAGATTCATCTACAAGTTTATATGTGATCGCGCGGTTCGTGTATGGTTAGGGAGTACGTTAAGCACCGAAAGGGTTCTATCACGAGGTGTGCCTCAAGGAAGTGTTCTTTCCCCCACGCTCTTTAACGTCGTAATGGCTGGCCTTCCTGATTCGTTGAAAAAGAGTTGCAGGCAAGTGCGTATGTCACTTTATGCTGACGACATCTGTATTTGGATTACTGGCTACCAACACAAGCGATTAGCCCTGATAGCTCGACAGGCTGTATTTTCGGCATAAGCTTACCTTCAAGGTGTGCGGTTGTCTCTGTCAGTGGAAAAATCCGGGTTTGTCCTGTTTCCAGGTGTAGGAAGACGTCAAGCGCGGTTGAAAATAGACCTCGGTCACTCTTGCATCCGTCAATTCAACCACACGCGTTTCTTGGGCGTCGTTATTGACTCCCGTCTACAGTGGCGAAAAGCTGTGTACGCGATTGTTTCATCTATATCTTGTCGTCTCAATGTGATCCGTAGAATTGCACGTGAGCGATGGGGAAACCATCCTTCTTCAATGGTCAAACTTCATGAAGCGCTGGTGGTCAGTCGCATAATGTATCAATTACCTTTAATTTCCTCATCGGCATCACAACTTCAACGTCTCGAAGTTGTCCACTGAAAGGGCCTAAGAAGAGCCATTGGAGTTCCCCAGGCGGCTGCGAATAAGGTAGTACTTCATGAGTGCCTATCCAAACCTCTTAGCCTTATCGCTTCTCAGAGGCTACTAATGCATCTTGACCGCCTAGGAGAGACGGTAGCTGGGCGATCCCTTCTGCAGCGGCTCTGCAAGAGATATGAGTCGAAGGCTTACTTGGCACTCAATACTCTTAGTTCTTTAGGCACTAATGTCCGAAGGCAAAGGAAACGGTTGAAACCCCCCGGGTATTTTCTGACCCTCGACTGTAAGGTCACAATTCCCCATGTGAGCGCAAAGCGCAGCTCTCCTTTGGCAGCAACGCGTTCGCTTGTACTTGAACCCTCGGAAACAGAGTATGCCTGCCATCTTCAAATTTTCACGGATGGTTCTGTGGACAAGGTCAAACAAGCTAGCGCAGCGGCTTTTTACATTCCTTCTTTGGACTGTAAGTGGTCCGTATGCTGTACTGCTGCCATATCCTCCACAACGGCTGAAAATGTTGCTATTGAGGCGGCTTTACGGAAGTTAGGGTCTTGTCCGGCTTAACCTGTTGTAATCCTGGTTCAAAATCTGCCCTTCAGAGGTTAGAGCGCGGATTCCCCACTGATGCCTTGTCCATAAGCTCTCTGCGCTTGGTGCAGAATCTGCACAGCAGAGGCTTTACTATACATTTCTAATGGGTGCCCTCTCACATAGGAGTCAACGATAATGAGGTGGCAGACAATCTCGCCCATAAAGCTCTCTCAAGGATTCCATAAAAAAAGTACCTCAAGATGGAAAAAGTCTGCAGGAAAACGGTGCTCGATCACTTCAGTACCCTGTGGAGTGCCACAAACCATGTGTGACCAAGGGGCTGAAAAGATCTCAGGCGACCCTTCTGCATTGAATTCGCATGGCCTCTGATCGCACTCCTCCATGGATGCATGAGACCGGCATAGCATCGTCTCTGCTCTGCTCTTTATGTGGTGTGTGCGGGGATATCGAACATTATATTATGTACTGCCCTGAGTACAACGCGGAAAGGCATGTGATGTTCGCTTCCTTCAAGAAGACAGGAACCCGTCACAGCACAGTGCAGGACATTGTCTACCCGAGTGGAAACCAGACATGCTGAAGGGAGGCTGCACGCCTTCTTTTAACATTTCTGCAGGACACGGATCTTGTTTCTAAATGGTGACAGCAGGAACGGACTATGGCCTACTGTGATGGAATGTGTG
Source organism: Amblyomma americanum (assembly GCF_052857255.1). Taxonomy (NCBI): domain Eukaryota; kingdom Metazoa; phylum Arthropoda; class Arachnida; order Ixodida; family Ixodidae; genus Amblyomma; species Amblyomma americanum. Next base: position 445,896,903 of record NC_135497.1, read on the forward strand.
TGTAAATGGTGTCTTCCGGAGTGGACTACGTTATACTGTGAGTGAATGTGTGTATGGATTGTGGCACTACAATGGCCTATGTTCTACTGTGACTGAATATGTGCATAGATGGTGACTTCTGGAGTGAACTGTGATGTGGACTGTGTGGATTGATTGTGTGCATAGATGGTGACTACGGGAGAGAATGTGTGCTATTATAATATACTGTGCTCATAACGGTGTAGATGCGAGAGGCTTCAGGACATTGTTAACATAGAAGGGACGCTACGGTGGAGCAATTGCCGACAGATAAAGCAAGGCTAACCCCACATGTAGCATTCAACACCTCAACTCAACTACCGCAGCACGCTCAGAGTGACACCTATACCAAGAATAATGAACCCCAACCTCCACAAAGACGGCAGAGAGGCAAGGGCTGACCGCTTACAGAAAACACGCATCCCAGGATACAACATTGTACGTGGACGCCGCCACATACGCCATGACGAGGGGAAAAGACACTAACAACGTAGTGGCAATTGTAGTCAACTCGGAATTACACGAGATTACCATCGCCTCAATGCAAGACTGCACGATAGCCGAGGCTGAAGAGGCGGCGTCGCTCTAGCGTCAGCGGAGGGCTATCGGATTGGGCGGTCACTGACAACTCTTACTGACTCACAAGCAGCCTGCCGCAACTATCTTTGCGGCAGAGTCGATCACAGAGCGCTCCGCATGCTCCGCTCTGTAAATTGCAAGACACAACAGACAGATGCAGAACCGATAACAAATAAGATCATCTGGGTACCGGGGCACACGCGGGTGGCAGGAGACCAAGACGCGGACAGGATAGCTCGAGGATTTAATAACTACTGAGCATCCAAAGTCAAGAACCTTGAGGAATCCCTGCCAGCACCTCAGGAATACTTGGCCATACTAAACAACTACAAAGGCGAGAAGATGCGGTACCCACCAGTGCACAAATCCTTAAATAAAGAAGAGGCTCTCACATGGAGAAAACTACAAACGGAGTCATACATACCTAAACACACTAAGTAAAATCCACTTCACACTTTACGAAAACAATTGTCCGTGGTGCCATGAAAACCTACACTATATCACATATCATGGGCATGCCAAATAGTCGACGTCGTTCCAATTATGCCAAACTCAAGTGCGGAGCATTGGGAGGATATGCTCTCTAGCGACTGCCGCGATGACCAGATCGGTCTTATACGACGAGCTCAGCTGACGGCCGCATCTAGCGCAGCCCTGGAATAGAGGCAACCGACCGTTGCGGAGATGGAATTATCTGAACCGCATAAGAGCACTTGCGCTAGAGCTCAATAAACTTATCCGACCCTGTCCTATTCTATCCTATCCTTCGTTCGTACTCTTTCGGAGGTGTTCGAGTAAGAGTTTACGAATGATATTATTTATCCCCGCATGAATGTTGTCGTGGGTGACTTTACAGTTTGCATATCACAAGAAAGCGTATACAACGCGTTCGGTCGAAAGGCGTCTTCGTTGTAGGTAGTGGCACCGCGTGTCGGAAGTATTCATTCTCTTACGGCGCGGTTCGGGTGCCCCCCAAGGTATATGAGACAGGCGTCATTCGATATCCATAAAATCAATTTACATTTCATTTTCCTTCCCTTCGGTTCGGTTCAGGTGTCCATCAAGGTATGTGAGACAGGCGTCATTTCCTTTACTTAAATTGTTCAACGGGTAAAGGCGTCGCGCAGAACGGGGGACGGCTTTCCTTGGACCCCTTGGTATATGCTCCTCTAAGGACTAACTGTTTATCCTAAGGAACAAACTGTGTGTCCTGCTGGTGCTAATTCAGAAGCGAATAGTTTGCCTCAACATATGCTTCTCCAAGTACTAACTGTTAATCGGCAGAGATAAATGTTTTGGCCTGACCAGTGCTCCCCAGAGGATTAACAAATTTTCCTGCAGTGGAGGAACTGTGCATGCGCTAGGCTGTGTTCGGCATTCTTTTATCTGTGGCTGCATACAGCTTCATGGATTTCGCGTGACATTCGATATTTCGGATGCATTCTTCCCGTAACAGAAAAGAGTAAGTGGAATTTTTTTATTCTTTGACAAAACAACATTCATTTTAAGAATTTCTTGGCCACGGATACCAGTGGTGTTGGCTTAACACCACTGGCCACACCACGAACTGACGACAAAATATTCATGTCTTCGGTACTTTTGAACTTTTGAGCACGCAATATATGAAAATCCCAGTAAATCATTGCAGTGTGCTGAGGAAATCTGCAAGTGTATCTTCTGTTATGCTTATCTCTTCCAAGCATACAAAAAATTTAGTTGCTTCCATGACAGTTTCTGCTTCGTGCATTATTACAGGGTAGCAAAGTGTGGTAGCCGTGTTCTGCGGTAGGAAAATTTTCCCCATTACTCAATACACTTTCAACAACTCATTTTTGCCCAGTCTCTTAACACTAGTCAGATTCCAGACGACTGGAAATTAAGCAAAGTTGTCCCAGTTTTCAAAACTGCAGATCGCTCCGACCCCTCAAATTATCGACCAATTTCACTGACATGTATCTCTTGTAAACTTTTCGAACATATAATATACTCGCACATCGCATCTCACCTTGACCACAACCGTTTCTTCTTTCCCAATCAGCATGGTTTCAGGGCAGGTTTTTCGTGCGAAACTCAGCTGTTCGAACTTACAACTGATCTTCACCTAAATCTAGACTCCGCCTTCCAAACCGATATAATTTATTTAGATTTCGCCAAGGCATTCGATCGCGTCCCTCACCAGCGTCTCTTTTCCAAACTCTCAGCTCTGTCACTTGACCCGCTTGTCTTATCCTGGATCCACTGTTTCTTAACCAACCGCTTGCAATTCACCGTCATCGCCAGTCATGCATCTCAAACTACTAGAGTAATCTCCGGGGTTCCCCAAGGATCGGTTCTTGCTCCATTACTCTTTTTAATCTTCATCAACGATTTGCCATCTGGTATTTTATCATCTGTCCGTCTCTTTGCGGATGACTGCGTCATTTATCGCCGCATCAACAATAGCAGTGATCAGGAATTATTACAGGATGACCTAAGCCGAATTCAGAAGTGGTGTTCCGACTGGCTAATGCAGCTCAACGTTTCTAAATGTAAGTTCATGCACATCTCACGTAAACGTTCGATTCTTCATTTTTCGTACTCCCTGAACTCCATAGCGCTGTCTCAAACTAATTCATACCGGTACCTCGGCATCGAGATAACCAACCTAACCTGGGCTAATCACATCACGAAACTATGTGCTAGTGCCTCCAGATCACTCGGATTCATCAGGCGATCACTTTCCATGTCCACCGCAGCCACCAGACAACTAGCATATGAAACGTACATTCGAACTAAACTAGAATACGCCTCAACAATATGGAATCCTCACCAAGCCTACTTGATAGATTCACTTGAAGCCATCCAGAATCGGGCAGCACGCTTCATCACCTCACAGTATAAATCTCAGCTCAGCATCACAGCGTTGAAATCATCTCTCGGCATCAAGTCATTAGCCTTTCGCAGGAAAACTTCAATTCTTTGTCTTTTTCACAAACTGTACTTTAACTTTCCAGCACTTCGAGAAAACCTTCTACGAGCTCCGGTACGATCATCTCGTCGTTTATTTAACTCCTTAAGCATACAGCGTTTGCACGGCTCCACCAATTATTTCAATAAATCTTTCCTTCCCAGTGCTATAGAAAGCTGGAATAACCTCCCCGAACACATTGTCATTGAGACTAATCCTTCCAGATTCAGACAGCTCCTAATCGACCATCTCAACGACAAATAATTTTTTCCAGCACCCTATGCCTGCTTCCAAGCCCTGCTAACTGACCATCCTGTGCTACTTCCAAAGTTGCAATTTGTTTTTGTTTATATTTCTGCTACACTCTGTCATGACGTGACTATTTGAATTTGTTACTTCTGTCTTTTTTCGTCTTGTTCTACTTTTATTCTATATTTTCTATATTTTTCTGTATTTTTATATTCCTTCTATATTTATATTCATTCTATTTGTTCTACTTTTATTCTATATTTTCTATATTTTTCTGTATTTTTATATTCCTTCTATATTTATATTCATTCTATTTATATTCATGTATGACGGCTGAACACCCCTGTACCTCCCCCCCCCCCCCCTATGTAATGTCCCTGACGGGACCCTTAAGGGTTAATAAATGATGATGATGATGATGAAGAAGAATACTTTGCAGCATCCTATTCAAGCCATGTTAAACTATTGCACACTGATGCTAGTTTATGTCAAGTGTTGTGCAAATTTCTGCAGACGAATGCGGATTCTGCATTTCACTTTGACAAAGCATGTCCCGCAACACTGACGCACTGAATCTGTGCATTCTTGGAGAGCTTGCCTAAGTTCAATCATATAGAGCTGTTTCATGCACTGCTGCATATAATACCAGACTTAAATGTGGCCGCTGTCTTAAATTTGTAGCCCCAAAACTATTTCTGCACCTTAGCCATTTGCACTTGTGCGTGGAACCGATCACACCTGTTTTGTGTTGTTTCTGCTATCCTGTGCTCTGTTAGTTCTTATGGTGTTGAAAGTATAGTTGGATAAAACTAAGAATGCGGCAGTGACTGCCCCTCAGAAAACGCCCCCAGCAATGGCTTAGACTGACTCTCTTTACATTGGTGTTATCCCCTAGTGTTGAATCGAAGGCGAATGGCAGGTGCATCTGTGACCTCGAATTAACCCCAAACTTATTACAATCAGTTGACGTCATTGGAAACTCCTTTGAGGGGATTTTCCGCTGCATGTTTAAGTTGTTTCTGACTAAAGCCGAATTTTTTGAAGCATGTTAATGTGGTATAATGTGGTGTCCCAGCTTAGTTGAGCCAATGGTTAAAAAATTAATTATTAGACACAGGCGAGTGAAACCATTTGCATATTGATGACAGCCATTTAATGCACCAGAGGCAATTTTTGTTTAGCAATTAATAATAGTTTAATTAAGTTTCATTTCATTCAGCTTAATAAGTTTAATCATCATTCTATTATTTACGATAAGGATACCGTCAGGCGTGTCTTTTTTCCCAGCTCTAAAGAAAGCCCACGAAATGCAAATATAAACAACGTGATTAGCGCATTCGCGCGCCACAATCGTGTTGTTCTCAAGTGTGGTTTGAACTAATGAAATCATCAGCAGCTTTGACTCTACGGCCGCGCACCGGCGGTAGACTTATATGTTGGCGGTGGTTTCTCATCCGCGTCAGCCAATTCGCGCCCTTGACTCTGCGATTTGCCGTCGCCAACATATCGGCCTTCCGCTGGAGCGGGGCCGTCGAGTCAAGGCTGCAGGTGATTTCGCTTGTTCAAACCACGCTTGAGAGCAGCACGATCATGGCGCGCAAATGCGCTAGTCACGTGGTTTATTTCTGTGTTTCGCGAACTTTCTTTGGAGCCGGGAAAAAAGACACGTGACAGTTTTCTTATCGTAAATAATGGAATGGGGGATTTTGAAGGTGCTCGACAACTCTTCAAATGCAATTTGTTGTCTAAAATCAATATTTATAGTTTAGATAACTGATCTATTAAATGACTAATCTATTATAAATTGCCTACGGTGGGCAAGGTGGCTGTCCCCAATAAGCAACTGGTTTCACTTGCTTGTCTCTAATAATTTATTTTTAACCCTTGGGTCAAGTTAGCTGGGACACCCGGTATATCACTGCACATGATGGAATTTGCCTCTGAATGCAAGAAGTGTTTGTGTCAACACAGGTTTTGATTCAAGCCTCTATTTCTGAGGGTCAATTTAAATAGCATTTGCTCGAGACAAGGATGCAGTGGAGTTTGAACAGCCTCATCCGAGTGCACACCCCTGTCAGACAATGGGGAAAATAAAGGCTTGACTATGCCAGCATAAATTTTTCTTGATCAATGAAACGATGTAGGAAAGCACAAATGAAGTAGCACATGAACATACAAGTGGTGATTTGAAGCCGTCCTGTCCTAATGATGTCTAATTTAAGCTGCTGAATATTTTATCTTACAAATCATCTTTACGAACCACTCGTGTTATGAAAAGTTTTGCTTGGGAACAAAACTGTCCGTATTAGGAGGCACGACTGCACTAGCCGTCTTTATTTTCTGAATGCCATGGAGCAAAATGCCATGGCGTACAGCAAAAGTGCTGTTTGAGCTGCCAGTGGTTATCACTATGGCTCAATAAGCAAAATTGTTATTGCCAAGCCTGGCTATGTCAATGCAGCCCTTACATGATAGAGGTAACTGAAAAAAATATATCCATCGAAGCACCACACTGGATGCCTAAAGGTGTCAGATCATAATAAGTGCTTTGGGACCTATTGGTTCAAAAAGAATACTCAATATTCCAGTACACAGATCCAGGCAGTGCTGCCATTCCATCAATAAAACTGTTTTATCGGTCTGCAGAAATAACCCCAAAGCTGGACACAAATTCTACTAATCAACAATTTTCGAATAAAGATTGTGTTTTTCAGAAAAAGGAGAGGTTATGGTATCATGTCGGCACTTTTTGGGTATCGTTCAACAATCCTTGCGAAAGTATCTCGGAAATCCGTAATGTGAGTGTTCTCTCAGGACAGCAGAATGGTTTTTCGACAATTCGACAATGCATCCGCATCAGGTAGCCCAGCTTGCTGGACCATTGCAACAAAATATATGCTCCAATTCACTGCAGTAATCCAGCTGCTGCTCATAGTTCACCTCAGCAAATTAAAGGCTAGCTTAGCCCCTGATGTGTAAAGAGGACCACCCTGCAGCATCTTGCTACTTTGACATTTGCATTGTTACCCCTTTTTTATGAGGACGGGTTTCTGACAGTGTAGCCCTTTCAATGTCTGGCATGGCCCCACGACCAGCACACAAAAGTCTTGTGTCATGAATAGCTGCAGTGCTTCTCTGTTAGCAACCATTGGACAGGTATGCGTGCAGTTTCATGAATAATAAGGAAGAAAAAGACATGCGGCCTTAGTGGCTTCACAACCTGTGACAATTTGCCGGACCTTTTTTTTAAATAAACAGAGGTGTTTGCCGATGGCAGAAAGCAATTCAATGGGTCCATATTACTCCCTTCAAGATGCTGCTCGTTATGTGAATTAAAAAAAAATATATTTATGCACCTAAGAAGTATATCTTAATTTCAAGAAAGCAATTTTCAAATAAAAACATCAAGAGTTAACATTTTGAACGCGTGCACAAAGTTCCCACAAAATGTCTCCTTCGTTATAACTTTTAACATAAAAGTACCAGCATTGCAAAATAAATGCACAAAGCATCATGAAATCAGTTTCTGTATCGAAAACGAACTTTCTAAAAATTCAGGAAAAGAAAGATATTTGTCGCATAATGTGAAGGATTAAAATCGTGGAGGTCGTGGTGCCAAGCCCCCACTGTACTGAAATACTATTAAAACTGTGTTCATTAGTTGGCAGAAAAGCATCGCATTTACAACACGAAGAGTGCTGAATTCACAAAAAACAACAGAATTACTGCTAGGCATAGCGCATTCTCAGAATAAGCTTCAATGATGCTGCATATAAACTTGAGTGCATAGCTCCTTAATGGCTTGATATCAGGTAATAGAGCTCTCAGATAATTCATTTTAGTCACCTGCTTTTTGCATCTTTTAAAAATAATTTCTGCATGCCATGCCACCTGATCATGTTATGGCAGGTGACCATAAATGGAATCAACTTTTTCTCTTCAAGAACCATCTCCTACGTCAAAAAATATAAAATTACAATCAATAGATGATCAATCAACATTCTTTGATAACTTTGTGCATCATGTAGAAAGAAAACTGTTCTACTGAAGGTATGTCACACTACACTGCTTTCAAGACAATCTTGATAGGCTGCTTGCCATCGAGAAGTGTAGCCAGCATACACACCCATGTCACGACCACATTACGAAAGTGAACCAGAGAGCAGTTATTCATACTTTCATAGGAATATATGGTCCAGTTATGTGAATTAAAAACTACAAACAGCCCGCATATAACACAGTGTTCTGTGATTCACCAGGAAAGCCTGTAGGAGCAAACAATTTGGTATGTCTCTGAAAAATGGTGTGCACATATGACAGAAGCAGTTTGGCAAAAGCTGGAAGGCTCATTTGCACCATGAATTTGGTCCCCTGTCCAAGCACTAAGTTCATCCACATGTCCTTGATGCGTATTGTGAAAGCATTCAAGACGTCCATATGCTGGCTAATCGGTTATAGTGAACATGTCGGCTTATCACTTAACAGTTATGAATGACAGACACAAGTACGAAGAGAAATGGTTTATGGTCTATGGGGTTTAACGTCCCAAAGCGACTCAGGCTACGAGGGACGCCGTAGTGAAGGGCTCCAGAAATTGAGACCACCTGGGGTTCTTTAACGTGCGCTGACATCGCACAGTAGACGGGCCTCTAGAAATTCGCCTCAATCGAAATTCGACCGCCGCGGCCGGGATCGAACCCGTGTCTTTCGGGTCAGCAGCCAAGCGCCGTAACCGCTGAGTCACCGCGGTGGCCAGAAGAGAAATGACTCCACCCTCTCCTTTACAAGACAGGGTAGGAAAGAAACTGCTGCCGTGATCATGATTTCTGAAATAAGAAAAACCCCGGCTTGCAGATTCAGAACACTGTCGTAATGAACAATGATAATATGAGGTTCAAAACTCTAATACTATACTTATTTAAAATTGTGATGCAACTAACACGAAAATATTAAATTGACTAAGACGCATATAGCCAAGTCATAAAGAGTTTGAAGAGCTTCCTTTGATCTGCTACCAAATCAGTGGTTAATAACTGCAAATATATCATTTGGCACTATTTCCTTCCCATCGGAGGGCATTTTTCTTGCACAGGGCTTTGACCTTCCCGTTTACTTTTGATACATTTTTGTTCAAGCTCTGAAGATGATCCGAGCCCCTCATCAACAGACAGAACCATTTCTTCAAGGTGCGGTATTTTCCTAGTAACGTTTAGAGCTTTTTATGAAATGCGTGACAGCTCGCTTTTAAGTTTCTCATGCAGTGACATATTCATGATCAGACGGAATTTCATGTGAACCTGAGTAATGGGGACACAGGGAAGCATCATGCATGTTTTTTTTAAACACTGATGTAGCACAAAAAGCAAATGAACAATGTTTGAAGGGAAGCCTCAGTGTGCTAGCCGCCAATAAGAGTTCAAGAGAAGCGTTAGTTTGCCAACTAATGTTTTGTCAAAAGGACTTGTCTTCCCAGTTCGTTCAAAATGCCATGCTAATGTCACAAATCAGCATATTGGCAAGTGATTAAAAACACATGCAAAGCAACTTAAAGCCCACTAAGCAGGCAGTGCTGAGAGGGTAGTGAGCTCCTTTGTTCAGCTGCTGGCCTTTTTAAGATGAAGCAGTTTGTGAATTTGAATGAACCCTGCAATAGTACTCAGGCTTTACTTTGTTAAAAACATTGCCACTAGCTTTCTATACAAAAAACGTTGTTTTTCACCGTAAGCCATGTCGTGATATTGCTAACTTGCCAGCTGGGTGGTGTTATTCCCCTTTCTAAAAAAGATGCTCTGCCACTACTTTGATGCTTAAAAAGTACTGTGGTGCGTCAGGCATTTTAACTATGAATTTTTCGAGACTGCCGCGCAACTGCGACAGTGACAGTCCAGCTCTGATATTGTGCACGTTATGCATATTAAACCATAATACATGTGATGGAGGCGTCACGCACTTCAGTTGTGACTCTTTGGTCGTTTTTCTACACCTATTTGCTTTCTATTTGACCCTCAACTTTACTGTTAATTCGTTGGCATCACAACAATGCTCTTCTTTTTTCTATGGCGGAATAACGCCACCTAGCATTGCTAGGCGCTGCTTAGCTACATTGGGAGATGATGTAGTGCTTGCTCTATCTCGTAACTTCTTGCCTGGTTCCTTGTAATAAAACAACCTAAAAATAAGTGAAAATGTCGTCCCCAAAGGAAGCCTAGTTTCAATAGCATCGCGTCAACTTTTATCTTTAATGTCTATGCACTTTCAGGTGCCATAGCAAGCTTTAATGTTGCACACTACTTGGGACTACAGTGCAAGAGCAACATGGGCGAGACGAGAAAAAGATTAGCTGAGGTTAAACTACTCCTGAACCTGGTTAGAGATCGAAAGCTCTGGTGTATTTGGGCAAGTAAATGCTTTGACGTCTTTGACGTTGAGTGCGTTCCGCACACTGGATAGGCAGCGCGCCCACCCTGCCACCCTGGCAGGTGGCAGTTAAGTTAATGGTTGATCGTGAGAGGTTGGTCACCCAATGAATGCTGTGGCCTATTCTACCACCATCTATCGGCAAATCGAATGGTGAAAGGTCAAATAGTGCGACAACATTGTGAACCACATAAGGTAAGGCCCATTGCCACACTTGACCTCTGGCTGACGTCAATAAACTTTTATCAATCAACTTTTATTTCCATTTCAAAAGGAGGAGTACGGGACTAAAAACTCAAAGAGCTTGACGAGGTCCCGATCGCTTACAAGTTTGTAAACAGCAAGTTCACGGCCAGTCATATATGGTAGTTACAGTTATAGAAAAGTGGCACAGAAAATAGACCATTGCATAATGACAGTGGCAAAACACGAAAGAAACAAACAATAATGACGGCACCATAAATGACAGTACAAATAGCAGTGGTCAATAAGAACGAAAAAAAAATGGAAGCCTTACACTAGTCCGCCAAAAAAATAAAAGTTGGCGAAAGCGTTTGATATAGCAGTTTTGGTTGCAGGTTCCATGAAAATCTTTTTGGTTTAATAGTTTCGGCAGCGAGGGTAGTGTGTAAGATATTGTTCATCATAGGATGTTCTAGGTGTAGGAATGAACCACATTTCTTTTTGTCTGCTTTAAAAAACGAAAGTATTGAATGGGGAATTGTAGCATCTATTTCATATTTAACGAAAGTTTTAAAATATATCACCAATTTATAATTGTACAAGGAAAACACAGGAAGAATATCATACTATGAAAAAAAGGGGATTTGTGGAGAAAGTATAATGAATATCAGCAATATAACGGACGGCTCTTTTCTGCAGAAAATGTAGCCTGCGAAAAATTGACAACACGAGTTGTGCTCCACACCATGCTGCAGTACTGCAGCAGCGAAAACACCAAGGAATTAAAAAGCATAAGGCCCACTTTGGCAGGGAGAATGCACCGCGTACGAGCAATCGCACCAGTGGCAGATGGCAACTTGGATTGGAGGTAGTGAACATGTCCATTCCTGGTAAGATGCTTTGAAAAATATACTCCAAGATTATGAACATAATCCACCATCTCTAATTGTTGAGAACGAAAAAACAGATTCATCTGCTCTGTAAACTCCTTACCAGAAGGCGTGTACAAAATTACGGTTGTTTTTATGGGGTTTAATTTTAAACAATTCCTTTCAGCCCAGCCCTCTAAGTTAACCAGTCTCGTGTTAGCATTGGTTTCAATATATGTGAATAAATTGCCTGTAATAAACACTGTCGTATCATCAGCGTACGAAATAACTGAAGCGCTATCTGTGCAGTGTACAATGTCTTTTATGTAGATAAAAAATAAAAGTGGCCCTAAGATGCTTCCCGGCGGCACACCAACAATACCCGGATAGCTTCCTTTCGGAAGAGGCATTGCTGACATCTACGAATTGCATCCTGTAAGAAAGATAAGATTTAAAGAGCGCGAGGTTAAGCGGCAACACACGGCGAAATCGGCATTATCTAGCGTAGTGCAGCTTTCGCTTCAGAAGGGCGTAAACAGGCCACCGCCTCTGTTTGTGTCCTTTTCTTGTCTCGTCCATACTACCACTGCGTTGTAATCCCTAGTGTACAGAACCAACTAGCTAGCCAATATGCTTTATGCATAATGCAGTTCTGCAAAACCATGAATTTTTTTTGTATAGGAGAACTAAGGTTAGTAATAAGGGAGTATTGCTCATTGGCATCCACTGAAGCGCAGCCATAAAGCTGCAGAGTAAAGCTACATAGCTTTCTCCGAAACCTCGCAGTTAAAGAAAAATTCGTCCTGTTCCGTGGTTCGAACCCAAGACCACCACTTCACCGGAGCAGTCGCTCTACCAAATGAGCTAACTGGGACGGCAAGCTTATGTTAGGGCGAGAGGAAAGTGATCAATCACTCGAAGTTGGAACAGTGTTTGTCAAATGTTCAGAGAAATCCCTCAAGGTTGTGTTGATCTGTAGCAAGGGAAAAATTACTCTTTGGCATCCACCCAAGCGCAGCCATATGGCTATAAAAGCAAGCTACACTGCTTTATTAGAAACTTCGCAGTTGAAAAATTCTTCTCGGTCCGGGGTTCGAACCTGGAACTACTGCGTAAAGGGGCAGTCGCTCTACCAGCTGAGCTAACCAGGAAGGTCAATGATCGGCAGGTGGGGAGATACCGAATTGATCAACAACTTCACTCCCCCTTTGAACTGTTGATCAATTCGATGTCGCCAGAACATCTGACCTTCTGGCCACTGTAGCTTGCTCAGTTGGTACGGAAACTACCGAGAATAGGTGGTGCCCCGAGGCTTGAAACTTGTACCAGCACAGATTTTTCTTGAACTACAAACTTGCTGAGAAATCTTTCCTTTGTTGCCATATGGCTACTTTTGGGTGGATTTTATTGATAATTACTTATTAATGCAATCAGTTGTTATCTCTGGCTGATGTCAGAAGGAAAATACTTCTTATACACATGTTTGTTATCTGCCTTTTTTACATATTAAAAACAGTTTATTGCATTGTTCTGCTTCCTTTTACAGCTTCATACTGTCGCCCTGTCCATTTTCATATCTAATCAACATGCCTAGCAAGACAGCCCCCTTTATTCCTGCCTATAGTTGAGCTTACCCATTTTGGTCACAGCGCCACAGGACACGTAAACACCATCTACACACCAGTAACTGCTAAAAGAAAACTGGAAGCCCTTGGGCATCATCTATCGGAAGTTCGATCAAAATGACATGTGATGTTAACTTTAAAGGTGTAGCTTTGAGACAATATTGCCGCGAATATTTGCAGTCTTTGTTCGTTTTTCAAATCTGCCGCCACACCACCTTATCGCTTTCTTTGCGACGCAAGACGCGACTAGATTTATCTCGATTGATCGCAGCCAGGCAGAGCTGATTCTACGTTGTTCCGGAATGTTCTACTAGCTTTGCACGCTTTATCTTGAAAGTTCACTATCACCTTTAAATTGAGCACGGCCGACAGCGGCGGGCATTCTGTTCGACGACCGCCGAGCACGCTTGTCGCTGCGCCGCCGCCGAGTGATTCAGTCCATTTTGGGTGCAAGTCAGCCCAATAAACAGTTTTCTTTTAGAAGACCCTTTCGTCAGTCTTCATCGCTGCTTCGACTGCCGTCACCACTAGGTGACATCAGGTGGAGGTGCGGGGTAGCCTTCCATGTTCCGGACGCCCCCTTCAAGTCGTGAAGCCAGCCCTCAGCGCTTCGCACCCAAGGACGAGCCAGCAGCTCAGCGAGCCAGTCGACGTCTCCAGAGAGAGGAGCCTGAGTTCGGGAAACTGCTGGACCGCACCAGACAGTGAAAAGACGCTGCTACGAGCACCGAAACCTCGCCGAAGATGTCGACACCGATCATACTGTAGCAGCCGCGGGTGCCGCCAACTTTCAATGGATCCCTGGGCGAAGACCCTGAAGAATGGTTGGATCAATTTGAGCGCGTGGCGTCATTCAACAAGTGGGATGATGCGGCAAAAATTGGACGCTTGTTCTTCTCATTGGATGGCTCCGCACGCACGTGGTACGAAAACTACTAGTCGTCCCATACGACATGGGAGCTATTGAAGAGAGATCTATTGAAGGTATTCACCAGTGTCGTGAGGAAAGAGCCGAACGACTCCTCGAGTCCAGGATCCAGCTTCCGAATGAGCCCATCCGGGGTTACGTCGAGGAGATGAGGCGCCTATTTCGCCGCGCCGACCTCGGGATGACCCAGGAAAAGAAAGTTCAGTTTTTAATGCGCGGCGTAAAAGAACAACTCTTTGGCAGCCTCCTCCGCCAGCCGCCAAAACAGTAGAGGAATTCATGCAAGAAGCCTGCACGATTGAGAAGACCCTCGACGTCCGAGCTCGGCAGTACAACCGCCCTTCCTCTGCCTGTGAAATCTGTTCGGACACGCCGGCCACCACCAGCGACAGCTTGCGGGAAGTTATCCGCGAAATCGTCCGAGAGGAGCTACGCCGATTACTGCCATCCTCCCCACAGCCACAAGCAGCGATTTCGATGGATGTGGTACGGGGTGCCAAGTGCAACAGGCACTTGGCACCCCGACGGCCACAGAACCCCAGGCCATGACCTACGCCGCTGCAGTAAGGACTGCTCAGCCCCAGCGACAACCCTCACGTCCTACCCGAGATGAGCCAATTGTTCCACAACGCCGCCTCCCAGCCCCCGCTCGCCCAGCCTAGGACCGACGCTCAAGCCCCAGAATATGCGACGCCTGGAGGACTTCCGACAACCGGCCGTTGTGCTTCCATTGCGGTGAGGCCGGCCATATTCTTCGTCATTGCCCGTACCGACGTATCGGACTTCGAGGTTTTGCCGTTAACGCCCCACGACCACGCTTCGGACAACGTCCGCAAGAAAACGACGAGTACCTGCGTCGAGAAGAGTACACGCCGAACAGCTTTTCGCGCTCACGATCGCCGTCAACCTCGTATTTTGCGTCGCCACGCCGCAGCTACGCAGCCGCGGTACGAGGAAGGTCTCCCAGCCCCCGTAGGGGAAGCTAAAGGCCGCAACCTCTGGAGGTGAGGTTGCTCAAGAGCGAAACGCCGAAGATCCTCCACCGACCACGCCCCATGAAGACGCTGCACCCGCGACGCCGCATGAAGAACCGGCACTCACTGCACCGACGCCGCACTCAATGAGAACCCCGACCACGACGCAGGCTGCCTTGAAAACGACGCCGCCACCCAGAAGAGCTTCGACCACACGCCCCACTCGCGACTCGCATACGCGACGAAGCCGTGACCCGACGCCAAGAGCGACATGCAATGCAAGAGCCAGGACCTGCGACTTAGAAGTGACTATCGACGGCCGGAAAGTTACCGTTCTAGTGGACACAGGAGCCGATTACTCTGTGATGAATGGAACATTCGCTGCGCAGCTGAGAAAAGTCACAACAGCTTGGGACGGCCGAAAAATTCGCACCGCAGGGGGCCACCTCATTACGCCATCAGGACGATGCACAACGCGAGTGAGTGTCAAAGGACATACCTATCCTGCGACCTTTGTTGTACTGCCGCAATGCTCCCGCGATGTGATCTTGGGTATGGATTTCCTTAATGAGCATCAGGCGATCATCGACATCAGGCTTTCGACAGACAAAGCCATCGCCTCGATAAAAACTGAGGAAAATCACGTTGCCCTGAGTGTCCTGGAGGAAGGAAGTGAGCGTCCCACCCCGATCAAGCGTTATCGTGACTGTAGGCGCCACGAAAGCCATTAACGCTGAAGCCATCATCGTGGGGAACATGCAGTTGCTTCTAGAGCGAGGAATCATCATCCCAAGAGGCATCGCACATTTCCGCAATGGCCAGGCCGAAGTACTGCTGACTAACTTCAGCGAAGAATACCGGCACATTAACAGAGGAACGACGATTGCTTTCTTTAACAAAATATATGACCTACGAGACTCCTTCGCCCTCTCCGGCCCCTCCGCAGAAGATTCGCCTGACCAAGAGAACTCGCCCACTTTCGACATTAACCCAGCCCTGCACCGGAACAGACAAGACAAGATCCGCGAATATTTGCAGTGTTTGTACCGGATGCCACGTTGTGGTGACGGCAGTCGAAGCAGCGATGAAGACGGACTTAAGGGTCTTCTAAAAGAAAACTGTTTATTGGGCTGACTTGCACCCAAAATGGACTGAATCACTCGGCGGCGGCGCAGCGACAAGCGTGCTCGGCGGTCGTCGAACAGAATGCCCGCCGCTGTCGGCCGTACTCAATTTAAAGCTGATAGCGAACTTTCGAGATAAAGCGTGCAAAGCTACTAGAACATTCCGGAACAACGTAGAATCAGCTCTGCCTGGCTGCGATCAATCGAGATAAATTTAGTCGCGTCTTGCGTCGCAAAGAAAGCGATAAGGGGGTGTGGCGGCAGATTTGAAAAACGAACAAACACTGCAAATATTCGCGGCAATATGCTTGGTGGGCACGGGAACAAATAAGCCTATAAGCGCTAAATAATGACAATGAATCAGTATTTACCATCTCGCTCACGGCAAGGTCTGGGGATTTACCGACTATTGCCATGATGAGTGGAACACCATTAGAAATCCACTTTCGGTGGTCTTGAAATGTCCTCGTCATGGAGTCGGAAAATAGAGTAAAATCTGGCTTCGATCTGGCCAGCTCTTTCTTCATGGCCTCAGTGCGGCTGGGAATGGAATCTTCTTCTTCGCCATCATCAAGATTACCAATCTAAACAAATTGTGACATACACAAGAGGTAAATTTTACATCCATTGCTTACTCTGAATTGTCAATACAGTTGAATCCCGGTACAACGAACGCCGCTTCAACGAAATTTTCACCACAACGAAGTAATTTGCATTCCCCGTGAAACCCCCATAGGACTTAATGTATTAAAATTTCCTCAAAAACGAAGTACTTTGCGAGCACGTGTTCGCTTCTACGAATTTTTTTTTGCGAATTTTCGCGGGTGAGTGGCCCCTCCGTCTTGTCTTTCTTCAGAAGTTGAGTGCTGAAGAGCGACTTTCCCGTTCCCGCCGTTAATTTTTTTGCGTCGCAGACTGTTGGGGGGGGGGGGGGGGGGGGGGTACGCACACTCAATCGCACATCCTCCTCGCGCACACCCTCGTGTGCTTTTTTTTTTTTCTCCAGATGCCCACGTGATTTTTGAAGTGACGTCACGCCCCGCTCATTGGCTCTTTGCTGGGCTTCTTCGATTGATGTAGCTCGCTGTCATGGTGCTCGCGGTTTCCTGTCAAGCACGAAAGCGCGTCATGATCACTTGCTAGCGGTGTTGGCTGGTAAGCGTTCGCGGCCTCCAAGCGAAGAGGGGCTCCTCGAAAGCGCGTGTAAAATGCGCCAGCGCACGCCATCTGCTAGCGTCTTCGGCCGCGTCCTCCGTGGCCGCGTCGTCTGCTAGGCACCGAGCGCGTTTCAGGCAGTCTGTGTGGACCGGTGGGCGGAGCCATCGGTGGGCGGAGCTTCGTGTCCTGTCGGCGAAAAAAAAAAAAGGAAAACGCGAGAGTGCAGGAAGAAGCCCACTCCGCTTCACCATTTCTTCCTTTGTGTGTGCAGCGTTTAGCGTGGTCTCGTCGCGTCTCTGCTCTGCTGAATGCCTAGGATGTCGCCGCCAGCGAAGAAGCGGAAATTTCTTTCGCTAGAAGAAAAAGCGCGTATTATCGCCGAAGCAGAAAGCGGGAAAAAGAAGTCGATTATTGCGGAAGATTTTGGCATCGCGCCGAGTTCGTTATCAACGATACTCAAGAGCAAAGAAAGCATCGGCAAGGCACTTGCGTCGGGCACTTCAGCTCAACACAAGAAGGTGACGCAGCCAACTTACGAAGAGCTCGATAAGGCTGTCTACACCTGGTTTGTCGAAACGCGAGCCAAGAACATCCCGCTTAGCGGCAGCATTGTTCAGCAGAAGGCCCTCAATTATGCCTGTTTGCTAGGCCTGGATGACTTTAAGGCCAGCACAGGTTGGCTCAATCGCTTCAAAGTGAGGCACAACGTCGTAGGGAAAGTTTTGTGCGGGGAAGCAAGTTCCGCGGACACTGGCGGCGCCTCAGAATGGGTGGTGGACAACGTGGCTGATATCATGAGCGGCTACGTGCCGTCCGATATTTATAACGCGGACGAGACGGGCCTCTTTTACGAGATGCTGCCAGCGAGGACACTGGATTTTAAAGGGCAGCGTTGCCAGGGTGGCAAGCACAGCAAGAAAAGAGTGACAGTGCTGCTGTGCACGAATATGGATGGGTCGGACAGGCGTCCCCCGTTAGTTATTGGGAAAAGTGCTAAACCGCGCTGCTTCAAGGGAAACAGAAGCCTTCCCGTCAAGTACGTCGCTAACGGGCGGTCGTGGATGACCCGTGCCATATTTGCGGACTGGCTTACGGCACTTGACCGCGACATGAGCAGGCAGAACCGAAAGGTTTGTTTGCTCTTGGACAATTGTTCTGCCCACCGCATCGACGACGTCAAGTTGTCAAGCGTTAAGGTGAGATTCTTCCCGCCTAACTGCACTTCGATCATTCAGCCGCTGGATCAAGGCATTATCAGAAGCGTGAAGTGTGCTTATCGGGAGAGGCTGATTCAGCGTATTCTTTTGAATATCGAGACGGGCAGGGAGACGAAGGTGGACCTCTTCATGGCTCTGCAGATTATAGCTGCTGCGTGGAACGTGACGCGGTCCACCTTGATCAACAACTGCTTCAAGCACGCCGGGTTTGCTGACCAGGAGGCGACCAGCACAGCTGCAGCCGTGGAGGATGACGCTCCATCATCGTCGACTCCGGGGATCAGTACGGCCTGGAAATCCCTCCAGGATGCAGGAAACATCCCCGGTGATATCGAGCTGGACGATTTCCTCAACGCTGATGCGGATGTGCTTGTTTACGAGGAGCTCAGTGATGAGGACATACTAATTAAAAGTGTTCGCGAGCCAGAAGAGCCGCCGTCCGAAGCTGAAGACGACTCCGCCCAGGATTCATCCGCCTTGGCAACCTCGTCGCAGGTGTTGGATGCCTTCGATCTTATCAGGAAGTTTCTGGGCTCTCACGACGACGACGTTGCGATGGCTCTCATAACAGAGTGTGAGAGTCGCGTGACACCGCTGCTGGCAGCAAAACGCAAGCAGACAAAGCTTACGGACTTCTGGAAATAATTTTTTTTTTCGCAACGCCGCCTCTCCTCCTCCTCTTCTCTCAAAGCTCCTTTGGCAGCTTTTTTTTTTTTCAACGGTCCCTCTCGGGGCCACCAATCGCGCTTCGGCAGAGCATGCAGGCACGATGCTTCCCGCTGTGTCTCACTCGAGTTCCTCTCTCTACACCAAGTCGCCTATGCGCAGACACATGGTGCAGTCATTTCGCGCCACGCACTTTCACGTGCGCGGCGACGTAAGAACAGTCGTATGCAACGCCAGCCCGGGATCAGCCGACTCGGGCTATAATTTCTCGACAACGAAATTCCGCGACAGCGAAATTTTTCGTACGCCCCGCCGATTTCGTTGTGGCGGGATTCAACTGTACACACAGCAGAAGGCCGTGAAGCTCTGTTTTAGCACAAATGTAAATACATGTATGGCAGGAAACTTGCGAAGAAGGCTGTTATGGGAATAAGTATCTGATTGTTGTTTATCAGGCAGCAATTCACAGCAGAGCGGTAGGCTTTTGTTGGATGCATCTGATCTTTGCAAATAAGTGCACCAATCAAGATCGATTGTGTTCCTATTTGCAAAAGCACAGCATAAACAACTGATGGTTGCTTACATATCCTGTCCGAGTAGCGTCTGCTAAAACGGGAAACATTGCAACAAGCTCCTTGGTCACCTCAGGAGCATCTCCACTGCAAATTCGTCCCCTATTCCTGGCAGTGTGCGCCTCTGCTCATGCATCCAGCGGATTAACTTACTTGAATGTGATGCTAGTGACCTGCTTTAGACGTTTCTCAATGATGCTCGAAGGTTTTTCTGCTTGCCTTGACACTAGAAATAAAAATGTGCTGCGGATGTTGCTTTTGACACTTTTTAAGGCCGAATTGCTGCAATTCTTCTTTTTGGACCGATTTGCAATTTTGGTTGCGCACTTCTGTCTACAGTGCTTATGTTGAGGCCTAAAAATCAGACGAATTTCCGAACACATCACTGCCGTGCTGACGCTTGTACGCTAGGGTAGAGTTAAGTCTATCAAGATACAAGCCTTGTAGAATAACGTACGTCCCAGGCCAGCGACCTGTTGCGCACCAATAATACGGTTCGTAGCGATGCTCGCTGGCGCCAGCAGGTATCCCAAACGGTTGTATACCTCTCGGCCTAAGCATGCGACGAGACCGCGGTGCGCTTTTGGGTGTCCGTAATGCGGCCGATGCCAGAACACAATGCGAGTTGAAATGCAGAATGATCGCTAGCACAGGCAAAGCGCCACGATGTTACGCTATTTTGCACGGTACGTGCCAAGGTGCACTCAGCATTTCACTTCGGGGGGTCATCGGACTTCCTTGATACACAGGTGTTGCACATCCCATTCCTATCAACACTTAGTAACGCCGCTGAGGTCACATACTAAACTTAGTATATCCAAATTGTTGGAAGAAGTAGGAATTCGGCTTAGTTCTGCGTCTTTCGTCGGCTCCACCCAGCTCCGATAGCACCAGCGTCCCGACTGCTCTCGACGAGGCGACGGCTCTCCGCACCAGCCGCCAATCGCGTTGCTGCAGTTGCGAGACGAGCTTCTTCCATCGGACACAGTTCGCTTGCTTTACTGACTGACAGTTGGCCTGCCCTGGATTTACTAATTAACACAATCGGCCTTGGGTGGAGGGCGGCCGCCATGATAACTGCAAATACAGGCAAACGGTTAGTCTTCCTGATCCTTGCGGGTTCGACATTTAGTGCTTGAAATCCGCACGCGGCACGCGGCACGCTTCTTCCAGCCGTTAGTCCTTTCGTTACCCAAGAGGTATCGTCAGGCATTAAAGGGCGTAGTTAGTCCCGAAAGGACGAAAAATCGCTTAAAGTGCACGGCGTGCCTCTACAGGATGCTGAAGTCCGCGCCAATTAACGCGGCTCGCGCTTTGGTGTTTTTTCGCGAGACTCGGCCGTGCGGCAGTGATCTTATAAGTTCATAGCTAATATTCGCACCGGCTACATTTTTTAGTCCAATTTATAGCGTCCCATGTTTTGCTTGAAAGGGAGACCTGTTATTAATAATTGCGAGTTTGTCTCTCATACAAATGGTCTGTAGAGTATACAATTTTTATAGGCCCTATTGAAATCCTTTAAACATTTTCTTTTGTCTGTAGACAATCAAAACACTATCTTAAGACTAAAGTTGATAACACCCTTCATTTTCTTTTGTTTATATAAGCAATCTGTATACTATATTTGACTAGTCTAAAACCGCCTTCATTTTCTTTTGCCTATAGACGGTCTATGAACTATGTATAGACTGAAATGTAAACAGCCTTAATATGCGCTGGTTTGCGCAAAGGAATGCAATTCAGTTAGCGCTATGTTATTGATGCTGCGCTTGAGGTTGAAGAGGTTAATTCTTTCATTGAAATAATTCCTATATGGAACGCGTTTGTTCATTCAGCAGTACTTCTAGCAGCCTTAGGTGAGGGTCCCTGCGTGCAACAACCAGCTCTTTACTGCACTGCTGGGGCTGCACTTGAAGGAAAAACTAAGTGTATTTGAGGCGGTATTGACAGTATTGCGTATGTTGTCTCAAGCTCACGTCTGCGCTTGAAACGGCGCACCTGCAGTCGTTATGTGCTGTTTGAGTTTTTTCTGTATAATGCGCGCGGTATGGAAGCGCTGCAACCCCCTTGTTTCTAAGGGCGCGCGCTGATGTATGAAAATGCTGTTTCCTCTTTGTGCTTCAAGTTGGGGGTGCACAACAGTGGTGAATTAGTTCGCAGTGAGCCTGACGCGTTTTGCATGGCATGTGTCTGTTTGAGTACCGCCGTACGTGCCAGGTTTAACGCAGAGTATTCTTGAAGGCGCTTGTTTAATAGCGGGCATGAGAATAATCTCCTGTCAGATCCCCGCGTAAGGATGATTGAATGTGCATTTTAAGGGGTGCTATTCTCAACAGGACGTTGTGAGAATAGAGTTCTTCGAAGCCTTCTGTCCCAGTGTAAAAGGAAAGCCATAAAGAGGTCAATATTGGAAGTAGGTATTCAGTGCAGAAGATGAGTGCTCCAGTGATTATGGGTCTTTGTTAATTTTTTTGTGAAAACCTGATGCACGTAATTAGATCTCCTATCGCTCACAGCCCTATTAAAATTTTACCGCCCACCCCTGCGAAATAATCTCTGTTATTTCTTAACTGCTACCTTCTCATACGTCAGCCAATTAACCTACTTCACTTCTGAAATCCGCAACCCAATTGGCCGGATCATATCCTCTACTTATTGCCGGCGATTTTAATTGCGCTCACGTGGGCTGCGGCTATCGGCGCACCAACCACAGAGGAACAGTTTTATACAATGAAACGCTGGTGCTTCACCTGACCATCTATTTAGTGATTTCAGCTTACCTACGCGGATTGGTAAAAGTGTTACTGCAGATACTAGCCCCGACCTCACGCTTGGTACAAACGGGCCACTTGCAGTGGGAAAGAATGCTATCCACACTAGGCAGCGATCACCACCTAATTCGCATAATGCTAAACAATCGCCGATCTCAGCGCAAGTTTACCGTTAAGCACACTAATTGGGACGCGCTCCGCAAATTTAGGTAAGCGCAGCCAACACAGGCACCATCCAACCTAGACACCTGGATTATTCAGTTGCAAAAAGACATTCGCCAACACACTCAAACGCTTCTACTGTACCCCAGACACCCCTGTTATTGACAGTAAGCTCGCCCACCCTCTCCCAGCAGAGGACAACATAACGCAAAGGTGGAAAGTTCAGAAGCACAATAGGAGACTAATACCCCTGTCACACGGGCACTTGTAAGGCCTTAGGAATTAAGGTCCTTTGCCCCAAAGGCGCGTGACGCCCATCTACACGGCACAGCGTCGAGACCTTTGCGAAAAAGGTCCGTAGCCGCAAAGGTGGCTGCCAGCGGCCTTAAAGTTGTTTAAAGCAGCAACCCAGACGGGAGCGCTAGCTAGCGAGCTCAAAGAAGAAAAAATTGACGCAATTTTTAGTTTTGAAAATGTAAAAATTATGGAATTTATCTTATTTAATTGTTAATTTTGTGTTACAGTGCACTTAACCGTAGAGGAGGCTATGACTTAAGACATCTACACTGCTAAGAAAGGACATGAACGCTTTTCAGCAGCCGCATCGACATACACATTCTTGGACTTCTCGCTTTGTTGTTTTTTCTTCGTTTGCTCTTTGTTGTGAGCGCGTTTTTCGTTTGCTTGTGTTTTCTGTTTTCCTGCTCGCATATAGTTGAACAACTCCTTTATATATTTATAGTGATTTGTTTTTAACCGTATTTAAATATATTTTGCACAAAATTTTAATGGAGGCAGGTAGTATTGAGGACTCTCAGGCAAATGACGGGTTAGGCGTGCAGAAGTGCGCAGCAAATAAAACGAAAAGACCGCGCGCCCACTGGCCGGAGCGCAAAACCTGGGCACTTATACGTCTCTGGGAAGACCACCCCTCAGAACTGCGCGCCTAGAAACGGAACGGGCCCGTTTACGAGGCCATCGCTACTTCACTGGCCGAACAAGGCATCGTAAATACAAAGGAGCAGGTGCACTCCAAAATAGAAAACTTGACAACAGAATATCGGTGAGTAGTGAGCATAGCCATGTGCTCCTTTTATATATACCGTGGATTTATATTAGATCTCTAAGTGCCGCGAAATTTTGTGCTATGATAACTGCGCGGCAGCATTGAAAACATTCGACAGGTGAGGCATGGTTTTGACTCACGTTATGTGAGAGGTGCTGCTGCATGGGGTTGGTGGCAGCTTCTGGCTTTTCACACAACGTGCAGTGTTCGAAAATGCGTACTTACCGCAGTAGCCTTGTTTATTCAGTAGCAGCTGTTAAAATGGGCATTTGTATGAGATCTTTTGACTACCCGAGTGTTGGGGACGTAGTGCTCATGAGACTCTGTTTGCAGGAGGTGGTCACGAAAGCTCACTTTTGTCAAGGGGCAATAGGGCAATGAAACAGGCAATGAAAAAGGGCAATGAAAAAGGGGCAATAAAAGAACATAGCATGCTAAAGCTTCTCGGTTATTTAGGCTCTCATAAAACGGCGCCATAACTAATTACTACCAAAACTAATACATTAAATGAAGAATGGCACGCTAGCGCGAAATTTTCTAATTATTTTTGGCGAAACCGTTTAGCTGAGTTTTATTGTTCAGCGCATAAATTTTCTACAGATTTCTACTGAATGGCACCCGACAGTGCCTGATTTTTTCCGATTTTGGTGCCTTGAGAAAAAAACCACAAAAAACTTTTCCGACATTCTCGTTTTTTCTGAGCCCTCCCACCCCTAGCTGCCATAATACTGTCAGTGCTAATGCATGCAGCCCACATCTCTCTCACCACCACCACGTGCCTCAAAGCGCGATTGAGGCGTCCACTGTCCCAGAGAGCCAGGTTTGCGCCTTCCTTTCGACAAAGTCATTGGAGTCTAGAACGTTGTCAAAGCCAACGGCAATGAACACAGTGAACGCCGACAGTCTATAGCTTCAGTGCCGCGTTTCTGCCACAACGCTGTGAATGCCAACGCATGCAACACACATCTGTCACTACAGCTACATAGGTTTAAGTGCGACTGGTGTGTCCACTGTTCCAGAGGGCCGGTTATGCGCCTTTCCTTTGCTTTTGAAGAAAACTGAAGAATGGTTTTTAATAAAAATAATTGGATTTGGGGAAAAGGAAATGGCGCAGTATCTGTCTCATATATCGTTGGACACCTGTACCATGCAATAAGGGAAGGGATAAAGGAGGGAGTGAAAGAAGAGAGGAAGAATGGTTTTGAAAATTGATTTTGAATAAAGGACATGGTGCAGTTACTGCCCCACTTACGCGCCCGGCGGCGACGCCGGCGATCAACGGAGCACCTGTGGCTCGGCTGAAGGTCAACCTCCGGCGTACTCGTTACACGGGCCGCAGCTCGTTCAGTGAAGCTTTTGCTTCAGAAAGTTTTCTATTTTAATCTTAGATGTAGTCCTCCTATACAGCTCTAATGTCGGCTTATCCATCATTTTATTTTGCCAGTGAGTATTTTCTGAGGATCGTAATAGCTTTTTTAAAGTTGTCGTACTATCGATTTCTTCCATTTTGCATTTTATTTATCAGCAAGCTATCTAATTCTTCTCTTCCATGTAGTATCGATACTACACCTAGACAGCGTCAGACCCATCTCCCTGACATCGTGTCTAGGAAAGCTGTATGAAAGGATCGTGCTAATCAGACTCCAGAACTACAAGGAGACGACGACCTTCTGCCTAAAACCATATTCGGCTTGCGACCACATCTGTCGATGCAAGATATCCTTCAACTAATTAAACAGGAAGTCTTTACTCACCAAATTTTCTCGAGAATATCGTCCTAGCCATAGATCTTAAAGAAGCATGAGACATTTTCCGCCATGGTGCTTTCCTGACGGGGCTAGACCGACCAGGAAGATTCAAGAAGATCCGCGATTATGTTAAAAGACTTCCTAAGGGACAGATCAGCAACTATAAGGGTAGGACAACTGAGGTCGGACAAGCTGCAAATGCTCAATAAAGGCACCCCGCAAGGCTCAGTGATACCCCCTCTCCTCTCCTCTTCAACATAGCCATGTCAGGGCTACGTGAAAGACTGTACCGCATCGAAGGCATCAGGCATGCCATGTACGCTGACGATATTACGGTGTGGTCTAGGAAGGGATATCTCGGAGAAAAAAACAACCAACTCCAAGAAGCCATGGCCCACAATCGCAGGTACGCCAGGGCATACGGTCTTTTCTGTTCACCAGAAAAATCTGAAGCTATACGCATTCACTCACCTAAATACCACATGAAGAACCCCTACTCCGCATTCATCTTGATAGACCGGAGATTCCTGAAGTGGCAACACTAAGGATCCTGGGCATGTGGCTACAATCCAACCACAGAGTGCACCGCACATTCAGACTCCTCTCCAACCGTACAGTCCAAGTGACTCGCATGATTACTCGAGTAGCCAACAGAAGACGAGGTTGCAAGGAGGCGGACATGGTCAGACTGATAGGAGCTCTAGTCGTCAGTAGAGCCACGAACAGCCTACTGTCGTAGATCCTTGCATCACAAAAGGTCGAGCAGGTATAGCTATGCTGCGGCATATAAGACGGCGCTTGGTCTACCTCCGAGAACATCTAGGCGTAAATTAGTACAACCACGGGCAGGGCTTTACTCAGACGACTAGGCTACCCTGAGAGGCTCAAGAATATCCAAGGGAAGGAGGACGTCTCGGACGACATAAGATCCACCTACACAGCCCTACCCTTCCCTAAGCACATTCATCCACAACTGTACCGAGGCAGGACGGAAGCAAGGGTTCAGGCGTTAGAACAGCGCATCGCTTTAAAAAAAAAGAATCCGTCTGCGTAGACGCCGTCAGCTACCCAAGACACAGAGCCATGGTGGCAGCGGCGATCGTCTATGCTCAGAAGGAGCTAGGCAGTGTCACCGTGAGGGATTTCACCTCTGCTGAAGCAGAGGAGACAGTGAGTGCTCTCGCTGTAGCCGAAGACCCCAGAAGAGGCGAATCCCTGGTAATAATCTCGGACTCGCAGACAGACTGTCGGAATTTCCTGAGAGACAAGAAAGCTCTCCGCGCTCTAAGCCAAGGTGACTCAAGCGAAGTAAAACATTATATCATGTGAGCACCAGGACATGCCGGCTTGGTCGGGAACCACGCAGCGGACGCCATCCCTCAAGGCCATACTTACCGAGCTATGGCTTATGCTTTGGTACTCGAGCCAGTTACCCAGAAATACGGCCAAATACTTTAGCACCTTAAGGGACTAAAGAAGGTCTATCCCCCACACCCTAGGAAACTGTCTAAAGAACAGACTAAGTTGTAGACAGCCCCAAACAAATATATATCTGTCATTACTGATTCTAAATGAGATATACTCCACTACACACAGCCCCGCATGCCCATGGTGCGGAGACACAGCCGCACTATACCACACCACATGGGGATGCCAGCACAACCCTGCAGCCCCAGTCATACAAAATGCCATACCGGAGATGTTGGAGGTACCGCTGTTCAGCTGGAAATCCGGAGATCAGTTCAGACTACAGACTCCCCCAATAAAGACTTACAATACCCTAGGAACACTGCATAATTGTTTTGTCACTCTCTCACATGCCTCAACCGTTCTTAATACTGCTTCTTGCTCTTTGCCTCACGCGCTTTAATGTTGAACACCCTATACCTTCTTGAACTCCTTCATTTGTTCTGTTTCCGCATGCCCCAAAGGGAAGCCTACCAAGTTTCCTCTGCATTTTTTATACTGCCGTATCTGTGGCAGATCTGAAGCGCGCCTCAGCGTTTGCAAGCGTCAAGCCCCGTTTCACTGCGCTTTTCCACATTCCCTGAACAGTCTTACCTGTTATATTCCCAGAGCGCGTGGAAGTTCATGACAGCGGCATTTCTTTTTATTTTCGTTATAATTTCCTCCGTTTGGTCTCGAGTGAAGTCTCTGGCATCATTTATCCATATACCATGATACTTCTGCGCCTTAACTATAGGCAGTGGACTTAAGTTTAGTAGCGTGATCATACTAGGCTCATCATTATAAACCGTGACTCCCGATTTTTCAGCGCTAAATATCAGTCCTAGAGCCTTCGCCTCTTTTCCGCAAATGTCTCACAAGTCTTGAGGGCCTTGTGCGCCGTCTGTTAGGACTACTGCTAGGAATACTGAAACTTGGCGTAACACCTGGCCTATGAAAGTAAACATTAGCAGATGTGAAGTGATGAGCATTACACGCATGGCAAAACAAACAATATCGTGCCCAAACTCTCTTAATGACACCTCACTCCTCCAAGTTGACATGTATAAGTACCTTGGTCAAATATCAGATGATCTGTCCTGGAAGGCGCACATCGAGTATATAACTCATGACGTTAACCGCATGCTTGGTATCATCCGTCGCAACTTTTCCCTGGCCTCTGTCCTTCTAAATCTACTTCTGCATAAAATCCCAGTGTGCTCGAAGCTTTAGTACACTGCCTCAGTATGGGATCCATACACTAACTCTCTCATTGCTTTACTTCAATTAATTCAAAATCGCTCTGCAAGATTTATAATGGCTAATTACTCACGTCATGCTACTGTTTCCGAAATGAAAAGAGCACTTAATCTTCCAGATCTTTCTATATGACGTCGCATTTCTCGCCTGTGCATTTTTCACAAAAGATATATTACACTAAGAGCAGCCTAAAGCAATCCTTGTTCACTCCTCCAATGTACTGATTGTCCCGCAGAGATCACCACTTAAAGGTTCATGTTCCACAGTGCAGGAGTTATCAGTTCATAAAATCCTTCGTCCCCAGAACAGCCTCGGACTGGAACCACCTGCCCTCTTCCGTCGTCACCATTATGACTCATGTAAAATTTAAGGTTGCCCTTTCTACTTCCTGTAACCACTAGTGTTTTTCATATCTCCTGTTTATTTTTTCGTTGTCTCCCCACCCCTCTTTGTAACGTCTCACCGGCCCTGGGAGTAATAAATGAAATGAAATGAAGGTCAGTCCACACCCTGCAGACACCCCCCCCCCCCTTCCCCATCCCCCACACTGCTGCGGTCGGCGCATCTACTAGAGCGCGGACTTTATCTGTGCGCGCTCTTCGCCGTGGCGGGTGGTAAGTGTCAACATCCAAATGTATTCTTACACTGTGACCCTGACACCAAGGTAAACTGATTTGCTGGGCGTTTTGGATGACATTTAAGCTTTATCGCAATCTTCTCAACCTGAAAATGATCGATTATACGCATGAACGCTGCTGCACTGTGGAGGCCAGGACTGCCCGTTTTGGTACTTTTGAATAGCATTTGACACTTGCTGAAGAAGCACTTGGTGACGTTGTTAGCCAAAACCACAACATGCGTTCTTCTCTCGACGACCTGGAGAACTAGGCTCGTTGCAACGATCTTGTGTTTCATATGGCGCTGCGGGCAGCACTGAATCCTGGCGACATTCTGAAAATAAAATCTTGAGCCTACTGACACAGCGCTTTTGAGCAGAACATCCCTCCCCCCCCCCCCCTACTTTTAGCGTGTGTTTTCCCTTTTTGCGCTTTTTCACCCCCGTACGGGAGCGGAACACTCCCTCGTTGCGGCGGTTGCTTTGTTGCGTGCTGTGGCTTGTATTGCTCGGGAGCAATAAACGCTCATCCGAGTAGAATACTCGTGTTTTTCCCGTCTGGCCCGAACCCGCCGTGGTTGCGACTTACCGCGCCGCGGGTTGGGGGTCACAGCTCTGGCTGCTAGGGCTGGGACGTTGGTGCTAGAGAGCGACTACTGCTTCTAGCCCTTTGAGCGTTATTGCAAGAATAACTCCCATAACCCTTACAGCTGTTCAACACGTCACACGACGAGAATTTGTTTGCTTTCCTTCTGTCGACGAATGGTGCTGTTCTTTAGTAAAACCAGGAGATGAAATCTAGTCATTGTGCAATAATACAAAGGATAGGTTTTAATTGCGCATGCTTTCAGAAACACGTACTCTGAGGGCGTCACGTGTGCAGCGAGTGGTCAGACACTACTTAGATTTGATGGCAAGCCAATCATAAGCCCGACACAAACAGGCGACGCGATCCAAAATGAAAATGCAGCACCGAGATGCGCGCACGGCTGTGTCATAACAGGTAAGATGTCGCGGTGCGCGTTGGAGCCTTCACGCATGCGCATCTTCAAAGAGCTCTTATCCTGCTTTGCCGCCGGCTTCCCTCATGCTTGCTCTGCGCTCGCTCAAGGCGTCCGCTCGGGCTTATTAACGAAGGACGTTACTTCCAACCAGTGATTACAGTAATCAAAGCAGTCACGTCGGCAGCTGCACTTGCTTACTTCTTACCTTTGCGGTATTGTCAGAAGCTGCGGGCAGCAAACAGAAATATCAGGCAAGGTGTGAAATAACCGCGCTGAATTGGGAGGAAACTCTATAGGTTGTAGCGAAGATTACAAAAAGCAAGTTGTATCGTTTCCTCTTTGTTCTTGCTTTCAAAGGTTTCTATGGGAAACATCACACGGGTCGATTTATTGAGGCTACGGACGTAAAGCGTGCAAATAAGCAAACGCAAGTAAAATTCTCTGTCAAGTGAAACGTCGCAAGCATTCTAATTTCGTTGCGGCAGGCGCTTCGGCGTGAGGCCCTTGCCGTTAGTTCTTGCACGCATTATACGTGGGCGTTTTTAAAAGAGTGGTGTACCGGAGGCAATATCGGTGGCTGAAAACAGTCGAAAGGACCCTCATTGGCATTAAAACCGTAAAAAAATAATGACCGTGACCTTATGAACTGCCTTATTGAACTGCTTTACGGTTACTTCGACAGCTATTCCGTCACCCCAAGTGAGCCAGCCCCGGCGTTGGGGGCGCTCTCTTGGCGCCGCCTGACTGGCAGATTGGCTATATTTCCCCTTGCCCTTGTGATGCCCCGTCCGCCTGCACCTGATTACTCTCTACCCGCTGATTCAGGCCACCGTGCGGCAGGAACTTGCTCACCTGAACCTTCCTCCGGCAGTGTGCGCCATCAGAATCCCGGGCACCCCCCAGCCTCCTCTCTCTGTTTTTCGCCGCACCTATTACTCTCCGCCGCGTTACCCGCGATCCCAATGAGTGGCGCACGGCAGACGATCGCCCCATCTGCTTCCTGTGCTGTCGCATTGGCCACATCCGCCCGACATTGCCGCACTCCTTGGTCTTCACCGCCCCGCAACGTCTTCCCCTCCATCGATAGTCCCGTCTCGTCCCGCAACTTCTCGCCCCGCGCCCCGTCCGAACCGTCTGCACCAGCCGTACCCCTCCACGCCGATTCTCCCGCTCTCCGTCGCCGCAGGGCCGCCGCTCTCGTTCCCCCCAATCGCCTTCTAACAGCCGCTCCCATTCAAGAAACTAAATGATGCAGCTCCCGGAGGTGATGCTGCATCAACGGCCCGGGCCACAAAACCTCTCTCGAGCACTCGAATGAATCTCCTGGACATCACTATGGACACTGTTCCAGTGCGCGCCCTGATTGACACCGGTGCTCATGTATCAGTGATGAGTGCTGCCCTCCGCCGTCGCCTCCGCAAAGTCCTCACGCCGGCCATGTCCCGTGTGCGTGTCGCGGATGGTCTCACGCCTGCTGTCGACGCTATGTGTACCGCGCGCGTTACTATTGCCGTCCAAAGTATACCGGATCGGTTCACCGTGCTGACCACCTGTGCTCATGACCTTATCGTCGTCTTGGATTTTTTGACTTAATATTCCGCCCTCACTGACTGCTCTGAGGGTATCCTACACCTCGAACTTCCACTGCTGGATTCAGAACCAGTCGATGCATCACTGCGGCTGTTCAGTATCGAATATGCTCGCCTGTCATCCCGAACCGCCTCTTTCGTTCCACTGACCCCATCTCGCCAAGTTCCCGATGGCGGCTATCTCGTTACGCCCAATCGTGACCTCCTGCTGATCCGTAACGTTGCTCTACCTGACACCATCGCCACCGTCCAAGCCAACGCCCCCTCTCGGCCTTTCCTCAACTTCGGCGCCTCTTCCCAAGTGCTCCCGTCCGGCATCTGCGTGGCTACGCAGTCCCCTCTCGCTTCTTGCCACGTCATTAAGTTGAACGCCACCCCTGTTCAAGACACCGCCGCCCCGCGCTGGCCGTCTCCTCTGTCGACAGAAGCCTTCACAACCATGATGGCCACCAACCTTCATCCCGACCAAACTGCCCAGCTACGTACCCTTCTCGAATCATTTTCGGATATTTATGTGAACACCGCGCTGGGTCAAACTCTCGCCGTCAGGCACCGCATTAAATTCGGTGATGCCCGTCCCATCCGCCGCCCCTATCGGGTCTCTCACGCTGAGTGTCAGGTTATCAATGCGGAAGTTACTAAAATGCTGGCGAAAGACATTATCGAACCCTCCCACAGTCCTTGGGCCTCACCCATCGTACTTGTCAAGAAAAAAAATGGCTCCTGTCGTTTTTGCATTGATTATGGCCACTTGAATAAAATCATTGAAAGAAAGACGTGTACCCCTTGCCACGTATCCATGACGCGGTTGACTGCCTCCATGGTGCCAAATTCTCATCCATCGACCTTCGCTCCCACTTCTGAAAAATTGCTGTAGATGACCAGGACCGTGAAAAAACCGCCTTTTTGACCCCTGATTACCTTTATAAATTTATGTTATGCCTTTCGGATTATGCAACGCGCCTGCCACATTCGAACACATCATGGATGCCCTTTTGCAAGGCTTCAAATGGTCTGCCTGCCTGTGCTATCTCGATGACGTCATTGTCTTTTCGCCCACATTTTCCTTTCAAATCCCTGACATTTCTCAGATCCTTTCCCTCTTTCGTCATGCCGGCCTGCAGCTCAACTCAAGTGCCGTTTCGCGCGCCTTCAGCTCACCATCTTGGGTCATGTCGTCGACTACACGGGGATGCACCCAGACCCTGATACGATCCGAGCCGTCAGAATTGCCCCAGCCACGTTCTTGTAACCACGTCCGAAGCTTCTTAGGGCTGTGCTCCTACTTTCTTCGATTCGTTGAAGGCTTCGCAGACATCGCACGCCCCCTCACCGACCTCCTGAAAAAAGACGCCATGATCATCTGGGAACCCGACCAAGCGCAAGCGTTGTCCAACCTGATATTGAAGCTTACTACCACGCCAGTCCTGGCACGCTTCATTGTGACTGCTCCCACTGAAGTCCGCCCTGACGCCAGTGGCTATGGGATCGGCGCTATGCTCTCTCAGAGGTAATCCAGACACCACCATGTCATCGCCTACGCCAGGCGCCTCCTCTCTGCCCCGGAGCGGGATTACTCAATTACCGAACGTGAGTGCTTAGCCCTTGTCTGGGCTGTTGCGAAATTCCGCCCATATTTATACGGCCGCCCCGTTACAGTTGTCACTGACCAGCATACGTTGTGCTGGCTCTTGCTTGAAATACCCTTCAGGACGGCTTGGTCGTTGGGCATTGAGCCTGCAGCAGTACGAATACTCTGTACTCTACAAGTCTGGTCGCTTGCACGCCGATGCCGACTGACTTTCCCATTACCCCGTTGGCCCCTGTGACAATACTGGCACCGACAGTGAGGACGCTATCTGTTCTCTCTCTACCCTAGCTAACATGGCCGAAGAACAGCGCCACGATGCCGAGTTGCGCTCAATAATCAACCGCCCCCACACCGCCCCACTCCACCCTCCAATGCGCCGCTTTGTGCTCCGTGATGGATTACCGCCGTACCACCGTGCCGCAGGAGCCTTAACCAAGCTGGCCCAGACTCCTCCTCGGTGTGCCCAAACACCTTCACACTGCTGTCCTCCAAGAGCTTCATGATCTCCCCACTGTTGGTCACTTGGATGTCTCCCGTACGTACGACCGCGTGTGCCGTCGATTCTTTTGGCCCCGCCTCTACCGCTGTGTACGCCGCTATGTTGCTGCCTGCGACTAGTGCCAGCACCGGAAACGCCCCACCATTCTGTCAGCCGGTCCACTTCATCCCATTGAGATCCCACCCGAACCATTACATCGCGTCGGCTTAGACCTTTTGGGGCCGTTTCCCGAATCCACCTCGGGAAATAACTGGGTAGCTGTTGCCACAGACTACACTACTCGTTATGCGATCACGCGGGCACTCCCCACCAGTACTGCTACTGATGTTGCTGATTTTCGTTTGACCGACCTCATCTTACAAAATGGTGCTCCCCGTCAACTTCTTACCGACCGTGGCCGATGCCTTCTCTTAAGAGTTGTCGCTTACATTCTTCGGTCATGCTCTGCAAAACATAAGCTCACCACCGCCTACCACCCGCAGACAAACGGCCTCACAGAACGCCTCAACCTCACTCTCACCGATATGCTGGCTATGTACGTTTCTCCGGACCATCGCGACTGGGATATCCCTCTTCCTTATGTAACCTTCCCCTACAACTCCTCTCGCCATGACACGGCCGTTTACTCGCCTTTTTATCATTTGTACGGCCGCGAGCCCGTCTTGCCTCTGGACACGCTACTTCCCACTTCTACTTCTCCGCCTTCTGCATACGCCCACGACGCCATTGCTCGCGCTGACCCCGGCCGCCAACTCGCACACTCCCGGCTACTCGCTTCCCAGACCTCTCAGCAGAAATTCTATACCGCCGCCACGGTATGGTATCCTTCCCCCCTGGCTTCCTCGTCCTGCTTTGGTCGCCATCACGCTGTGTAGGGCTCTCCGAGAAACTTCTGTACCGCTATATCGGCCCTACCGTGTCCTGCGCCAAGTCACCGAAATAACCTACGAGATCGCTCCGGCCTTTTCTGGTGCCACGTCCTCTCAGCATCAGACAGATGTGCACGTTTCCAGACTTAAACCTTACGTCTCGCAGTCCCCTTCACTGCCCTGATGCACACCGGGACGGTGCCTTTTCGACCGGATGGCCGTTCAACGAAAAATATTCGTAAAGACGACGTGGAAGAAGTGTCCGGTGTGTGCGCGCGATCCGCTTGGTGTTTGGTAGGATCTGTGTCCTGTGCTTCGGTCGTCCTTGTGCCCGCCTAGACTTCGGGCCACGTAACAATATTTACTGTGCTCAGCCACCTTTAATCCATATTACCATTAACCACACATAGTTCAAGCACAAATGAAGCTTGAAGCTGAAACATCGAAATCACTCGTACTTATCAAACGGCACCTCAGTTTCTCCCCACCTTTCATCTGCAGTCTTGCCTACAAAACTTTCGTCCGCACTAAACCAAAATTTGCCTCCGAGATTCGGAATTCACCTCTAAGCTTACTTAATTGTGAGTCTGGAAGGCATCCAAAACTGTTCAGCCCGCTTCATTTCATCCGACTACGACACCCACTACTGCATTACCACCATTCAATTATCTCTCGATGTCGAGCCTCTGGTGCTAAGGCAGAAAATCGCCCACATATTTTTTCATAAACTGTACCTTTCCTTCACTTCGGGAATTCGTTGTGCTCCCACCCGTTAGAACACCGCCGCGCCGTCTCTTCAACTGCATAAGCATTCTACGACTCCATGGCTCCTCTAGCACATGTATAAAATCATTTCTGCCTGTTGCCTTAGAAGAATCGAACAACACCTGACTGCATTGTCATCCAACACAATCCATGTAAGTTCTGGCAATTCCTGACATCATAACTGAAACCGACTCTTTGCGCCGTTTTGTTTGCCTTTCTGTGAATGACCGTACAGGTCTACAGAGTATATACACTGTTTTTTTGCATCCTGCCTTACTACGATTCTGATATTAATTGTGGCCTATTATGTAATTCCCCCCGCAGGGGGGCGCCTGCAGCTTGCAGGCGTAGCGACGTTGAGTGGCGACACCGCGGGTTCCCGAGAATCCGCAGGGACATCCCCGCAAGGGGATGATGGTGAACTGTGCATCACCATGGACCCGAGCACCCGCGCCTCGCCGTGCGTGGCATCGCCGTGTCCGGGGAAAAGGGGATCCTGGTGGTTGAGCCGATGCCGAGCGTTTGAACCCTTAAGGCCCCTCGGTGGAGGCAACACACAACTTTGGCCCCAGCTTCCCGCAGACGGCACCTCCGGTCTGACCCGACCGGGGGGAACCGGCAGTCGCCTTTTCCTGTCCTGCCCTCCATCTTTCACTTTCCTATCTCTTTCTTACAGCTTTCCTGTCCTCTCCTCCTTTCTTGTTTTTTTTTACTTTTCATAGGCGGCGAGGGTTAACCATGTGTTGCTGACAACCCTGTGTTATGCCGTATTAGGTTATAGTGGCGGTGTATAGCTGGTGTGTGCAGGGCTTTTTAAAGGTGCCTGTCCCATCCCCATGTTGGGCTCCGTGGTGGGCGGCTAGCACCGCTGCCGAACAGCAAACTTTTTTTATGGCTCCCCCCTTTCAAAACCTGATCGCTCTCATAAAAGAGTGCGGACCGAAGATATAACTAATCAATGCTTCAGGAAAACGCAGGAATCATTTCCAAAACTTCATGTCCTCCATAGTGAGGAAACAGAAAAATCTGCAAGAACTATGTCCCCATTCCTAGTCTCAAAAAGTCTGACTGATGCCATCGGTCCAGGCTACAAACTGTCAAAAATGCCCAATGGTGACCTACTACCTGAACTAAAAGACATCGTCCAATACTCCAAACTTTCTAACAGAGTGCAAATTGGGGACAACATTGTGTCTATCACTGCACACCGATCCTTGAACACCGTCCGTGGTGTGATTTCTGAAACAGATTTTATCCACCTCACTGAGGAAGAGATGCAGGAAGGCCTCAAGGACCAAAACGTCATAAACGTACACCGTATAAAGATAAGAAAAGAGAACAAAGAAATCCCAACGAAACACATAGTCCTCACGTTCAACTGCAGCACACTTCCAGAGTCCATAGAAGCAGGCTATTTGAAAATAAATGTACGCCATTACATTCCAAACCCATGAAGGTGTTTCAATTGTCAAAGATATGGACATGGGTCACAGAGTTGTCGTGGCCACAAAACATGCGCTATATGTGCCTCAAAAGACCATGCTTCCGAAAACTGTGAAGGAGCAGCATTTCGCTGCGCAAACTGCGGAGATGATCACCCAGCATATTCAAGGTCATGTCAAACAGGGCAAAATGAAAAAAGATATCATTACAATGAAAACAAAACAAAACATCACATTCAAGGAAGCGAGACGACTCTTTTACGCGAAGAACACTTTCACCTTCTCTACAAAAACAACATTTGCTGATGTGGTGCGTAGGGGCGGTGCGCCACACAGCACTCCGGCATCTGCCAAGGCCACGCTCGGTGAGCCTATGGCAGAGCCACCCACGCCCCAGGCAGAGACAGCGAAAGCTGCTCTGTCATCCCCAAAGCAGGGAGATCCATCCAATGGGTCGGCCTCCCGCAGGACTTCCCCCCCCCCCCCCCCCCCAACGGGGGAGGCCTAAAAATCAGACATCCGCGGCTTCGCGGTCCTCCAGCACCTCTCTTGAGGTGATGGATATAACTCCCAGTCCGTCTGCTTTGCAGCGGCGGAACAGCTCTCTCGAGCGAAAAAAAGGCAGACCCCTAATTACGGGCCCAGAAAAGTAAATTCCTTCTGCTCCATTCCCACTCAACAACACAAACATGACTTTTGTGATTCAATGGAACTGTCGAGGATTACTGAGAAACTGCACTGACGTAACACATATTTTAGGGTCAATAATGCCCATTGCTTTGTGCCTTCAGGAGACCAATCTTGGTCCGCAACATGTGAATATCTTAAAACACTATAAAAGTTATCGACGCGATCGCGAGCAGTCAAATAGGCTCTTGGGTGGTGTCGCAGTTGTCATTCAAAGCGGCGTCCCTACTCAAGAAATTAAACTTAACACAAAACTTGAGGCAGTTGCAGTTAGCGTCGTTACCTACAAAACAATAACAGTATGTTCTGTATATCTTCCCCCGCACATCACATTAACAGTCGAAGATTTAGAAGGCCTGATTGATCAACTGCCGGAGCCATATCTGGTAGTTGGCGATTTTAACGCTCACTCCCCATTTTGGGGAAGCGAACGATGTGACTCAAGGGGACAAATAATCGAAGATTTTATCCTCTCAAATAATATCTGTCTTTTAAATACGGGAAAAGCCACTTATGGTTGCCCAAGCTCGGCAAAAATGAGCTTTCTCGATTTAGCTTTCGCATCACCATCGCTTTTTAACGGTTTTAAATGGGATGTTTTAAATGACCCTCCGGGAAGTGAACACCTGCCTACTATCATCAGCCTCTCATCGTCTACTCCAGTCATCCCCGCAAGACCACGGCGCTGCAAACTTCACCTCGCCGACTGGTCACTTTTTACAGCAAGTGCCACACTAGAAAAAAAAATTTGTGAAGACCTCAGCATAGACGAAATTAATGAAAAGTTTACTACATGCATAATATCGGCCGCTACACTAGCCATACCACAAACAACAGGACTCGTACACAAAACATAAAGTATGGTGGACGCAAGAATGCACATTGGCAAAAAAACAACAAAATAAAGCTTGGGTCTCTCTGCGTCGGTATCCCACAGCGAAGAACTTAATTGCCTTTAAGAGGGCCAAGGCCAGAGCGCGATTCGTCCGAAGAAATGCCGAGAAATCCTCGTGGCAGAAATACGTGTCCTCAATAAACAGCTCAATAAGCTAAAAAAAAATGTGGGAAAAGGTTCGTAGATTCAGCAGTGACCATACCCCTTTCACACTTCCTCTATTGACTACACCCGGGACACAAACATCATTAGAAGAACAGGCCAACATACTGGGCGAGCATTTTGCTGAAGTTTCCAGTTCGGCCAATTACACAAACACGTTCCAGAAGTACAAAGCAATAGCAGAAAAACAAGAACTTCCATTTGCAGCAGGTATGCACGAGGACTACAATCAACCCATCACACTCTAGGAATTGATTAAGGCATTATCGTCTGGTAAAAAGACAGCAACAGGCCCAGATAATGTGCATTACGCTATGCTTGCCCATCTCTCTGAGGCTGCCGTGCAGGCATTGTTGAACTTCTTTAACAAAATATGGATGACTGGGAATATACCTGAGGAGTGGAAGAAAGCAATAATAGTACCTTTTCTGAAACCCGGAAAACCACCAACAAGTCCTAACAATTACAGACCGATAGCCCTCACCAGCTGCATTGCTAAATCTTTCGAAAGCATAGTAAACATTAGACTGACCTTGACACTTGAATCTCGTCGACTCTTAGATTTACATCAATGTGGATTTAAGAAAGCATGCTCGACCACTGATCACCTTGTCCGCCTAGAAAACACCATCCGGGAGGCGTTCATCCACAAACAGCACTGTATCGGGGTCTTCTTCGATTTGGAGAAGGCCTATGATACCGCGTGGAAGTTCGGCATCCTCCATTACCTAGCAGAGCTAGGGATCCGCGGCAGGATGCTGAACTGCTTGAACGACTTCCTGACTAACCGCACATTCAGAGTCCGTCTAGGAGCAACTCTGTCAATGACATTCACCCAAGAGAATGGCGTACCTTAGGGATGTATTTTAAGTACAACACTCTTCATAGTAAAAATGAATTCTTTGGCCAAAGTAATACCTAAGTCCGTAATGTATTCAGTTTATGTAGATGACCTACAGTTAGCATACACTTCTTACAACATACTGTCCTGCGAGAGACAAATACAAATCACAATAAATAAACTGGCTGCTTGGGCAGAGAAAAATGGATTCAAGTTCTCCCCTCAAAAAACAGTAGCTGTTTTGTTCTCATTACGACGAGGCCTACAGGTCGATCCCAATCTGTGCTTGAATCAAATCACACTGCCAGTCAAACAGGAACATAAATTTTTAGGCGTCACTTTTGGCAAGAAACTTACATTTCTACCACACATTAACAACCTGAAAAAGAAAGCATCCCAAGCCCTCAATGTATTAAAGGTACTCTCGCGAAAACGGTGGGGGTCCGATAGAGCATGCCTATTACAAATATATCGTTCTTTAGTGCGCTCCAAGCTGGACTACGGGTGCATAGTATATGGTTCGGCAAGAGCATCCTACTTGAAACGACTGGACCCTGTTTATAATCTTGGCCTGCGCCTATCAACTGGAGCATATAGAACATCCCCGGTAAATAGTCTTTATGTTGAAGCTAATGAGCCCACACTAGAGGATAGAAGTGTCACACTAACATGCACGTACATCCTAAAAACCCATTCTCTCCCTAAACATCTCTGCTATCCCATTGTTACCAAGTGCCCATCTAGAAGATTATTCAATAATAAACCACATTTCATCAGACCACTAATAATGCGCTTTGAAGATAAATGTGAAGACTTAGCAGTGCTGGACGCCCTACCGAATATTGCACAAAGACATGAATATCTGCCACCATGGTACAGCCTCCCTTCGGTGTGTGACTTCACACTGACACACGTAAACAAAGAGAAAATGCCACACGAGCTCATACTACAAGAGTTCTTTGCACTACAAGAAAAATATGACACTTACACTGAATTTTACACTGATGGCTCAAAAACAGAAAGTCATGTCGGAAGTGCAGTAATTCAAGGAACAAATGAAAAAATGATACGATTGCCACAGTATGCATCGGTATTTACTGCGGAGTGTTATGCCATTTTTGTAGCTGTAGAACAAATAGTAAAACAAAACATAAAAAATAGCATCATTTACACCGATTTTACTGAGTATGCTCAAAGCGCTGCATTCTACAAATGCTTCTGAACTCATATTAGGAAAAATCATACATAACATAGTTAAAATCACAAAGCAAAAACATACCATTATATTCTGCTGGGTCCCTAGCCATGTTGGAATTTTAGGTAATGAGAGAGCAGATGCTTGCGCAGCACAAGCTCTAATTGGTCATATAAAACAAGTTAGCATACCACAGAGGAATTTTTCTAAATTACTGCACAGTAAACTCAGGAATAAGTGGCAGATTGCATGGGACGAACAGACAAACAACAAACTACATTCTATAAAACCCGTTTTGGGAGAATGGAGATCATGTAAACATCAGGAGCGTTTCATAGAAATTATTTTGTGTCGACTACGCATTGGACACACACACCTTACTCACAACTTCTTACTGACAAAAAAAGACAAACCTCTCTGCGAAATGTGTGGCGATGAACTCACGGTAAACCACAATTTAATTGTATGCAAAAAACTGAAACAACCGAGGAAAAAATATTTCACAACATTGTGCAATGAATACGTCAAACTACACCCCATGTTACTTTTAGGAGATCAAGCACTGGTTGATTTTTCAAGCATTTTTAAGTTTCTCAGAGAAGCCAATGTTTTATAGAAACTTTAGATATAAAAAGCATAACCTTTAACAAAAGCTCTAACTGTGTGTTTGGCGCATCATAGCCTCAGTTGCTTTCGCGCCATTAAAATCAATATAACTAACTGTTATGTATTTCCGATGTTCTTCCCAACCCATTGGTCTTTAAGGGTCAATAAATGGTGATGGTGATTGAGAACCCTAAAAAGAATAATGCAAGTTCACTTCACGATGAGTCTGGTGGGTATCTCTACTCCGCAGAAAACCCCGTGGTGTTCCACAACGTTTTTTGAATCAGCTTTTCTTCAGCTTCATCTAATAAGAATACAACTTGCACCGTGCCGTGCAATAATCATTGCTGCATGCTTCCCACTTTATTGGTCCTGACGATGTTGTGAAATTAAATGATTTATTAAAAAATTACTTACAATGTGGAGTTGAGTATATTAACTGAAAGTTCGTAAAGAAAACCCTGAAATATGCATCTCTCTTTTCAAAAAAAAAAAAAAAGTTGTGGCGGTGACTAGAGAAGTAGGCCGGGCTCTCAGGATGAAATTAGGAAGTTGATTCTATTAAATTAATCAGATAACAGACATTCATCTTTGAACTACTTACCCATCTCATAAACAACCGTTCCTTGAAAACTAATGGAACATATCGTGCATTACCACATATTCAAATTCCTAGAATCAACTGCCTTCCTTACGTCTGTTCAGCATTGTTCCCGCATATTTTTTGGATGTGAAACGCAATTCCTTTATTTTAAAGATTACCTGCACGCTGTAGCTGACAAAATAATCACAGACCCATTGCATATCTTTAGTTTTTTTCAAAGGCATTCAATAAATTGAATTACGGGCTACTTATGCTATTTACTAATTGCTCGCAGTACACCACTCTTAATGACTATGATCCTTCCTGAACTACCCGAACATCAGGTGTTCCCCAGGATTCGGAATTGTCTACTTCCTTTTCTAATGTATATTAATCATTTGCCTATTAGTGTTTCTTCTAGCATGCACTTATACGTAAATGACATGCCTTTTATATTGAGAAATCAACAATGATGACAACAAATGCTGTCTTCAGTCTGATCTGCAAACATCGTTCTTTGGTACAAAAAAAATGGGAAATGCAACTAAATCCTCGCAGGTGCGCTGTGTTGAAAGTTCCCTGGCAAAGCATTATTCCCTCTGTGTACACACATAATAATATTCCTGTTGAGTCTGTAACATCATACCGATACCTGGGTGTGCTTGCATCTCGTCACTAACCTGTAGACCATATATAGAACAGAATTTTAACAAAGCCCTGTTTGTATAAAATTACTACTTATAAAACACCTGTTCTTTCAAAAGAAGGACATGCCGGCCCAGTTTGGGACCCTAACCCTCTGTGCGGCGTTGGTGTTTTTTTTTTTCAAAATAACGCAGTTCGCTTTGTCCTGCCGAACTATGCCCGAACGCGAGTGTCACAACAATGAAATTTAACCTTTCCTTACCTTCGTCTAGCACAACGCAGAAAACCTTTACGCTTGTGTCTTTTTCATCAAGTTTATCAGCAATTTCATTACAGCTCCTGCTTCTTGCTCTTGTCGACAATAAGCGCAAAGCTCGATTTATTTTTTGCCACACGGACATTTTTTTTCCTATTCGTTTATCACGCGCACGCTCATGAGTTCAACAACCTTCCCGCAGTCGTGGCTTGCACACTTTTTTCACGTCCAGACTACCGTCAGTCCCTGATGAGGCTGCTTTGAGGCGACAGCACAAGCTATTGTTGCTTTGTCATTTTCGTTGCTTTGTTTATTTTAATTGTAGCAGTGTTTTTTGATTCGTGGTTAGTTTGTTGCTTTTTCTTATCCTTGCTGTGGCACTTTATATAAGTTTGCTTGGAAAGTTTTAGTAACTTATTTCTCCGCTTGATGCATAGTACAGTTTTATGCGTTTTAATTGTAATTGTTAGCTTTCCTGATTTCATGGCGTTGATTCCTTCTCTTTTTACATTCTCCTATTACTTGACACGTGTTTGCATTCATTTAATTTTCTATTTTGCCTTCAATTATAGTTTTCTCGCTTACATTTCATTTTTCTTCTATTTCCTCCCCTACCCTCTACAATGCCATGAAAACTGATGGCATACAAAGGTTAAAACAAATACGAATCCCTCGGAATGCATTTGACGCATGTTTCGCGAACAGAATTTCTCCCATTCACCGTCTGCCATAGCAAGAACCTCAAAAATTAAATCAGGAAATTGGATTTATTCCCT
Organism: Amblyomma americanum; assembly: GCF_052857255.1. NCBI lineage: Eukaryota > Metazoa > Arthropoda > Arachnida > Ixodida > Ixodidae > Amblyomma > Amblyomma americanum. The sequence goes on from NC_135497.1 coordinate 445,939,903, forward strand.
CTTTCTAAATGTGTCCCGTCCGCATTTTGTCTCGAAGCTGTACGAGGAACTATTTTTCTTTCATCACGCTCTTCGTGCGTTCATTGAAAATGATTGGGAGACATTAATTTTTGCAAATTTGACATCTGGCCATGAAACACTGTAGGTGCACCCAACCGCCATATCTTGCTCCGGCGTACATCCAGGCGCAGATGCTTATTTTTTTTGCCGTGTTTTTAGCGCGACAACTCCGGCGCGTGTGGACTCAGGGCCAACGTTCAGTAGTAAACCTGTGACATCAGCAGAGCGTTTTCGACGTCATTCAAAAATGTCATTGAAGGGTGCCTGACAGTTTCGCGGACACTAATGCGTCCCGCTCCAAAGGCCAGCGGTTGCTGCCCGCCACCAGTGCACAGGTAAAAGACCGCCGTCCACCGACTCCTGCCTCCAGCCCCAGTATTGCTGTACGGTGCACGAGCAGATAGGTAAGAACGTGTGTCGCTTCTCTCTGAGCCAGAGCCAAAAAATTCGGACGGGACTTAAGTCTCCGTACGTGCAGAAATGCAAAAGAAAGGAACTTTCTAGAACGCGGGTTTTTTTTTTTCTACGGCGCACGTAGGCGTTCCTTTTTTCTGTTGTTTACAATTCGTTTTTTTTTGCTTAATACTTTAATTTTTACCGTTTCCAACTTTTTATTCATTATTTTTTATTTAGTTATTTCTCACTAACTTTTTAAAATTTCCAACTTATATCTCTATTTTCATTTTTGCCTATTAATAAATAATGAATAAATACTAAGTAATTAATAAGTACTAAATAATGACTAGTTATTAATTAACAACTAACTGTTGATTGTTACATAGTAATTGACAAGAGTATATGGGTAGTAGCAATTATATGCCGCCGCGGTGGCTGAGTGGCTATGGCGCTCGGCTGCCGGCCCGAAAGACGCGGGTTCGATCCCGGCCGCGGCGGTCGAATTTCGATGGAGGCGAAATTCTAGAGGCCCGTGTACTGTGCGATGTCAGTGCACGTTAAAGAACCCCAGGTGGTCGAAATTTCCGGAGCCCTTCACTACGGCGTCTCTCATAGCCTTAGTTGCTTTGGGACGTTAAACCCCTATAAACCAATTATGCCACTGATGACGTCCTAGTTGGACAGATTTCGCGGACGGAGGGACGGACGCACAGCGATGAGCCATTAAAGGCCTTCGCCTGAAAAATCGTTAAGCGTGAGCCCCTACCCGGTGACAACATGCAATGACAGCGATATTGCGGCGGTGAAAAAAGTACAACTAGTCGCAATAACGGCCGTAGGAATGATAACACACGTGCAAGTCTTGCGGGGCTGCAACATCCCGCACAGCGCAGCGGAAGAAGGATCCTAACTGCATCATTCCAGCGGGAAGTAAGGATTCCTGCACCAATCCTAGCTCCCTCACAACTGTACCCAGAAGAAAGAGGACTCCAGGGTGCTGGCATTGAACCCCCGTTTCTCAGCAAAGCGGACCTGCCGCATGCGAGCCGCAGCGGTTGGATGCATATAGGTCGCATGTTTCGCGTAGTCTGCCGTATGGGCAGACAACACTGTCGCCTGGAAATGTTACATTTCCCAGAACCCCAACAGTATACAATTGATCGATCGGGCCATAGTGATCCAAGTCTCGCCAGTGAAGCCATGTTATACTCTGGCAGCAACAGCGAGAGTAAGTCGGAGATTAGGGCATTTGGCTTCACATACATCGATCTCACGTCAATCTCAAAAAAAAAAAAATTGTGACCTCTCTGAACCTTACCCTCATCAAGTGAGATTGAGGTCTCCTCAGCCACCCACACCCCACTCTTCTAGGGGCTGACCTTACTCAACCTAAACGCAGGGTTGAATAGGCTGCAGGACTTAAAAAAAGAAAGAAAATGGAAGTTTCAGTTAGTTATTCACTTTAAAATGTTATTAACAGTGTCCGCCGACAATCCTGGAGATGCAGCAAGTCATAATGATTACAGTACCGTTATAATGACTAGTTGTGGCATTCGGAGGTACATAATTATAAAAGTGTTGTTTACATATACCGTTATAGCAGTGAAAGGTCACGGTACCGGCGGCTGATCTCCCTTTTGATCCTTCCTGTCGTTAAGCTTTACATTTTCTCTCTCTACATGTACTAATCAACGTATATGCAATGTAGGACAAACGCATTCTGGCGTGAAAGCTCTGAGGGTTTATTTGCGACTTGAACGTGGAAGAACCATGGCATCACGCGGTTGCCCTAGGGTTAGAGGATGTTTCACGTAACTTGAACCAAGGGTTAAAAGTAAGCGGAGCACTGAATATGGATGACATCAACGACATATTGTTTCCCATCGTGTGGCGCTCCATACAGTCTTTTATTTAAAATTTTTGCTTAATAAAGAAAAATTTTGCAAAATTTAAATTTTCTTTTCATATTGCCGCGAGGTGTCTCTGGGCGGCGCGTTCAGGACAAAGAAGTAAGACGCGCGTGCTCTTGCCGCTCGGACACTGCTTGACTGCTTGCGGCCTGTGCCTAGCTATTTGGTTCTGCAACTTATTTGTGACACTTTGTGGTGAAGGTGCGGGAAAAATCGCCCTGGAATATGTCGCACACCCCTGCTAACACCGAGGACCCCAGACCTCTCCCTGTAGACACGCCAGTGTACCGGGTCAGCAGCCGAAATCTGGGACTGCCCCCTGAGCATGGGCTATTGGAGACAACCTCGCCGCCCGGGTACACCTGGCGGCAATATTTTATGCGGGTTTAACGCCCCAAAGTGACTCAGGCTATGAGGGACACCGTTGTAACGGTCTGCGGAAATTTCCGCTCCGCCTGGGGTTCTTTAACGAGCACTGACATCGCACAGTACACGGGCGTCTAGAATTTCGTCCCTCCATCCAAATTAGACCAACACGGCCGGGATCGAACGCGCGTCTTACGAGTCAGCAGACGAGCGCCATAACCACTGACCACCGCGACGGCATACGTCCTCTTTAGTGTCACGTGCGTTTCGCTAAGTTGCGGTGGCGATTAACGAACAACCGATCCAGTTTTTTGTGGCACTGTTTCTCCAGAGATATACAAATAAAGAAGGCGGACCGATGCTGTACACTGAAATAAGCGACTTCGCTGCCCTCCTTTCTAATGATTTTGTTTTTGTTTTGTGTATGGTGGCAAAATGCAAGCTCCGTCCGAATTGGCTGTCGATGGCCTGCCTATCACTTCTGGAGCATTAGCCCATTCCCTCCGGAAGATGTGCTAACACTTTTTCAGATTTACGCTGAAATCGGCGTTGGCCGCTCACTTCGAGACGGTGAGCACGCTCGCTTCGTTCATTAAGAACGCGTTTGAGAGCGCTAAAATATGGAGGCGCAAGAGAGCAATCACGCGGCATTTTCCATAATTCTCGAAAAAATGAAAAAAAAAATGGAAATTTGTTTTTTAGGAAGGGAAATGACGCAGTAACTGTCTCACATATCTCGGCGGACACCTAACCGCGCCGTAAGGGAATGCATAAAGGAGGGAGTAAAATAAGAAAGGAAGAAAGGTGCCCCAGTGAAGGTCTCCCCAATAATTTCGACCCACTGAGGATCTTTAACGTGCAATGACATTGCGAAGTAATGGGCGCCTTTGGCGTTTCGCCTCCATGGAAAAGCGGCCGCTGTGGTCGGGTTCAAACCTGGGTACTCCGGCGCTGTAGACGAGCGCCTTAACCCCTGAGCCACGGCGGCGGTTTATATAATTTTCGAGCTTTCTTTAAATTTTTGAAAGCGACGAGCACTTAAGAGACACGTTGCTACAAAAAAGCAGCAGTGTTTTAACATAGTTAAATTTAGTAGAATCGCGAAAACATGTGTTTAACCTATTGTTGGCCCATGATTTTGGTTTACTGGGTCGTCAGCACCTCTGGTGATGATGATAGTTGATTTTAAGACGAAAGCCTTTAATGGCTCATACTCCCCGTCGAGATCCTGTCCGTCCGTTACATCGCCAACCGGAAGTCACGACAATCGAAGTGACAGCATACCGTCCGTCCGTCCTTCCGTTACGCTCTTTAACTCGATAAGAAAAAATATCTTTGTGCACGATTAGATTCTAACCACCATCCTTCCTTTCCGCTGCCGAGCGTGCTACTTCCTGCCAAAGCAGATGCAGTTCTCTTTGTCTAGGACGCTGGAGAGTGTTTGCGGAAAGGCGTCGAAGCAGACGAATGCCTCCCAAACGCCCTACAGTGTCTCCAGCCTTTAAGAATCACAAACAATTATGTACTTCATTAACATCTTAGACACACATGAGTTACACAATCAATAACATCGCGCTAAAGGCTTTTGCCTCAGCGCTCTTTAGGTCAACAAAGTGCCCTCTGATTTTTTTTTATTTCGCAACTATGCCCTTCGGCATAAGAGGGCTATAGGTGCGTGTGCAGGCCGGGGTCGGCTACGAATGCCAACAAGGACCGGAACTGAGGCCATGGGCTCAGATTCGAGTATCCGGTGGTCGGCTGGGGTGGTAACCCTGAATGCCGAGGTGTCGCCTGCGTGCGTCTGCAGCAGAAGTGGGGCAGAAGGGGCAGTTCAGAAGCGGGGTCTGTGATGTCCAGGAGGCCCTGACCGCAGACGTAAGCCCAGCCCCCAACCGGATACTCTACACCACCTCCTCACGGCGCGTTAACCCACCGGGAAGGGTGGATCCACGCGGTTGAATTAAGGCACGCGTGGAGCGGCAGAAAAATTTCTTTTCAGGCAGTACGGCGTCTCCTGCGGATAATTTCAGTAGAGGAGTATGACACTTGCAGTGGATGGGACACACTGTCCACGTCGCTAGGAGTCGAGGCCATACAACACGGACAGGGCATGGATACGATACCACGATAGAGCACGCATCGATAACAATGCCCACGCGACAGGCTACGCGCCGTAGAGCCCCTGCAGCTTGTGTTGAGCCGGTATACAGGAGGACGCAGTTCGGAGTACAGAGGAAATCCTTTAAAGTGAACAAACCGTCACAAATGTCAATGAGCTCTGGTATCGCTGAGGGAAGCGGCGTCTCTGTGATGTAGGAACATGTCTGGCGTGCATTACGTAGGGCTGGACCGAATACTGGTGTGCAACGTATTATCTTTGGTGCTTGCATTCACGGAAGCTCGAAATGCGCCTATGGGGTCTGCTGCGAGAGGAGGCTCTGTTTTGATTGTAGTATTATCTGAGGAAGATGCACGATGTGCAATGCACAGCGCGAGAGTGTGTTGCTGCGGCAATATCATAGTGCTCTCGCGCAGTGCCCAGCAAAGCTGATCTGTTCGCGCCGCCGTGGGTTCGAATCCCAGTCGCGGCAATATAATATTTAATTTCTGTTTTTGTTTATGATTTGGCCATGGTCATCCTCAATGTCAAGCTTCAAACAAACCCGGTGAGCCGGTTCGACCTCGTGAAGTAGTTCTTTCAGGCTAAAATTGCATTGGTTGTTTCGTTAACCATTCTACAACTTTACGGTACGCATGTTACCCTACAGTGAATATTGAAAATTTTAGAAACTTAAGAAACATTCTGAGGAGCACCCAGCTCAAGTGTGCCGCTTTTCTCAAATTCTTGGTTCCAGTTGCGTGAAACACTTCGGTCAATTGTGCAGCTGGTCCTTTGTCCTAGAGACTTGTGAGCGAGGTTTAGCGTCCGCGGGGATCCCCGGTACGCCGCAGCGTACTTTTTGACTACGTCTGGTTCCGAATAAAAAATTGTAAGCGTGTCAGTTTTAATAAACGGAACACGCTTCGCCTACACTGCTCGTATTGGACGCCTCTCTCATCTACGCGCAAACCGATAATCGTCCAACAATGACTTTCTACCACATGTACTATGGAAATTAATTACCCGGAGTGCAGAAGATGCGCTTCTTATGTTTATGAATAGGCAGATAATGTACCAAAATTGGTCGTCATTGATCTATTTGTCAATGTAATAGGTACGCACAAACATATCAGTATATTTTGTTTTATAACTCTATCCGGCAGAGCGAGATTCAAATTGTGCCAACTTTCAAACGCCATTTTCAGCCATGTGTAGTCTCCCCCGAATATTGACTGTTAGGTCGCGAAAGAGACGAGCTGTATTTATTTCTGTGTACCAGTAATCGGCTTCGTGTTGTACGTGGGGCTGCTATTTTCTTTTGCCACTCGACCGACGTACGCCTCTTTGAAGGAATTTTACATACCCAGCCGTTCGGCAAAGCCTGGCTCGGTGGGGTCGGTACGCACCCACAAAGCGTATAACGACGATCCGGCGAGAGCACCTGGCGAGGGAGCCTCGGTCCTCTTGGCGCTTAGCGAAGTGTATACAGTGTGTTTCGCCTAAGATTTTACACAATTTTCAAAAATCGGTTTTTTGATTTAGAAGAGCACTTTTTTTCGGCTAAGCGTTATTAGCAGCGTAGTACATTACAATACAGCTAAGCCGTGCTAACTAGCAGGATGATTAACTTATATGAAATAGTCAACATTTCAACTATCACTGTTAGCCTCCTTGTTTATCAGGAGGCGCGTAGCCCACAGTAAGTAATATGCGTATCAGGTTTTAGAATTTCAAAAATGTGTTTCCCTTCGGCACTGTCGCCCAACAAGCTTTGACTATTTCGACGATTTACGTGCACTGGAGAGGTTGCTTTGCCTGCAAGCTTCTCTAAACAGCATGTATTTTGGCGCTATGTAGCCAAAATATGTTGGACCACAGCGCCAAGGGCAAGCGCATTTTTTGAAATTCTTATAATCGGTTCCATTTGCTAATCTTGATGGGAAAAAAGAGTGAACATATTTGTGCCAGTTGTTACGAATTTGCTACCAATGACCTGCTCATTTAGATACAAAATGTGGTTACAAAAATGCATATCCCGGTTAATTTTTAAAGTATTTGTGCTGTAGCTATTCGAATATGATATTTATTTCTCTGCCTAGTCAAGAGGTTCAAACCGTAATATTATTGAACAGACGTGACGCTATTTTAAGAAGCGACCGAGTAACTCAATGCTTGTGCGTTAGCCGCCTACGCCAGGAGCATCGTATCAGCTGCGCCGTCCCATCATACCATCATTACCTCTTTGCGTTATTTTACCGCTCGCCTAGCAAGGCATAACGATTGTATATTCGTCCCATAGCTAAATGCATTGCTCGGGAACATGTATGGCACTTCGAGAAAGAACAAGGAAGGGGAGACCGAAGAGAGGCCTTCGGGAGGAGATGAAAGTGAATTATACTTACCTGTTCACATGTACCGATCAGAAATATACATAAGTATATAGAGTACAGAGTCGATCACACTTCTCTAGAGCGCTCGAGCGGTGTGCTGCGGACCATTTTAAGATAAATCTTATCGTAGCCGCTCTACTTGGCGTAAGGCGGTGGTGCTTGTGCGGTTCACATGTCTATTAGGCTGCTCTCCAGTACAGGGGTTATCAGTGAAAGTCAATATCTACTTTACAATTTTGCCTCAATTCCATCGGACGGAACCGCTTGAGCGCCCTAGGCAAGTGTGATCGACTCTACTACTCGAAGAAGACGACTCCGGTCAAAACCTGCGACTGCCTTAGAATGGCTTTTCTGTCTTTTTGGTACCGTTTTCGACCAATTTGCGAGTGTGCTTCATAGGAGCTGCCTTAATTACATTCCCTTGCTGAAGGTGATTGTTCCAATATCCCTCGAGTATCCGCGCAATACACAATAGTGCCCCCCTTAGTCCAATTCAAAACATCAGCCATGAAGTAAGCGCAGGGGACGGGCATGAACGCTACGACGCAGCCTTGGTTTGGGCTATCCGCTCACCGAGTAACTTCGTCGCTGCTTGTTGGGTTCAACATATTTGTTTGCGGCATCACGCTCAAAGCTCCGGGTAAGCGTCAGTTATTTGCTTTGTTCTCGCCTAAATCGACGTCGAAGACTCTACGCCAAAGGGGGCAGCTGCTCAGTGCTATGGTAGTAGCACTCCTTCCAAGAAGGCTCGTCCGCGGATCTTTTGCGGAAAAAAACGCTCATCTTCACTTGGCCTTAGGGCTGGCCCAAATAAAAGTTTTTTTCCTCCTCCTTCCTCCAAGAAGGCTAAAAGGAAACGAAGCTCCGGTTGCATGGAGGTTACGGTGCAACTGTCGAAAGCTAGGAGCGGGTCACGGCGTACGGTTTTCCAAGGGTTGTAACCGAACGCTTTAAGCGTCACCGCGCACTGCGGCGAGACTTGAACTCTGCTTAGGAAGGGGCGCCCTTCGAAGAAACCGGCGGCAACTACGAGAAACCTCGGCCTCAGAAGCCTACCTTTCCCAATGACGACCTTACTCACACTCCAACTCACGCGTGATGTTGAGGTCTTATCTTGTGACCTCACTCGCAAAGTTTCGAGCTTTCGCCAACGTCTCCTTAACCCTACCTCATTGCCTGAGGTTGAGGCCATTCTTTTGGTAAGTTGGTAAGTTGCGTGATTTAATGTCCGTATGCGACACATCAGAAAGACGCGGTATGCCATGCAAGAATCCTGAAGAATTTATGCAACCTGTGTTCCTTTAACATGCGCTGACACCGCATAGCAGACAGCGTTTTTGTATTTCGCCTCCACCGAAATACAGCCGCTTCGGCTTGGATCGAACCTGCAACCCTGGGATCAGCAGCCTAACTCCAAAGCCACTGAGCCACCATGGCGTGTTCGCAGTATCGCCGGAGTGCACACAGCTAATCAAGCCCTCTGCAATTTTTCAGAGGCTGTTGTTTTTTAAGCGACCTCCAGCAAGAAGAATCGACTACCGCACGGCTTCCTCCTCCACAACAGTTTTTTCAGACCTCGATACATTGTGGTCTTAGCTATTCAAGTTGACTTCTTTGACTGCCATCTACGCAAGTCAACAACAATCTGGGACTTGGTATCGCTACACCATTTTTGGCGGTGGTGTTCCTCGAAACATTTCTTCGAACAGGGACAGTTTACAGACGACATCCCATCAGCTCTGTGCAATTTTTCATGTTTGTTGAATCTTATGCAATTTTTCGTAGGTGCAATAGTGGTAGCTTCGCCGGTGTTGCTGCCATAGTGTCAGTTTTTTGCGGGTCTTTTTTTTCTTGCGTTCAATCCCGAGTTCCCTGCGTGCCATCCTCGCTATTCACCTTCCCTCTGTAAGCTATGTCGGACGGAAGCCACGGAACCTTATCTGTTGTGGTGAAGGCACTGGAGAAGGAACCGAACTCTGTTCCTGTTCTGTCTTTCGTCTCTTTGCGCCTTGTCACCCGAAATGAACAATAAAAAAAGTTGTGAAGGTTACGGAGCTCGCAGTAAATCTAAATGAGTTTTTGTGCATATTAAAACCACGTTTACAGGAGAAATCAGAAAAGATGTTGCTACCGAAATCCGTGCTGAGTTTGGCGGCAGTATTGTCTTCATTCTCCACGAATTAAGTTTTTAAGCAAGTCAAAAAGCGCGTGGAGCGCTAAATAAGAGATGGCGCAAAAGCAAAGACTGAAGCTGCACAGCATGAAGAAAAAACTGAGCCGGGCAAAAAAAAAAGGATAGCGGGATTGAAACAGCACAACGGAACATACAGCTAAAGAAGACTTGAACAAGGCTGTGCACAAAATTGTGAAGAGTCTAGGAACTAGGCCAACTGACGACGGCAATTATACACCACATCGTCTGTCGTCGAAAGTTACCCAGAAACCTTACGTTGTGGCAAATTTTCAAGAGCGTCAGCCCTTACTCATAACTTTTCGAGATTTCGTGGGGTCTGCTACCATCTTTGATCACACCGCCATCTGTGGCAGCAACTACTCATCATGTTTCGAGTGTTCGTGAGGTCTCCTGCAGATGGATGGATGGATGGATGGATGGATGGATGGATGGATGGATGGATACGGCTGAACCCTTTAAATTGGGCTGTGGCTCAAGCCACCTAGGCATAATATATGAAATTTTTCTGTTGTCTTGATTTTAGCCACCATTGAGATAACCTTCGCTTGGTTTCTGCTACCCGCTTAAAATATACTTTCCCTTCACTGTCCTTAAGCCCCGATGCCTTGGACAAATCAGCCCCGCGGCTTTCCACTGTAGGGTGAAGCCCTTTACAACAAAGTATGAAGTGTTCAGCCGTTTACTCCTCCTCTCCGCACGCAACGCATAACGTGTCCATCTCGTGGTACCTGACTCTATATGTCTTAGTCCGCAAAACTCCACTCCTGGCCTCAAACAACATAGAGCTTCCCCTACAAATATCTGATATTTTCTTTGGCAATTTCCGCCCTGCGATCAAAGCGCCATCTGTGGCTACAACTAGAAAACAATGCATCTCGCATTTTAGCTTCATCTAGAATAACACATTGCAGAAACCACCACCTGCCACGTGCCAATGATGACTTCACGGTTCAATATGGTGGATACAGGTGGAACTGTATGAGTATGACGTCAGGGGACGACATGGCAGCATAGTTTCGGTTTCTCGAATCCAAGATGGCGGCCAATAAAATTGGTTCCACACTTTCATTCCTTCCCCCGCCCCTCCCTTCATCAAAATTATCCTAAAATCGGAGGAAAAACTGTCCCGTTACTGAACCGCTATATATGTATACATTCGTTCCGCTATATATACTCTGACAACAACGGGCACCTATCCGGGGAGAGTTGTATACCGAATTTCGTAGGCAAATATAACCCTATGGGTGGTGGTATCGAAATAAAAGCACAATTAAATAATGGGTAAACAATGTACACATGCAATTACTAATTGAAGCGTTACAACATCGCACCGCACGCCGAATTCAAGGCTAACCTTGACCCCCAAACGAAGGAAATTCTGTTTGGGACGTATCTTGAGGGGGTGCAACTCGACAATAGGTAGACGTGCATCGTAATTTCTCTGATAGACGGCGCTAGGCGGCGATCGTTCCGCTATTCGGCGTGCGTGCACGCGTAGCCGAGCTTCGTGCAATCCACCTTGTTTCAAAGGGTATTACATTCCGTTTCTCGAGATGAGTGGCGCGTTCTTCGCTTTCTTCATCTTGTAAACCAAACAGCTAAAGCTCGTTACTTCAACGCCTTCCAGACGGTTGCGGCTTATTATTTTTTCAAGAACTGCCCGTGAAAAGTTTCTCTCGCTTCGCGGAAGGGTGAATCTAATGGCGGATGTAAATCGGATATCAGGAGCCATTTTTCTAGCACCGCGAACAGCGTGTTTCAGCGGGCGATTTGGACTCACATCCTGATCTCTGGACGGACCGCAACGAATATCCTTTTCCTGCGCAGATTCGGAAAGCTGGTCCGGATCACTGATTCGAATACACAATGCTAGTCGCCTTGGATTTCAAAACTATCCCGTGCACATAAACGAATACCAGTGTGCCGAGAACAAGATGTTGCCGAATGAATCTCTAAATGTCAAGCAGTAAAATTAGGATGACGCCTAATGTTCGCCCTTAGAGTAGACGCAATAGCGCCTTTTTCTTCTATAACATCGATAAACATCCCCAACACACTTCACTGTCATACACAACACAACGCGTTTACTTGGTGCCCCTGTAACACGACTGCACCACAAGCTTCTTCCTTATTTCAGCGAAAAGGGAAACCTCCTTTGGAATATGCGTTCCGTGCCCCCCAGACATGCAGAGCGCCTGTGTTCGAAGTGCGGTGTCGGTGTATTTGTTTTTTCAATTTAAGCTTCTGGGGATATTTCCGTCGCGTTTTGAGGCTTTCCTATCAATCCGAAGTCACGGTGACGAATTTTCGACCAAACGATCTGTCTACGCTATCGCGTAAAATGATCGGTAATAGGAGTGGGTGTTACAAGTGCAGATTTTAATGCGGAAAAGTGAGACTCCTCCTCTCCTGCATGTCAGCTATGATGCGGATTTTGAGAGCGCCCACAGTAAAAAATTTCTGCGTAAAATAAAAGAAAAATGCTAGCTCCTTTTTTGCCAGAAAATATCTCCCATTATCTGTTTGCCGTTCTAGAACATTTCTGTCATTTTACAGAAACATGTTTTTCATTGTACAGAAAACTTGTCTAATTTTCTGTTTTGTGTTGTTAAACTTCTAAGTGATTCCACAGAAACATGTGTTTTCACGGCACAGAAAGTTTCGGTGAATATTTGTTTTTTTGTTGTAACAACTTTGATTTCACAGAAGTATGTTTTTCCACCGCTCAGAAAGTATGTGCAAAATGCAGAAAACATATATTCTTTTCTCCTTCCGTATATATTTTTGTATAATATTGCAAATATGTTTCTGCTGTTTCAAAGAAACATTAAGTAAAAAAGCAGGAAATGCCAGTTGCTGTCTTCTGCACCTTCTGTATGATCCACAAAACCGTATTGCTCATCACATATTTTCTGCGGGAAAGAAATAAATTGGCTGTACAACTCTCGCTTTGTTTAGTTTACATTGTTCCTGACAGCGGACCCTCTAATTCATCTTGAACCATGTTAGGTCAGTATTGATGCAAGAAAACTGCAGCCAACAAATTAACGCCTCACAGTAAAGACATGTCACCAGGCTGTGCACGAAGCTTGCATCGTGAACTACCAAATATCTCAGCAACAAATCCTTCTGTAGGTTCTCAGTGTCGTTTAGAACTGAAATGTTCTATATTCATAATGCTGTGGCACCACAAGGACAATGACGTAGACGGAGTGACAACCCCTTAGCGAAAAAAAAGGCTTTTATAAAATGCATTTCGAACACATTGATTAATTTTGTGCTTATTTTGCATATTTGTCGGTATGCTTAAATTGCAATGCAAATGCTTTCTAATTATGCTAGGTGTAGTAATTTGAAAATTGTTAGAAATGCATCAAAATACATTTTCTCTCCGCTTAGTAAAATTATGATATATTAAAATATACTAATAATATACATTAAATACATTACACTACATTAAAATACACTGCAAATATACAATTAATATATTAAATATATGAACTTCGGCTCGGCTTAAAAAAGGTGTACTAGTCGTTTTCACCAAACAAAACTGATCAATGTTTTCAACACCATAAGTAATGACTGAACGGGCTACAAGCATCAGGAAACACAATCCCAGAGAAAATGCGTTGTTATCAAGAAGTGTACGACAAAGGAAGGTCACGTGACGGGCATGAACGGGAATGACGTCGCCACACAAGGAAGTGCCGCCGGAAAGTGACATCAGCAAACAGGAACAGCTCCGACAAGTGTGATACTTGGCTTGGCTTATATACCCCCCCCCCCCTCCCCCGCCCACCTGAGAGGAGACATATCTCGCCCGGTGAATCGCTTTTTGCGCAAAGGCTCTGGGCCCCCAAATTGCTCGCACAAGCGTCGGAGTGGAGGCGTTCGAATCTGCGGCCTAGCTAGAACCAAATCGTTAGTCGTAACTTGCGTGAAGCATCGGTCATGAGTCGAACTGTCCACCAACCAATACATGGGCGTCTATGGGAGCCGGTCGGCCTTGCCAGTCGGGGTCATTTTCGCTGACATATTCGGGCCCGGAGGTGAGCAAAGCGCCGTTGCTGGTATAGTCCTATCATGCTGTACACACGTAATTTAAATAAGTTGTGATTGCCTTTCTCCCAGAAGTTAACATAAAGGAATGGACAACAGAAAAGCAGGAGTTTTCACTGTTCCCGGAAACATGATTTCGAGCACTAGGTTGTTCCACGGCAGCTTGAAGTGTGCGGCAAATATGCTGACACGGACTATTCATTTGTTAGAATTGAAGTATACTGTGCACAAATTAATTTCGCATTTACTAAAGGATACTCAAAATGCATTGACAAAATGTCATTTCCCGAAACGCGATTTCGAGCACTAAATGTTCGACAGCAGCTTGAAGTGTGCGGAAAATATGTTTACTTGGACCGCTCATTCGTTAGAATTGAAGTATACTTTGGACGTATTAATGTCGTATTTGGAAAGTACACTTTAAATTAATACACAGCATGCAAAGGTCCTCGCCCGAAACGCGATTTCGACTACTAGATTCTTCTACGGCAGCTAAAAGTGTGCTTGAAGTATAGTTAAATGGACTGCCCATTTTTTAAGCTTGGAGGACACTTGAGACGAATTAATTTCATATTCACAAGAGCACTTTTAATACATTGACAAGATGGTAAAACCGCATACATATTTTTTCAAGTGTTTGAAACGTGCTTTAAGTGACGTATATTTCAGACGCATTAATTTCATATTTACGAAAGTACACATTCATATTCGCGTTATATTACACGTTATATTACACGTTATACACGTTATATTAACAAGATGCTAAAACAGCATTGATAGTTTTTCACGTATTTTAAACGTGCTCGCAGCTTGCTTTAAGACACATATTTTTGGAAAATTTGAAGAATACATTTCGAATACCGAGCATAAATTTTTAGGAACCTATTTCCGGCATATTTTTAGTGCATTCATGAATACAAAATATCTTTAAAATGCATTATAAATATACCGAAGTATATACCAAACGTATAAGTTTTCGCTAAAGGACAACACAAGTGCTGACACTAACAACTGGCAAAATTTAATAGAAGCACAGAAAATATAAATAAAAAACAAACGGTTACATGCACAGTCCCGAACGAGCTTACGAAAGTGCGCGGCATTTACATGTGATACAGCACCACGAATCTACCTGTTGTCATGAATTTAATGCTCTCTCAAGATAGTCAACCTCAGCATCAAGTATAAGCAATGATGGCGAACTCACGCATTCATCGGCCGACTTCCTTATACGGAAGGCCTCCTCAATCTCCTGGCAAGTCTTATCTTTATGCTTGCAGAGAAGGCGCGTTCTTTGAACAGTGGGACACACTTGTGGCTTTTTACATGCTTGGTGAAGTGCGTCCCCGAGCCTCCATCGAGTGGCCTGCATGTTCCTGGAGGCGTATATTTAGACAGCGTCCCGTATGCCCCGTGTAATGTCGACCACATTTCAGGGGAATGGTATAGACAACTCCGCAAGCACAGTCCACAAACGGATCGGAGTGCTGCACACAACAAGCTTATCTTCTCTCCCGCGGTGCGTCACAGCTCTCAATGGCGGCACAAATCCGCCCTATCTTATTCTTTGCCGAAGATACCATGTCCACCTCATAACGGCAAGCTTTTTCGACCCCAGTGCGCTCTCTTTGTGTGACCTAGTCTCCATTAGAGTTTGCTTCTGTACCACAAGAATCCGTTGCGATGCCGAAGCCAGCACAGCCAAAACAGAGAGAGAAAACTTGATGTCTTAACTGAAATACGGAGTATTAACCCGCAAGGCTAGGAATCGGCCAGGTTCCCTTGGCACCTTGCGGATGCCTGGGCTTGAATGATGACTTCTTTTTGCTTATCTGGGTCTGAGCTGAGCAACAGAGCCTCCATTTTTCTTCATCTCTAACGGTCCCTGAAGTGTTTTCCAAGTACCTGCATCATATCTATTTCATTAGTATTACGTTTGTTGAGTTCTTTAAAAGTTTGTATTTTCCCTCGTATTGCCCCGAGTACCATTTGCTTAATACGTGAACATCTGTAGCAGCCTCCAAATTGCTTCCTCCTTTTTGCTGAGCTTGCTATCAGCTTTCGAGTATAGCTTCTGCATTAGTCTATAGTGCTGCACTGTATGCCTGTATCCTATGAGCATCTCTTTGTCAGAGTTGTATGTGTGTGAGGGCGGATGGAAGCCAGCTCGGAAAGTGAGACCTCGAGCCAGGGTGGTGACAAAAAAGTTTTCTAGATGTCAACCCATATCTATTTTTTCGAGTATATTTTCAAATGTTTTGAAAAGTTATTACAAGTTCGTATTACTAGCTCCATGAGCTAGCCTCAATTTTTTTCAGATTCACATTTTGGTTTTGTACGTAAGTAGCCATAGGTGCCCTCCGTAATTTTTGTTTGCCATCTACATAGACCCCCTATGTTTAAAGCCAATTCAGAATGAAGGAATCCGAGTATTTAGACATAAACAAAGTGAATTAAAGATATTGTCGTAAGCAGACGCCACATCAGCTTTCTGTCATGGTAAAGAAAGTGTTTCAGGATCCATAACAGACGTTACTCGGTTTTGTGAGCAAGCTGCCAGCGATGTCAACTGAGACAAATCGTTGGGACTCTAGCATGCGGTTTGGAGCAACACACCTCTAATATTTGAATATGTGTTGTGATCTGCTGCACCTGCGATACGGTAATGAGAGGACGTTAACGAGAGGACGTTAATGAAAGATGCAGTAGCGCAAAGCACTGGGACATTCCTTCAGAAGCGCAAAAGGAAATAAAGAAAGCTTTAGAAGCAATGAAAGGGCGGAAAGGAGTTGGTGAGGATCAGTTAACAGCAGATCTGTTGAAGGATGGAAGGGAGATTGCGCTAGAAAAATAGCCACCCTGTGTGCGGAATGCCTCATGACCTCGAGCGTACATGAAGCTTGTAAGAACGCTAAGCTCATTTTAATTCATCGAAAAGGAGTTAAGAAAACCTTAGACCTCAATCAACGAAATGGTCAGGCAGTATTTTGTAATAGGTTCTGGACTGTAGACCATATTCACACTATCAATCCGGTGATAGAGAAATGCGCAGAGTATGACCAACCACTGTAATGTTCCCTGTAAGTATTCAGAGGACTGGATTGGGAACAGTTGGCGATAAGAGTTAATGGAGAATTCCTTAGCAATCTGCCATTCGCTGAAGACATTGCCTCGCAGGGTCACTCAGGACACGAACTGAAAAACGTGATCAATTAGTTAGACAAGCAGAGCAGTACTGTTGATCAAAAAATTAATATGCAGAAAACCAAATGTTCCACAGTCTCGGAAGAGAACAGCAGGTTACAATCTGAAGCAAAGTGCTAGAAGAGGGCATAGAAATACGTCTACTTAGAGCAGATCGTGACTGCGGATCAGGAGTGTGAAATAACTAGTAGAATAAGATTGGGATGGAGCGCATTTAGCAGGTTTTCTCAGTTCATAAATGACAGTTTACCAATATTCCTGAAGAGAAAAGCATATAAGACCGCTGTCTTACCGGCACTCACCTATGAGGGAGAAACGTGGAAGCTAACGAAAAGGGTTAAACTTAAGTTAAGGAGAGCACAGCGATCTATTGAAAGAAAAATGATAGGTGTAACGTTGAGAGACCAGAAGAGGGTAGAGTGGGTGAGGGAACAAACGCGGGTTAATGAAGTTTTGGTCCAAATCAAGAGGAATAAATCTGCTTTGACAGGGCTGTTAATGCGAAGGCAAGATAACCGATGGTTGTTATGATAAGAGACAGGATTTCAAGGAAAAGGAAGCATAGCAGGGGGCGGCAGAAAGTTAGCTGTATGGAAGAGATTAAGAATTTTGCGGGGATGGGATGGCCGCAGCTGGCACAGAACAGGGTCAGTAGGAAAGATATGGGAGTGGCCTTTGTTCTACAGTGGGTGTAATGAGACTGGTGATGATGACATTTGCGAGGTACCTTGGAGTACCGCTTGAACACTACAAGGACCGTAGAGTTTCTTACTATTAACTAGAGGGAAAGTTGGCGGCGCTGCACCTGAACCTCCATAGGCGCGCAAAGCATCAAGGGGCGATGAGCTACTTGGTGCGGGACAGTAGATTTCTTCAGGAACACAGAGTGGCGTTACTGAGATATCCCATTCCGTATCCACGGCGCGCTCCGCGCGCAGACGACTTCGGCGTAAAAGTAGTGAGCAAAAGCCATAGTAGCGAAAACGCAACAGCACACGATTCAAATAAAAGGTTTTTGTTTTCCGAAATGCTGTGGAAAAACCTTTTAAAATGTTGAAGCGACAACATTTTTTTCAAAAACATATTTTTTTTTAAATACGCCTGTTAAGCACGAAATATTGGCTTTTGTGGTCTGCAGTGCTTGGCCAATAGGAGAGCAAAACGATCGATTATTTTGAGCAAAATTTGCATTTACATGCTGCTGCTCGTTTGTTGCGATTTATAGACAGGATATTGAATGATAGGACATTCATTATTATCGAACAACGTTTGTTTATTCGTTATTTTTGGCCAAAAGTTGTGGTTCTGCAGTCGTTAGCTCTCCGCCCCATGAAGCACACAGCGGGCATGGTGGTACAGGTGGTCTTGGGGAAGCTCCATGCAAACTTCCATACGCAGACGCCAGCTTTCCCTCTAGTTAATAGCAAGAAACTCTATGACAAGAACCCGAGAGATTACTGGAGAGATGAGTGTGAACGTGGGCACTCGAGAGCAGCGAAGTGGGGTGTCTTTGATTTGTCAATGTTTGCGCGTTCAACAGTATGCAATTTGTTCAGTGCTGTGAAAGTGCGGTATCTATTCAAAAGCCTATCTACATCAAGACTTAGTGTGTAGAAAATGCACAAAGTGCTCTCGGTTTCTTGTGTTTGTCATTGTAGAAGCTTGGGCACATCATTACTAAAAGCAGCGCTCGTGTGAACGTCTTTTCTTTGCGTCCTTGTATTTTTTCGCGCTATTTTAGGAATTTTTTTGAGGTGTTCTGTCTGGGAGAGAAGCCGTTGAGGTAAATTGTTTCGCACAGTGAAAAGTGGAGAGCTCGGCTTGACCTATTTATTTCTGCAGCAAATAGGGTCTAGGTCCATGCTCTTACGAGGTGAAATTGATTATTTTCTTTGGACGGTTCTCCAAGTTCGACTGTGTCATGCCTTACTGATTTTTTTGGTGTCGATTATCGGGGGGGGGGGGGGGGGGCGGAGTTATGCCAAGTTGTGGCGGTTTTTATTATATTTAAGGTTAGATTCCCACTGGACTCCATATGTTCTGCGACCAGAAAACAAATCAGGAGAGACTTGTTGATATCAGGTTGCCAGCTACTATTTATCGTTCCTTTACTGTGGAGGGGAAGGTAAGGTCGTCTTAAAATGAGCTAAAAGTATGTCAGTACTTTTAGCTCATTTTTAGCTCCGATCGTCAGCAAATAGTTTCTTCTTCCTTTAACATAGCGGTACGTTGCCTGTAAATTCATGGTAATGAGAAAAGGCTTGTTTGTACCATGGTCGGTTGACTGCCTATTATGCCGTAAGCCGGAAACAATTGACCACTTTTTTCTTGACTGCTGGAACGCAGTATTTCTCTGGATCAACTTTGAGCGCACTTTAAAAAAGGGCATGCTAGTTACGCCACATGGTATAAGCTTTCGAGCTGTCGATAATGAAGTGGGTATGCCATAAGAGCTATTCATGTTGCTCTGCCTCCAAAGTGTATGGAAAACGAGAATGGCTGTAAGACACGCTGATGTGTACACTTGTTCAGCGAGGCAGTATTTCATAGAGGTGTGGCTTAGCAAAAAGAACTTTGCAATCCTAAGAGGGAGCAACCTGAATGGGGGCCAGTTGTCTAGTGATCTGGCAAACTTTAAACGCTATTGGATCAGAGAGCAGCCTTGTTTGAACAATATTGTATTGCTATTGTTATTTTTCTCTGCTGCTGCTGTAATTTGTTTTTAACTCTGAACAGGAAAAACAGAAAAAATTGTGTGGCCAGTTTTCCGCGAGCTCGTCTTGCAATCTGGAAGTTCTGGGCTGAATTTCCTGACACTCCGAAGGAAATTTTCTTTTTATTTACTTCGTCACGTGAATTTTGGAATGTCGCTATTTCTGGGCACCGGGTTTGGTTGCCGATGTGCCGTATAATGGTTTCGCACTAGAATAAATATTACCTAACACGGCGCAGCGACCTCTCGTGTGTGCCATCTTTTCATACGAATTACGACAGTCAAATGTTTCTCCTTCATATCCCGACCTAGCATGCCCTTTCATCCTTTTTGTACCTTCAGATAATTTTTAATGTCTTTTGTGTATTTTTGCTGTGAGTTTACCTGTAGATATCTCTATTGTGAATATTTAATTTTAATGAGAAAGCATTAATTGGCTCACCAGCCTCACTGATCCCAAAAATCCGAGATGACGTCCCCAAGGTATCAATGAGAAACAAAATTTCTTCCAAAGGTGCGGGGAACTGATCCAAGGACTATCAGAGTGCGGGGCGAGCACGCAAAACCGCTTTGCTTTTTTCGCGAGCAAAGGTAAACCTGGTCTACGCGTTTCCTTATGAATGTAAGTTAATGAGTAGGTGTGTCATTGCAAAAGAAGAGTAAAAATATAAAATAAAAGGAATAAAAATAAAGGGGAAATACAAATAGAAACAACGCTTTCGCATTCATAGCACGTAAGTAGTCTTAATTGTCCTCCGTAACTTTGTTGTTGAAAGAAAATGATGCACAAATGTCTATCAATGCTTGCTAGTTTTTTTAACGCATATTTTCTCACTTATTGCATTTTCTAGATCGAAAGGGTTGCACTCCTTTGTCAAGCCAATCATAGGCTTTTTGAGTGCACCCCTTACATCACACGTGATGCTCAAATAAAGGTATTTGTGTTTACGTTCGTGTTGTAAGCGAGATTGCTTTTCGCAGTGGCTCAGTTTGTCAACAGATCTTGGCTCATGTCTGCCACGCATTCCCTCCCTCCTCCATGCCTGCTGCTGATAGCCGAGCCGAAAGCAGCCGCTCGCCAGTTGTTATGTGCGTCTCCTCCCTGGGCGCCTGTTATGTCCACCGGTGTATGCGGCAGCTCTTCTTGCCTCCCATACACTCTCAGGGCGAAAATAGGTCTCTGTGGCCAGTGCCGGCGGTACGGCCTCTGGCCATTAATTCTTAACGATTAGCCCAGACTGTGGGCCATCCAGGCTGCACTGTAAGCTCTGAAAACGTCATTACGAATTGCGTACACTTCTTTGGAGGCAGCTTAGCCTCGAGCATGATGCTCCCTTGGCGCGTCGTTCAATCAGGAAAAACGAGACGGCACAAGTTGAATGTTTCTCGACACTTTCTTTTGCGCAGAGACATGGATCAGCAATCTCTGGTGGACAAAATACGAAACCAGTTCTCTCCGGACAGCTACCCGGCTCACTCGATAAAGATCCTGCCAGTCCTGGATTTGATCCGGAAAGAAATGCACTCGATATTCACGTCAGGTACTGCGCAGAACGGTCGAGCGCTTAAAAAACTCGGAACGCTTGCTCTGGCGGCGATGTCAGGAAACAATCCTCATTCACTCTGACGTCACACAAAATTTGCGATTTATGCTGGCGCGGCGGCCAACTCGCTTCGAGTGTGAAGCAACGGTTAAAACAGTGTCTGTTGGTTGCACTGATGCATAAATACGGTTTCGATTGACTCTGATAATTTCGAGGCAGCCACTCCTCGCATTTAATTATGAACCTTATGTCAACCCGAGTAAAAGATGGCAGCGTGAACGCACACAAGAAAAAGATTGAAAACCGCGCCTCGTTTGTGACAGCCGGGGACTGCACCACACACTACGACAGCCACGGTGGCCTTGCGAAGGAAACAATAGCAGTGACGCTAAATGCAACAACAATTAGAATTTATCATTTCGGTGCGATATTTTCGCATTGCGGCAATATCGCACCGAAATGATAAATATAGAGCGGCGGTGATTATGTTCTTCAACGACCTCCGAACGCTTCTGTTCTTATCGCCGCCGTCGGGTTCTAGATTTCTTTGTGGGAGCGAGTCAGCGCAGTAAAAGTGTTCCTTTTCAATACGACAGCACTAGAGCTGCCGTTCACCACAAAAACCGGCGTTCATCTTACCACCATTGCAAAGTGCCTTCGAAGAAATAAAAGCACTTTCGCCGAAAAGAATTTGGTCGACCGGGAATCAAACTGCTACCCTTTAGTTCGCGAGACAGATGCGTTACTTGTACACCAGAGGAGCGTTCGTTCAATGCGATAGTAGGTGTGACCGAAGTGAAAGAATGCTTAAATATCCTACTCTTTTGGAAGCTTTTCGCTGCCTTCCCAACCGCCGGACTGCCGTCACCACCACGTAACATCTGGTGTAGGTGGTGGGTATGCACCAGATTGTTCCTATAGCAATCGCAACATCAGACCAGACCGTAAGATGCACAGAGAACAGGGCTCGGAATCCTTCCGCAGCGCACCCGACAGCGGAAGGAAACTACGACGTCTACCGTCAGGGCCGGGTCCCTTCAACCTTCAACGGCTCCCCTGGTGAAAGCCAGTGTCAACGTTCGTCATGTGGCAGGATATGACATCAAACTCTATGTTTTCTTTGTCCTCTACGGCCCTACCAGTGGTAGGAAACTTCCATAGACACCATTGTCGCTCTCAAAACGGCCCTAGGAGATCCAGCTGGTGCGTCGTATCTTTGTCATGGCAACGGTATCCAGCAGAAAAAAAATTTCATGTCCGAGTGGGATTCGAACCACTGCCTGCGAAAACTGAGCAACTTCGAATTCCGGTGCCTCAAACAGTTCGGAAACCTGTGATGTCTCTGGTGCAGCTTGCGTGCAGAGCAATTATTTATGTTTAGCCACCAGGCCGCGTTGACTCACCAGGCCGTGTTAAAGCATTTCAAACCGAAACTAGCTGGAGTTTCCTACCGCTCGCTCTGCTAAAACGTGGTACGAAATCCAGGAGACATCCTTCACGACATGCGATCTACTCAAAAGTCAGCTCTTGGAGACATTTGCCAGCAATCAACCTAAAGAACGGGCCATGCCTGGCTGCATTCAAGTCAACAACGGCCAAATAAAATTTTAAACTGTGAAGAAGATGATGACCCAGACCAAGCAGATGACTCGTGAAAACGAAGAACATGGCCCTGCGCCTCAGCCGTATTGCTATCGCCATGTGTGTCTGTGCCCGAACAACAACAACAACCTGGTTGCCCTCGGATTGTTCTCGCCGCTGCTCCCTTCCTCCCAGCTCTTTTAAATAAACCCCCGCCTTACATTTGGTGGAGGAGCCGGGTAACAGCCCTGGAATTGCGCAACGTACTCACCCGCCACCTGCGATGTCTCACGACGTTCAACATCAAGCCGTGCAAGTGGGCCCAGCTGTTACCTGCGCCGGCTCCCTTCGCCAACGGGACCCGGCCATCTTCAGTGGGACCGATGAGCAGGATGTCGAAGATTGGCTCACTTCTTACGAGAGGGTGAGCCTTTACAAGAAATGGGACGATGCCACCAAGCTAAATAACGTAATTTTTTATCTCACCGGCGTGGCTAACCTGTGGTATCGGAACCACGAGGTGGACATTCGCACCTGGTCTGCTTTCAAGACAACCTTCTCCGAAGTGTTTGGTCGTCCTGCTGTTCGGAAACTCCGCGCCGAACAACGCTTGCGTGAACGGTCTCGGCAGGTCGGCGAAAGCTTTATCAGTTACATCGAAGACGTCATTGACCTATGCAAGCGTTTCAACCTCAACATGTCAGAAACTGACAAGATTAAACACTTTTTGAAGGGTGTTGACAACGACGCCTTTCAGATGCTGGTAGCGCGCGACTTGCGCACCGTTGCTGAAGTCGTCACCCTCTGCCAAAGCTTCGAGGAGCTGCGGAAGCAGAGGCTCCTGACTCGACAGCACCCTCGACAGGTTGAGTCGCTTGCTGCACTGACACCAGCACCTGAAACCTAATCGCTGCTGCAACAAATCAAAGACTTTGTTCGCGAAGAAGTGGCGCGTCAGCTTTCTCTTCTGCCGAACCCGACAGGGCAAGCTCCAGATTTTGCTCCGGCTCTTCGACACGCCATCCAAGAGCAGGTTGCCGAGGCTCTTCCGCCCGCCCATCTGCCACCACCTGTCGCCGCTCCGCTAACATACGCGGACGTTGTCGCCCAGACGCCGCCCCCTATGGCCGCTCCGCTGACATACGCGGACGTCGTCGCCAGACCTCGACCGCCTACGAATGCTTTGCCTCCAACACCTACGCGAGCGGTGGCTCCTTCTCTTCGGCCGGCTCCGCGACTCAGCAATCCTTGGCGCGCCATCGGCAACCGGCCTATCTGCTACAATTGCGGCTTGCCTGGTCATGTGGCCCGGCTTTGCCGCCGCCTCCCAGTCTACGCGCCACCTCCTCCAGCTCCCGCGTACTGGCCTTCCACGAGTCAGTACTCCGGATCTGCTGAGCCGCCGTCTAGTCGTCCTTTTTCTCCTGACCGTTCAGCCCTTTCTAGACGCCGTTCACCTTCACCGAGGCGCCGCTCCGTTTCTCCTATGCGACGTCGCCCCAATCTCCCTCAGGAGGAAAACTAGGTGCCGCAGTTCCTGAGGCGAGAACTGCGTCACCGTCGAACTTTTCAAGGCCTCACATATCCCCTGCTAATCTGATCGAAATTTCTGTCGAGGGCATTACTGTCTTGGCCCTTGTGGACACCGGTGCTGCGATTTCTGTTATGGACGAAAAGTTTTGTAGTTCGTTGAAGAAGGTAAAGACGCCGATTGCTGGACTGTCGCTGCGTACGGCCAGCGCTGAGCACATCAAGCCGTCCGCAGCGTGTACCGCTCGAGTTGTGATTCAGGACTCCCCCTACAACATAGAATTCGTCGTGCTGCCTTCCTGTTCCCATCCTGTTATTCTGGGCTGGGATTTCCTTTCCGGCCATGAAGCTATCATCGACTGTGCTCGAGCGGAAGTCGGGTTCTCTTCTCTGCCCAATCCTTTTCTGGACGCTACTCCTCCTGTTGCCTGTGTTAAAGCCCTCGCCGCCGAAGACATCGACATTCCCCCGCGCTCTTCCGTTCTTGTACACTTGTCTTGCGACTCTATCGGTGACGACACTGTCCTCTTTACTCCAGGCCATACTTTTCTGCACCGCAAGTGTCTCCCTCTGCCATACGCCGTACTGACTGTGTCCGCTGGCCTTTCGATACTTTTGGTTTCTAACCCGTTTTCCTGCCCTACCGCTCTGCGCCTTGGTGAATGTCTCGGCAGTGTGCAGCCCATCGCATCTCTGCTCATCCGCGAGGAGACCGACGATACACCGCTCCTTGCCATGAACGCGCTCAGCCCTCCTGCCTCTACGCCAGATCGTTCTTCTACCGAATTGTTCTTGCGCTCCATCGACGCCGATCTTCCCCCGCCGCACACAACACAGCTTCTCGACCTCCTTCATCAATTTCGCTCCTCCTTCGACGGTCACCAGACTTCCTTGGGCCGAACTTCCACCGTCACCCATCGCATCGGCACTGGTGCCCACGCGCCGCTGCGGCAGCGCCCCTATCGTGTGTCTCCAACCGAGCGCCAGACTATTACAAGGCAAGTCGACCAAATGCTTCCAAAAACGGCGTCATTCAGCCCTCAAGTAGCCCTTGGGCATCACCTGTTGTCCTTGTGAAAAAGAAAGATGGCTCCATACGCTTCTGTGTCGATTACCGCCGCCTTAATAAGATAACGCGCAAGGATGTGTATCCGCTTCCCCGCATAGATGACGCTCTGGACTGTTTGCAAGGGGCGGAGCTCTTTTCCTCCCTCGATTTACGTTCTGGATACTTGTAGGTACCCATGGAAGCGGCCGATCGTCCCAAAACTGCTTTTGTGACACCCGACGGATTGTATGAATTTAATTTGATGCCATTCGGCCTTTGTAATGCCCCTGCAACCTTCGAACGCATGATGGACTCCATTTTGCGTGGACTCAAGTGGAAAATGTGTCTATGCTATCTCGACGACATTGTCGTCTTTTCTCCCGACTTTGAAACCCATCTATTCCGCCTGAAGCACGTTTTGACCTGCCTTTCTGACGCTGGACTGCAGCTCAACTTGAAGAAATCCCGTTTTGCTGCGAGTCAGCTGTCAATTTTAGAACACGTTGTCTCTAAGCAAGGCGTTCGTTCCGACCTGTCAGCAACCGTCCTATCTTCGCCCTTCTACGTCCCGTCCATATGCTACGTTTTTGTTTATAATATGTCTGACCAAATGGCCCCTCAGTATACTCTGTTCGTCTCGACCCAGCTAAACTTCGCACTGTCGCAGACTTCCCCAAACCCACTTCCATCAAAGACTTGCGCAGCTTCTTAGGTCTGTGCTCTTACTTTCGGAGGTTTATTCGCAACTTTGCTTCGATTGCTGCGCCTTTAACACAACTGTCCGGCAGTTCCGACTTATCGATGTGGTCTCCGGCGTGCGACGATGCGTATAACACCTTGCGCCGCCTCCTCACAGCGCCGCCCATACTGCGCCATTTCGACTCGACCGCTCCTACCGAGGTCCACACGGACGCTAGTGGTGTCGGCCTCGGCGCCGTACTCGCCCAGCGCATCTGTGGTTTCGATGAATACGTTGTTGCCTACGCGAGCCGCACACTTACGAAGGCTGAAACTAATTACTCCGTAAGCGAAAAAGAGTTTGGCCATCGTGTGGGCCCTTGCCAAATTCCGCCCGTACCTCTATGGCCGCTCTTTTGACGTTGTGACGGACCATCATGTGCTTTGTTGGCTTTCTTCCTTGAAAGACCCATCCGGCCGCCTTGCCACGTGGGCTCTTCGTCTGCAAGAATATGACATCCGCGTGGTCTATCGTTCCGGCCGCAAGCATCAAGACGCTGATGCCCGTTCCCGCTGCCCACTTCCAGCCGAGATCGCCAGCCTTTCCACCTCTGACGTCTCCCCGTCGTCCCTTCACATTAGCGACATGCCCTCAGCGCAACGTACTGACCCCTGGATCGCTTCTCTTCTCGACTTTCTCTCCAACCCCACGGCTGCTTCTCCGTCCCGTGCTCTCCGCCGCCATGCTTCCCACTTCGTGATTCGCGATAACCTTCTCTATGGCGGGAACTACAGCACCGACGGCCGCAAGTGGTTACTTGTTATTCCTCGCCACCTGGGCACGAACATATGCGCCTATTTCCACGCTGACCCGCAATCCGGTCACGCGGGAGTTTTCAAGACATACACCCGCATCCGGCTACGCTATTACTGGCGCGGCATGTACACCTTCGTACTTAAGTACGCACGCGCCTGTCTCGCCTGTCAACGTCGCAAGCCATCTCCTCATCGTTCTGCTGGAGAGTTGCAGCCACTCCCTTGCCCACCACGCCCTTTCGACCGTATCGGAATTGATTTCTACGGCCCGCTTCCGTACACTGCGGCCGGCAACCGTTGGGCTATCGTTGCGGTTGATCATCTCACGAGATATGCCGAAACCGCCGCTCTTCCGTCTGCCACAGCGACAGACGTTGCCTCCTTCCTTTTGCAACGTTTCGTCCTTCGTCACGGTGCACCTCGTGAACTGCTTAGCGACCGCGGACGCGCCTTTTTGTCCGATGTCGTCACCGCCCTGCTCCGCCAGTGCAACATATCCATCGTACTACCTCCTCCTATCATCCGCAGACCAACGGCCTCACCGAGCGATTTAACCGTACCTTCGGGGACATGCTCTCTATGTACGTCGCATCCAACCACTCGAATTGGTATCTCATCTTTCCTTCTGTGACTTTTGCCTACAACACCGCCCAGCAGTCTACTACTGGCTTTTCTCCCTTCTTTCTTCTTTACGGCCGTCATCCATCTGCTACCATAGACACCATTCTGCCTTACCAACCTGACGCCTCCGAATATACCCGTTTCCGAAGCCGCGCAACACGCAGAAGATTGTTGCCAAATCGCCCGGTCACTCACAATTGACGCCCAGTATCGCCAGAAATAATGCCACGACAACGCTCACATCACATCGCACTTCTCTCCTGGTGCGCTTGTGTGGCTCTGGATACCATCAAGTACTCCTGGACTCTCCTCGAAATTTCTCGCCAAGTATCACGGCCCCTACCGTGTCCTGGAGCTCACATCTCCCGTTAATTACGTCGTCGAACCCCTCACGCCATCTCCCGATCTCCGCCGCCGCGGCCGCGAGACAGTTCACATCCAGCGTCTCAAGCCTTACTACAACCCCTCCATATTGCGGTCGCCGTAAGTCGCCAGGATGGCTCCGCTTCGCCCCAGGGGTGATTGTGAAGAAGATGATGACCTACACCAAGAGCAGAGGACTCGTGAAAACGAAGAAGATGGCCCTGCGCGTCAGCCGTATTGCTATCGCCACGTGTGTCTGTGTCCGACCTGGTTGCCCTCGGATTGTTCTCGCCGCTGCTCCCTTCCTCTCAGCTCTCTTAAATAAACCCCGGAGATATGAAGCGCCTTTTCCGGCGAGTGGACCCAAGCATGACTGAAGAAAAGAAGGTCGGCTTCGTAATGTGAGGCGTAAAGGAGTCATCATTTGTTGGTCTTGCCCGGAACTGTGACCGAATTCGCACAAGAAGCGTCCACCATCGAGAAGTCCCTCAACGCCCAGACTCGGCAACACAACCACCTGTCACGGATGTGCGCAGTTTAGCTGGATGTAGCGACCACCATTAGCGACTTAATTTTTTATTTGCAGAATACCAGTGTCTCCTCAAAGACATTATTGCGAGGGACACAATTTAAGAACGATGTGGTCATTGTTCACAATACAGTTGACATCAAAGTAGTACCAAACAAAAAGTTCGAATTACTAGGGTAACAGAAAGTTCAGACATTAACTAGTATACCGAAACAATTCGAGATTTCTGTATCCTAGATAGGCAGCTCAGAGCATTAGCTTATGCAAATAATCTGTATTTTTCTCCACAGACAAACCTAGCGGGGCCGAAGTTGTTCATTTAACTGAGCAGTTGGGCACAGTTTCGTGTGCCCAAATGAACCGTTCCAAGAGTTGTGGTCTGTGATTTGGATTATGGGGATCTACAGCAGCTGAATATCCTTGAGCAGGGCGTAATCCTGGACGTGTATAGACATGTGTATCGCCCAAGTACCATGGCGTAATATTAAGCGCGTACAAGCACAGTTAAAACTACTGGAGAGATTGCTGTACACAGCTGTGATCCGACATTTGTATATGGTTTGCCATAATTCGACAAAGCAACCACCTGAAACGTGTTTCGGTATATTGTTTCGCAGATGTTTCCCTGCGCCAGGACTTCTCTTCATCGCTTTCGTAGAGTTTTTGCAACTTTTTGGTGGGGTTCTTGCATGGAACCCATGCTGCGTGATTACCTTTTCCGACCTCTCAGCGCAGGTTAGCTAGGTGTTGTCTATTTTTATGTGCGGCAGATTGTTGCCCGCGTTATGCTTTTTCATGACACTTCCCGCTCAATACTTTTAGTGTTTTTGCAGACTAATCTAGTTAATGCTTTGCCCACATTGAATGTGTCCCCTAAACTCTCTGACGGTCCTTGTTTATGGGGGTTTATGCATGAGGTATATTTTGGTGTGCGGTTTGTGGCAGTCCCTTTTTGAACAGAGTTCTTATTTTCAGTGTCGCGAAAACTCTTGTATAAAGACTTGATTTTTATGCCTTTCCCTCCTCCTATTTACCGCTGTATGTACTTTGGGTTGTCAGGACATGATGTCTTTACGCGGACGCGAAAAATGTTACTTTCACCTTGCACTAAGACTTTCTTCTACATAGTACATTCCGAAACATTGTCCGTGAAGAAAAACTGCATTTTCGTGTCACCTGTGAACTGCCGCCTCTGTGTAGTTCCTGAAATAATTAAACATTGCTTCATCAATTGTAAGGACGCAATTAACTTCTGGGATGTCTTGCAACGTGCCTTGAAGAAGCGAATTCATAAGATTTCCCATACCATTCGATACTGCAAGCAGTGCATTATGTTGATGAACCTCTTGATATATCCTTTTTTTCTGATTGAACTACACAGCTTATGAAAAGCTAATGATAGACTGACACTCTGAATCAGTTGTTTTGACGAAATTTCACTTCTGCCTAATTATTTTCAACGGAGGTAAGTGTGTCAACAAACCTACTTTGAACCGGAGTGGCATTCTTTCTTGGCGAAGTGCTCAGCCTTACCTCCCGGCTAGTGCTCTTTTACATCGTCGTTTTGAGATTTATTTCATGGCGTTTCCTGAATTCATTGTAATTAGTTCATGTAAATATAGCATATTTTCAGTGTAATAAACACCACGCTAAAATAAGAACTTTGTCGCATATGCATTGCGTACCCGCCA
This sequence comes from Amblyomma americanum, assembly GCF_052857255.1. Taxonomy (NCBI): domain Eukaryota; kingdom Metazoa; phylum Arthropoda; class Arachnida; order Ixodida; family Ixodidae; genus Amblyomma; species Amblyomma americanum. The sequence goes on from NC_135497.1 coordinate 445,969,697, forward strand.
GGCGCGCAAAAAGGCCCGAGTTCGAACCCCAATGACGGCGAATATCATCTTTTATTTAAAACTGCTTGGAAATTTTCCGTCGGATTTCTGAGGCCTTCCTCTGTCAATCTATAGGTCCCGGCAACGGCTTTTCGGCCGAACGAGCTGTACAGGCAACGGGCGAACGTAACTCCCGGCGAGGAGCGCACATGCTGCATGATAAGCTCGCCAACGCGCAAGATCCAACAGCTGCAATGTGATCCCGGCGGCGGGTCCTGCTGCGTTCTCAGTTTGCTACGGCTGTCGAGTTTAAACGCCAACCGTTGCGCTGCCGTAACGTCGTCTGTTGCACACGCTTGCACATGCGACGTTCACCAGGAAGTCAGCTTGACAGCTTCAGCCGCTCGATCAGGATTGTATACCGAGGCAAATGTTGCGTCACATACGCTACGTTTTGTCGGTTACCCGGAGAATAAAGCTATAAATGCAGATTGCATACAACAATACAGACCGAGTTCCCATACGTCAGTCGACAATATACTGCAAGCTTTTTGTTGGCGGTGCGAAACCAAATAAGAGCCAGGCTTACTACCGCTCGACACTTTTGTAAAAATGACACTCTGAACTCTGGGAGAAAAAAAATTCCTTTGCAGCTAATTTCTTTTATATGATAGTATCCGAAAACAACGCCACACGGAGAAGGAACTTTTGATATAAAGCACGCAGCGGTACATGAATCACTGGGAAGGCTTGGGTGCGCGCTGGAAAATTATGAAATTAAAAATAGCTTTTGGGGGATTTTCAGATCATGTCGGAGTGGCTTCTTTGTCTGGCTTGAAATATCATCGTTATTTTACTACTAGATCGGTACAGCTCGTTGCAAAGATATATTGTTCCTGGTTAAAATATCTTTAGTGGTCAAATTGATTTAAGGATGTTTTGTCCAACTAGTTTCAACTGGTTTCAGCTGCAATCAGCAGTTTGATCACTTGAGATCTCTTCGCCTGCGGCGGACAAAATTTATTAATTGCTCCCTTCATTCATTGCTGTCCTTCTTTTGTCCACCAACCACTGATTCTTTTCAGTGCCGTTTTCGACCCGCAGAAACTGCCCAAGCTCATGCTCAGCGGATTCTTTACCGAAACATCGCGCCTTGAGCGCACAGCGCTGCAGCTGCATAGAGGTGTAAAATTTCAAGAAATGTAAATGCTCGAAAAAAAAAGTTTTTATTTTTCCGGTCTTTTTTTTTCCAAAAAGTTCGGAGACGCAGCTGATTAAGGACATTTCCTTTTGTAAGCTCAACTTCAAAAATTCTTTTCTCGCTTTGAACAAAAATAACTTCAACAAATGTTCCACAAATGAAAGGCAATAAACCGTCCTACGTAACCCGTTATTGTCTGTGTTTTTACTTGCACCACCTGAAGGTGAAATTAACGAGTGTTTTTGGCTCAAAACGCATTTTTTTCAACTTAAGTTTTTTTATACATTAGTGTACGCAGTTTAATCACCTGTAACATTTATTATAAGTACTAGACATCTAAGGGAACAAAACGGCTACTTAATAATTTTCGAGAGAAAGTATATATTTAAAACAAGAAACGACAAATATGGTACATTTTCATATTTTTTTCGATGTTTTAATAAGATTTATGTCGTGTAAAGCTGCATTCTCCGAATTATATCCAAAGACAAAATCTGTGCAAATGTCAATGAAAAATTTCTGAAGTGTTTTCTAAAAATTTTAACATGTTATTAATTATTGAGCAGTGCCTAGTTTCTCGCCTTTTCTAAATATTCAAACTGCCCTCACCTCACGAATAAATTTTTTCGCAAAAATATTTCAGCCTTTCATTACACACATTACGATAAGTTTTCATGAATTTTTCTGAACAAATTGAAGGTGGTCGAGCGAAACGTCGGGGATGTTTGGCGTGGAATGTCCCAACTCAGAAAAGAGTAAAGAATTATGTTTTTGAGCTAAAACAAATGTGCTGCAAATTCTTTTCAGGTAAAGATGGTTACATACTGCACAGACTAAAATAGAGCAAAGTATTACATGACTGTGGCCCGTCACATCTGTGTACAGAGATGCTTGCTTTCGCGCCTTTTCTCACGCTGAGATTTGAGTGAACGTACTCAAGATTGTGCGAGCGCTTGCCTGCACAGCAATTAAGCGTGTTGCGCAGCCTCGTATGCACATTACCCAAATGCGACCAGTTTCTTTGACACGACATAGACGATGGGGGAATTCGGAGTTGCCAACATGCGACTGAGGTCGGCGCTTGGTTGCTACAAAGACCCAAGGCACCGTATGGAGCGCTCAGAATGCGTGGCACACTGCCAAACAGTCAACTGAGAGCTACTTATACAATGCGTAGAAAGGTGAGACTGTGCAGATAACTCAGTTTGGAAAATTTTGCCGGTTTTTTCCTTTATGGGTCGTTAAAAAAAAGGCGGCTTGCGGGTTTTGCTTGCCGCACTACAGCCGCAGGCCACCGGGACTATTTTGGTGCCGGCAGTAGAGAATTTTAGCACTGTCAAGAGAAAAAAAAAGTGTTTTTCCCCCAAATCTTCAGGTTTTTTTTTTTCGGGCACTCGCGTCTCTAATGAGCTGCACCATACTCCCCCCCCCCTTTTTTTTTTGCTCTCCGCACTTCAGCCGCAAAACAGCGGAGCATTCTCATATTCGGTAAATACGCTAACGACGACCTCACGAAAAATGCGGGCAAACACAGCGCAACGGTTGCAAAGATCATTCGTTACCGTATTGGTCAGCCGCGTGGCTGTGCTGAAGCAGTCCAACAGCAGCGAAATTTATAGGCACGCAGTACACAAGCGTTTGTTATGAGGAAGTATACAGCGGCTCGTTTATCATCGGTGGGATGTGTTTCGCTGTCATCGCAGAGGCGCCTGATTGCGCCATAGCTCCTTCACATGATGTACCAGCTTTGGCAAAAAGTAACTGGGCAATGGTGAAGGTAAGGTGAACCCTTGGCTTCACGTTCTCACACCTTCCGGTCTTTAGGGGTGCCGTAAAGGATCGGTTATACGGTTGAGATGCAAAAACTTGTTGCTTGGATACTTTCGGCATAGAGGGTGTGTGTCTTTAAGCAAGCGCGGGCCCATTTTCAATTTTTATACGAAAAATTAACTCCGAATTGTACCCCCTGGACCATGCAGTGCTGTTGAAACAATGATCTGCGCGTTTTCCCTTGCGATGCCTTCAGCTTCGCACTATGCTACTCAGTCTTCTGCGCCGGCTGCGCCGCAAGGATCCTGCTGTACTCTCAGCGCCGCCAGCTGGGTAGCGCTGGCTGCTAAGCGCTGGCGGCGGCTCCTAGCGAATGCCCATCGCCTCAACAGCCTTCATGACGAAGGTCGAGCTATACGGGTACAAGGTCGTGCCATTTGGCTTTGTTCCGAACGAGAAACTTTTCAACGATTAATGGACACTGCTGGTAAACCTCAAGTGGCAAACTCGTCTCGCATATCTATTTGATGTTTAGTAGGCCTCCGCCTACCAGCAACTGCTGTTTCTCAGCCACATCATCGGCAGAGCCGGCGTATACGCCGTGACCCACAGCATGCTGATGCTATATACCCAGTTTTCGCAGCCTGATGATGAGAATGCAAATTACAGACGGCGTCGCACCGGGGGCACGCACGAACACGTGCCAGCAGCGGATGGCATGAGAATGGCATTTTCGAAATTCTAAAAACTGATATGAATAGGCACTTTTCTGGGCTGCAAGCCTCTCAACAAATAAGGAGCCTAACGGTAATACTTGAAAAGTTGGCCATTCAGTATTAATTAAACACGCTGTGTTGTAGCTTGCACGTCTTAGCTGTATCTGGAGCGCTACACAGCCTGAAATAATCACTGTAAAAAAATTTTGTGTAAAATAACAGAAAAAGTCTGGTAGCTTTCCTGCCAGAAAATATCTGTCATTATCTGTTTTCTATTCTGAAACTTTTCTATCATTTCACAAAAACGTTTTTTCATCGTACAGAAATCTTCTATAATTTACTGTTCTGTGTTTTCAAACTTTTGCAGTGATTTCACAAAAACGTGCTTTCACCACACAGAAAGCTTCTGTGAATATTTGTTTTTGTTCTCACAACTTTTGATTGATTTCACAGAAATATATGTTTCCACCGCACAGAACGCTTTAAAATATATATATATATATATATATATATATATATATATATATATATATATATATATATATATATATATATATATATATATATATATATATATATATATATATATATATAGCTTGTGAGAAATTTAGAAAAATATATATTTTCTTGTTTTTCGTATACATTTTTCTGTATTGTTCCAAATAGTGTTGTGTAGGAAATGCCAGTTGCTGTTTTCCACATCTTCTGTACTATCCACAAAATTGTTTTACCGATCGCACATTTTCTGCAGAAAAAAAATTAATTGCTGATGCAACTCTCGCTTCGTTTACATTGTTTAGGAGAGCGAGTTGGCGGGCTTGTTGGTACTGCATGGTGTAGGAACAGCGCTAAGAACAGGACAGAGGTCAAACATGGAAGCACAGGGACGGGCGCTGACTATCAACTGAATCTTTATTTCGGTGCACAAATATATATAAGGTGGCAGCAAGGGGGTACAATCAGGTATGCGCGGTCACATGGAAACAGTGAATAGACACGTCAAATAATGAATTTTGACATCTGAGGCTGAGAAGGACGGAAGGGAAGAGGCGATATAAGACAAAAACCGATAAAAAACTGCACAGTGTAGAGGGCCGTCACGCGAACTAAGAAAAAATAGATGAAGGATTAAACAGGATGCGAAAGTATGGCGAAAAAAAATGGGTTTATAAAAGTTTAAAACTCGTGGAAACGATAGTGAAAGAATAAAAGCATTAAAAACAATAAAAATTGCTGTGTGCGGCTAAAAACATGTAAAGAGGGCGTTCAACATTTCTCAAGTTTAACAGGGGCCAAAAGTTAAAAAGGCTAAAAAGTTTTTTGAAGGCAGTCAACGAAAAACGCCAAAAACCAAAGCACCATGAACCCCAAAGAACAAGAGAGAGGGGAAAAAATGTCTGCTAGAACACAAATACCCTGAGTTAAGTCACCTCTCGAAAGGTATGCCCAGCTGCCTTTAAGAACATCAATTCTTTCTCAGAAAGGCAGATGGATGGAGTGCTCACACACCAGTCCTTGGCACGCCGGATTTCGTTGGCTTCGATTATTTCTCTAGATAAGCGATCCCGTCCTTTGCCAATGATCGCCCACCCGTTGTATACAGGGGTGCAGGTGTCGTTATTACACTTTTTGCAATCTTTTGCAAGGTTCCCGGTGATAGCTACCCTGCTCATATTATTGTGGTGTTCTTGTAGCCTGGTGTTTATACATCTCCCCGTTTGGCCTATGTATTTCTTTACGCAGGACAGGGGAACTGAATATACAACACCTGTGGCGCATGATACGTGGGGATTGCCATGCGTCTGCCCACAGCCACGAGGAACTCTACTACCGTTAACTCTCTTGCATAGTGAGGAGAGCTTATGGGGTGCCGAAAACACCACGTCCGCGCCTGCACGTTTGCCAACTTTTTTCAGGCTATGGCTGACGTTGTGCAGGTAGGGTATAACGACAACTTTTTTGCGGTCGTTTCCATTGGGTGCTGGTGGACGTTGTTCCCGTCGTTTCTTATTGAGGCATTCTGCTACTGCTATAATGAGCTGCAAGGGGTAGCACGCAGCATGGAGGCGCCCTATCTGTTTATGAAGACTTTCTTGAAGCAGATGGTCACAGGATTTCTGAAGGGCGTTACTGAGGCACAGGCTGATGATGACTCGCTTTACTAACTTGGTATGGGCAGACGCAAATGGAAGAAGTGGCTTTTTACCTCGCGGCTCGTAGGCCCAGCAGGTATGTGTGGCGGAAAAATGTAGCCGTAGGTCAAGAAATCTCATTGAGTTACTTTCCGGATGTTCGGATGTCAGTGAAATGGGATGCAAACACTGGTCAAATAGAGATAGCACATCGGGAACCGCAGTTTCGAAAGCTTCTTCGCTGCATTTTAAAAGGACGAGATAGTCATCTACAAATCTAAAGACTTTTACTACGCTCGTGCCGGGAATTCTGCTGTGCAGCAACCTGTCATAGTGGGCAAGAAACAGCTCGCTAAGGACGGGCGTGGCACATGAGCCTATACACACACCTTTCTTCTGGATATAGGTCTGGTCATTTCATGAAACAAAGGAAGATTTCAAATAAAAGTCCACGATGCGCAGAAAGTCATTGACGGAAACCCCAATTTGGTTCTGGAAGCTGACTACGCCATGGTTGTCAATGGCTTCTTCGATGCATTCCATTAATTGCTGGTGCGGCAATGAATAATATAGATCTTTTATATCAATTGAGAAACCTTTAAGGTTGTCATCATGATGAATGCTTAGGAATTTTATAACTTGCTCAGAACCGTCAACCACAAAAGGGTCGTCAATCGTTAATAATTTTAGCCTGCCTTTAATGAAGCTAGCTATTGGCTTCTGCCATGAATCTTTCTCTGAAACTATTACCCTAAAAGGGTAACCTGTCTTATGGGTTTTAGCAGAAAAGAAGGCATTTCCGGTCAAACGGCTCGTAGAATTTAAGGCACTTGCTAACGTGTCAAGTTTGGCGGTTTTGCATAGGCGCATGGCTTGTCTCTTTACCTTGGAGAGGTGGACGACATCCTTCCTGTCAAAGACCGTCTCAAGGGCACTGGTGGCTCTCGCATTGTATTCTCCAGATGTAAGCACAGTAAAACCACCTTCCTTGTCACAAGGGACCAGAAAAAGTTCGTGGCTTCGAAGAAAGGACACGGTCCGATGCACCGGAAGCTTCTTGAGAGATGGCCTGTGCTTGACCAGGACGTCAACGCCCTCGGAAATGCACCGGTCCTTGTCGGAGTCAGGAGCTCGTTGTCCTACTTGTCGCACAAGGCTTAAAAGTTCCACTGGTGACTTTTTATGTTCCACCGCGAATTTTGGTCCCTGGCTGAGAACATTGCGCGCGTCGTCCGGCAGGTCAACGTCACCAACCGTGTGCACAGGATTCCGGGTACCCGTGTGCCTCTTTGGTAGCCAGGCTCGAAGTTGCAGCAAATGTTGATGCCAAAGAAATTCCACCGTGCTGTCGAGAATCCGAGCGCATTCGTTCCTCGTTCCATAAGATGCTTGGCTGGAGTTTAACCGAACAAACAAAGCTTCTTTGTAGAGCCGGGATTGCCTTTGCCACTCCGACCTTAGTAGCTTCAGGATTCGATTTCTGTGTCCGGCTGACGGGCGAAACCACTGAACATACCCAAAACGTCTGGGGGAAGAAACTTGTGGCGGATGCAAAAGGATAAAGTCCGGGACCGGCAAACTGCAAGAGCAGCAACTGAGACCAGAAGACTAGGATCCGAGATGAGACAGTCGACAGAGCCCGAGAAACAAGAAATGAAGTTTAGGAGAGCGAGCTGACGGGCTAGTTGGTATTGCATGGTGTAGGAACAGCGCTAAGAACAGGACAGAAGTCAAACATGGAAGCACAGGGACGGGCGCTGACTATCCTTATATATGTCACCTTATATATTTTTGTGCTCCGAAATAAAGATTCAGTTGATAGTCAGCGCCCGTCCCTCTGCTTCCATGTTTGACTTCTGTCCTGTTCTTAGCGCTGTTCCTACACCACCTTTACATTGTTACCGATAGCGGACCCTTTAAGTGACCATGCTAGGTCAATATTGATGCAAGAAAGCTACAGCCGACAAATGAACGCCACACAGTAAAGACATGTCACAAGAATGAGTACGAAGTTTGCATCATGAACTACCAAATAGCTCATAAACAATTCTTCTGTAGGTCGTTACTGCCTTTTGGAACCAAAATATTCTTTATACCGTCTTTATACATAAAAAACAAACATGTCAAACACTCTTTGTAATATTGGGTAATAAGGGCTAATTGAAAGTGCCTGCACAGGTGCGACTGATGCGTCGTAGCAATACTTTAACTGTTCTCTATGTGCTTTTTCAGTGATGGAATGACACGGTTGTAACCAGTGTTTCATAAAAAGTACCATGACGCATCATCAACACTCATTAGGCAAAAGATCAGCTACTGAAATGTTTACTTTCATTCGTAATATATTGAAGCGCAGCTACACGTTTTATTCAGCTAGCGAAAAAAATGCTACTAAAAGTCATACTCCGCAAATGCCCTTTTGAGTGCGGAGACCTTTGGCGAGAGAGAGGGCTGTTTCGTCTGTGCTTTTTTTCAGTTTTCGTGCCCCTGGCTGGCTTTATTCCTGGGATGACCCTGGAAAACAAATTGGTTTTGACTTTACTTATACGACCAGAGTTATGCCTTACAACTTTTTAATTTCGAGCCAAGCTGTCTGCTGCGTGCGGTGGCCTTCACTGACATGCCTCTCTGAAACATTCCGACCAACAGCAGGAAGAGGTGGAAAGACAAGATTGCTGAACACGTAAAATGGGCAGAAATCAGAGAGCAAGACTAAACTTAAACATAGAAATTACGAAGAGAACTTAAAACTCTTTACATGCTTTGAAGGCGAAAGCATATATCATCTCTTCTTAGATTTCTGTACTTTTATCTTTTATTGTTTTATGTTTTGTCTATTTTTCTGCATCACTAACGATCACGGTACAGACTGCGTCTCGCATTCACTGCGCCCACGAGTATTCGTGGCCTCTGGGCAGCGGGCCCATCTCGGAATCCAACGATCCAGCCTTCGACTCCAACCCCATCCGAATGAACCAAACTTTCTTTTAAGCTCAAATAACTTCCTTTGTGTGCACGGAGCTTCCTCAGATTCCAGTTTGGCTCCGGTTACTGATGGTCTCAGGGAGAATAACACGACAGTCATGCTTTTTCTCGGCTGAACTTGCGCATGCGTCAAAGAAAACACGTGCTACCGTGATTTCGTTCGCGAATCGTGTTCACCTGAAATAGACAAAGCAACCTTCAACTAGGCCCTAATAACTTAAGTGGAGAAGCGTCGCGTCCTGTAGGACGTACGCGACCGCAACTACAAAAACAACATGAAACGTGGCCAGGCTTGGCGAGCTATATAGCAGATGCCCTCAGCGTAGACGGTATGTACCAAATCTGAATCTGTGCACACGTGATGTGGTTGCCCTGCTTGTTCTATGTACATTCGCCTCGACAAACGTGTGAACTTGGCATGTTTACCCGTCGTTTTCGAATTTATCTCGCTGGCAGAGAGCATGCCGCCGCGACGCGAAATAATAATAATAATAATAATAATTGGTTTTTTGGGGAAGGAAATGGCGCAGTATCTGTCTCATATATCGTTGGACACCTGAACCGCGCCGTAAGGGAAGGGATAAAGGAGGGAGTGAAAGAAGAAAGGAAGAATTGGAGGTGCCGTAGTGGAGGACTCCGGAATAATTTCGACCACCTGGGGATCTTTAACGTGCACTGACATCGCACAGCACACGGGCGCCTTAGCGTTTTTCCTCCATAAAAACGCAGCCGCCGCGGTCGGGTTCGAACCCGGGAACTCCGGATCAGTAGCCGAGCGCCCTAACCACTGATCCACCGCGGCGGGTCGCGCGAAAGCGCCGCTTTCTTTTTTCGTGCGGGTGCTCACGCGTCGGCGGCAACGCGGGCGTTCGCCGCGCGTCGCGTTTTTCGCTCGCGGAAAACGCGCCATGCGGTTCCTGCTTTAAGCCCGGGATACATGCGACGTTTTTTCCGACGATGTTCGCGCGGCAGAAAACGTCGCGGCGGTGCGACGCCCGGCCGGAGATACATGGAGCGAAAAAGCGGCAGCCCGCCGCCGCGTATCTCTCAGCGCGAAAGCAATATGATCAACAAGTGGCAAATACCATTGAACGAGGAGCTCTTTGAGAGCAGCGACGCTGACTCCTTATTCAGAATAACGAAATTGTTCATTTAGACATCACTTTACTCATTGCAGCACGCGTGCATAGATATCTACAAGGTTCTGCGCGCTCGAATGCATGCTGTCGCGTACCTTTCGATGCCTGCTCAGCCGTGGCTACCATCGGCTGCGGTTTTCTTCGGCACCTTCGCTTCAGGGAGGAAAAGCGGGCATTTCTATCCAAGATTCGGTCCTGTTCTCCAAGAAAAGTGACATTTAATGTCTCGCGAAGCGTTTATTTTCACGATAACAACATTTTCGTGCAATAAACACAGCAGAGCTCGTCGGCCATGGCTGCCATGTTGGCGGCGGCGGAGGCGGCCAAACCGGAAGAGCGGGCTTTCTGCGCTGCTATTGGCTTGCTCCGACTGCCTCTTCCGGTCTCTCCGGACGCCGCGCGTCAATATCTGGCGGGGCCAGATCGGCGGCGGCGGGCGTTTTTCTCGAAACCGGGCGTCAAATGCGCGCCGTCGGGCGAAAATCGCCCAAAAAAACGCTCCATGTATGCCGGGATTTACAGGACGTGCTACGTCCACCGCTATGGACGAGGGTGGCGCTGGTGAACACTCTCAAGGTTCGCTTACACGGAAAACATAAATACCCACGAAAGCAGCAGATTGGACAGCCGTCGCCATAGCTCATTTGGTAAGAGCACCGGACGCGATATTCGGAGGTCGTGGGTTCGGATCCCACCGGCGGCATGGTTGTTTTTTCTGCTGCTTTATAAGTAATTTTCTCATTTAAAGAAAACTAATATTGATTGGCACTAGATATAAAAAAAAACATTCCCCTATGCACCTTGCTTTCGGTGACTGTTAGCTTCCTTAATATATATATATATATATATATATATATATATATATATATATATATATATATATATATATATATATATATATATATATATATATATATATATATATATATATGATAGCAAAGTTACGGAAATGAGGGGCTCGTTTGACAAACTTATGAAGGGAGCCAAGTCACCGAAACGAAGGTGCATAGCGGAATGTTTATTTTATTTTTAAATGTGTAGTGTTGATCAGTAGGATAATAACACTTCGATTAATCTATCGCTTAAAGAAAATTATAAAGCAGCAGAAAAACCACCATGGCGCCGGTGGGATCCGAACCCACGACCTCCGAATATCGCGTCTGGTGATCTACCAACTGAGCCACTGCGACGGCGGTCCAATCTGCTGCTGTAGTGGGTATTTATGTTTATTTTGTGTAGCGAACCTTGAGAGTGTTCACCAGCGCCACCCTCGTCCATAGTGGCGGAAGTAGAACGTCCTGTATTACCGCGAGTGTGACGTGGAACGCCCTCTAACAGCGAGGGCGGAAACTGTGCGAGAGCCCTCTTATGCTACCTATGGCATGAAGACTGTCAGAGCCGAGACCGTCGTTAAACTATTAGCAGACAAAGTTAAGGAAATGAGGGTCTCGTTTGACAAACTGATGAAGGGAGCCAACTGTCACCAAAACCAAGGTGCATAGCGGAATGTTTATTTTATTTTTTAAATATGTAGTGCCGATCAATGGGATAATAATACTTCGATTAATCTATCGCCTAAAGAATATTATAAAGCAGTAGAAAAAACAACCATGCCACCTGTGGGATTCGAACCCACAACCTCCGAACATCGCGTCCGGTGCTACCAACGGAGCCACTGCGACGGCGGTCCAATCTGCTGCTCTCGTGGGTATTTATGTTCATTGGGTGTAAGCGAACCTTGAGAGTGTTCACCAGCGCCACCCTCGTCCATAGCGGTGGACGTAGCACGTCCGGTAATATCGCGAGTGTGACGTGGAACGTCCTCTAATGGCGAGGGCGGAAACTGTGCAAGAGCCCTCTTATGCTACCTATGGCATGAAGACTGCCAGAGCCGAGACCCTCGTTAAGCTATTAGCAGACAAAGTTAAGGAAATGAGAGGCTCGTTTGATAAACTCGTTTGATATATATATATATATATATATATATATATATATATATATATATATATATATATATATATATATATATATATATATATATATATATATATATATATATATATATATATATATATATATATATATATATATATATATATATATATATATATGCGCAGTAGCCTTCAAGTATGGTTATATATATATTTGAAGGCTACTGCGCATCCATCGCATAGCAGAGATGAACAAATTTTGCCTCAGAGAATTGCGAAAATCAAATCTAATCGCACATTTATTACTTGGTAAATATAAAGGTGCGCCATTGTCTGCTAGTAACGTTATTCGGCTACGTGCCAAAGTTTTCCCGCATAGGCTCAATATCTTTAACTAAATAAACCAAGGGAACAATACGAGCAATATATAAGTGCTACGCTAGTCCATGCAGTGAAATATGATAGCACAGAGTATCATTCGCGCTTATCTATATATTCCTCTTTGCGTGGCGGTGTTTACTTGGCGAGGAGCAATAGATCTCAACAGTCCCATGAATGTGAAGACAGTCTATTTCCTTTGCAATATTAAATTGAAATTCAAGGTATTTTTTGTGGTACCTGGTTTTTTTCATACCTCAAAATCATGTTTGCATAAACGGGAATCACTGACCGATAATTACAGTGCTAAAGATATATTCGTTCCCCGAAATCTCCTTGCACACGCCGAACCGCACTCTTGCGCAGTGATTTGCCGTGTTTTCGCCGCTACTAATTCATTGCCTGTTCGCTCTTAAGCGTAATGAAGAATTAATTGCGGAAGCTCCTAAAGTTTAGTGAGTCTGTAATACTTCTGTCACACGGGCCAAATTATAATTTTTAACGAGTGGCACTCGCGTTTAGAGTCACTTGCGTAGCGTCACACGATTAACTTCACCGACATAATTGGCTGCAAAATAATCGCCTGGTGTAGCGAGTTTGGCGAACTCACTCCACACGGTTGAAACGCATTTTACACGAGCACAGTCAGCCTTTCCTGGTGATGGAAATTCCCGTACAATGCCGTATCATACTTTGGGGAAAACAGTTCGGAGAAGTGCCGGCGTCGTCGTCTAGCCAGATCGTATATAGGTGCGCTCACCATCTGACACAGCTGCCGGACAGTATACGACGATGTCAGCGGTGTAGGCAACCCGTTTAATCGTGGACTCAAGGCCTGACGCTAGCACACCATGCCGCGTCTGTTTTCCCGAGGCAGGTCAACAAGGAAAGTACGTGCTCCTCTTCGTGGCCTTAGAAAATGCTAGCCTACCTTTATGAAAATGGTTTGTAGACAGTCTGTAGACACGTATAGAGTCGATTGCCTTCCAATAGAAATTTTGTTTTGTCTATACATCGTCTATTACCTGTGTATAGACAAACGTTTATACTAAATGTGTATTGCCATATATCTATAGATTGTCTATAGACTGTCGTTTTTTTTTATTCGAGAATTGTGCCATGAGGCATAAGTTGAAAAAGGAAGTGGGGGGAGGAATGCACGGGATTGAAAGTTAAAAGAAGGAGTGAAGAACCGTTGCGCGGAGGTAGTCGCAGAGGTTGCTAATGAAACGGTTGTCCATAGTCCACTTCACGTAGTCACTTTCGCGGTTCCACCGCAGGCCCACCTCCCTGAGGAGCCGTTTTCTTATAGCAGCCGTCGCTGGGCACGTCCACAACAAGTGCCGCACATCACAAATGTCCGGTGCAGCGCTACAGTGAGGGCACCTGCCAGGTGCTGGCAGATCTTTGGCACACCACCGATAACGGACAGATGGTGTCAGAGCCGCCCCTGCCCGAATCCGGCGCACGGATACCTCCTCCTGCCGAGTAAGACTACGGGGAAGAGGGTGCGAACACGGAGGAATTAGAGCGCCTGTTCGCTGGCGCAGAACTTCGGAATCAGAAACATGGGACAGGAACGGATCTGGGTGAAGAGGGGAAGGTGGCGGATCGTCTAATGTATGAAGGTGAGTCATAGCATCCGCTTGAATGTTATGCGGATCCTGGGCATGGCCGCGAATCCAGTGTATGCGCACATGACATGGATACTTTGCGCAGAGCACATGAATTGATTGTGAAATCTGGAACATCCGTCGAACAGCCTTAAGCTGTGTAAGGGCGGCGCGGGAGTCGGTATAAATATGAACTGTATTGAATGTTGGAACGAGCGGAAGGGAAGCAATGACATTATAAATGGCTTGAAGTTCCAATGCCAGGGGAGTGCACGTATCCGCAGTATACGTCGCGTGAGAGTTGAGATGCGGATGAGATGGACTATACACAGCAGTAACTCCCCTCTCTGCAGAATGTGATGCATCCGTGTATAATATGCACCCTACAAGCAGATACGCTGCTGATACCGACGGGGAAACAGTGGGGTGATTGCCAGTGAGCTGGCAATAGGACCACGGTGGAAATGTCTTTAAACGATGAAGTTTGAGAGACTGTTTCCGAGCTCTATTTGCCACCCGTTGGTCGATGATTTCACTGAGTGTATTAAGCTGACCGAACTCCTGTAGCACAGGTATGGGTGTTAAACGAGGCAGATATGTTATGACGCGCATAGCCTCACGATTGATAGCTTCAAGGGAGTCCCACTGTCTGCGGGTGAGACGTTGAAATTGTGCCTGATATACTATCCGTGTGCTGAAGGATAGAGCGCACAAGCTGGCGGGCTGTATGAGCACGTGCGCCACCAGAGCGCATAGCTATGCGACGAATCAGACCTAGAGTAGCGTGAGCCGATTTACGGATGGCTGTCAGCCACGGGTGCCAGTCCCAGATGTATGGAGGAGAAGACCAAGAATGCGAACAGTTTCTACCTGAGGAATCAGAGAATTATGTACCGTAAAATTTAAAGGGGGAGCTTTCCGTAAGCCGGCTTTATTTCCAATTCCAATGAAACCTGATTTAGTAGGAGAGAGTGTTAGACCCAGAGGTGGGAGGCGAGATGTCAATACATCCAGCGCGTGTTGAAGGACCGACTGATGAATAGACGCATCTGGATGACAGCACCACAAGGTTATATCATCGGTATACGCAAGCACGCGGTTAGAAGGGATGGACTCTAGGGCTCGAATAAGAGGAATTAAAGCCACATTAAATAATGTGGGGGCGAGAACGGAGCCCTGCGGCACTCCTCTATTGGAAGTAAAGTTACCAAATGGCTTTCCGTGGACACGCACGCTGAAGGTTCGATTTGCTAAAAAGGCGTGAATGGAGAGGAGGAACCGGTGAGGGAGACCAAGAGTTTGATGGGAGGCAAGAATGGCAGAGTGAAGGATGTTATCATATGCCTTTGTTATGTCTGTAGCGATTACGGTTCGTACAAAGTGACTGCGGAGAGTGGTCAAACACGTCA
Source organism: Amblyomma americanum (assembly GCF_052857255.1). NCBI lineage: Eukaryota > Metazoa > Arthropoda > Arachnida > Ixodida > Ixodidae > Amblyomma > Amblyomma americanum. Next base: position 445,984,950 of record NC_135497.1, read on the forward strand.
GCAGCCAAAGTAGCAAGGCCGTCCTCCGTTGCAATTTTTTGGGCGGAAACCAATTTGGGAATCTCGGTAACAATCATGGGATTCCAGCCACCACAACAAGAGTGCGGCTAGAATGTTTTCATAAAGCTTGCAGATGGTAGGCGTAAGGGAAATTGGACGAAGAGCCGAGAGAGATACTGGAGGCTGACCTGACTTGGGTATTGGAACCACAATAGAATGCTTATAGTCTCCCGGCATGACGCCAGAAAGCCACACTTCGTTAAAAGTACCAAGTAGGGTTTGCAAGCCCTCCCTTCCAAGTTACGGAATAAGGAGTTAGGTATGCCGTCGTGCCCGGGAGTAGTAGTAATTTTTAAACGTTCAATGGAGGCCCGCAGCTCTGCCATGATGAGGTCAGAAGTAATCCCATCGGAGGGCTCTGTAACCGATAAGTCAGGTGGAGACGTAGCGGTGCAGTCATGGTTTGGAAAAAATTGACCGGCCGCTTGTTGTGAAAATGTGTCCCCATCCACATTTAGCGCGAGACGAATGCTCTCTGTGTAATCTGCAACCTGAGAAGGGCGCTCCATGGCGTGAAACACTCTCCAAAGATGTCGATTGCCCTGCGTAGAGGACAGGCGGGCACACCATGCAGCCCAGCGTTGCCTGCCTAGCCGCTTTGCATAGCGCCGCGCCCGTGCGGTAACGCGGTGAAGAGTAGGAAGAGCCGAAGGGTCATCTGGGTGACGAGTTGCGTAAAGATCCGCCTGGCGACGAAGAGACCACAGATTCAAGAGGTGTATGTCCGGGTTTGGGTCGTCTTCATTTACAGTAGTGGTAATAGTGTGAGTACCGAGAACAGCAGAGAGAGTAGACAGTGCTGAAGAGGGGTTGAATGTAGATAAGTGATTGTCTGCGTGTACATAGTCCCATGATGTTATTCGTGCAGTGGTGCGTATTTTCCGTAGACGCGTAGGCGTGAGGGAGATAAAAATAGGGCTGTGATCGCTACCCCAAGTATCAGAATCAACAGCCCAACGAGGGTTACCGGGGCCTAACCACCAAGTCAAGTCAGGTGAATACGGGCCACCTCGTGGGCGGGTAGAAGTATTCGGGTGGTTTAAAAGTTGAAAGGGATGATCCGAAAAGCTCCCTTGGATGTGTGCACCTCTTGAGAAATCCGATGGGTAACCCCACGCAGTGTGTGCGCCGTTGAAGTCACCACCAACTAGAATAGGGATACGCGAGTTGGTAGAACGTAGAAAACGAACCCATCCCAGATTGGGAGATGCGGAGCCAGGACGACTATAAAAAGAAACTAGGACAAGGGGTGTGTGTGCAGGTTTTACGAGAAGGGCGATAACCTCTTGACGTGTGTTGCACCACCGTGAAAGGTCGAGGTAGGAAGTGAACTGTGAATATAAACTGCAGATTTACCTGGGCTGAGGGAGGAGGCGGTGCAACGGCGATCCGGGATAGAGGGTGAATGGTATGCGCAGAAACCTGAAAGGCGTGGGAGTGCATTATGCTCTTGCAGTAGGAACGCCCATGCTCTCAGCTTTTCGCCGCGAAGGTGGATGTTCACTTCAGAGGCCTTATTAGTGAATCCTCGACAGTTCCACTGCACCACCACCGATGATGATGCGCAATCCATGACGAGGCCGAAGAGCTTCCACGATGACGGATGTCACCTGCATCATCAGCGCTAATATCTTATCCACTGTCGGGGTAGTCACGGCTAACAGGTGGTCGGCACCTGATTGTGGGCCAGTGCTTACCCTAGGTGATTCCTCTGATGATTGCTCCCGAGTTATTAGAATTCTTCGAGAGGATTGAGAACGACGCTGTTCCCGGCGCTGGGTGAGTTCGTCTAGTCGGCGGCGAGCCTTCGCGATTGCATTGTCTAAAGCTGTCTCTTCATCTGTGGTATCCACATGTGATGGATGCACTGGACGTTTTGGCGTACCATTTGATCCGGGAAGGTGAGCCGCTTGTGCATATGTACGCTGATGAGGAGACGTATGGTGAGCAGCGGGCTCAGATAAAGGAAGTTCAGGGAAGTCGTTGTCGTCACATGCGAGAGCTGCAAAGCGATTACTTGTAGGAACATCCATTTTTGCAGGCGTCTGGTTAAACGTCTTCGCCTGCTTCTTCTTTGGACAAGCGGGGGAGCGAATGTCATGGTCCGGTGATTTGCACAGGGCACAAGGAACTGTTGGTTCATTCATGTCGGCCACAGCTGCTGGATTAGGGCAGGTATTTTGCATAAGTCCTTCTTTGTGGCAGTGATAACAAACAATACGACGAGGTCGGAAGGGCTGTGGTTTGACGATCGCACCGTAGTAGGTGAGGTACTTCGGGAGAGTCAACGGGCCTTGCAGGATCAGCAGGTCGTGCTTGCAGTACAACGTGAGTTGAGCAGCGAATATTTGCGCGCACCTCCTCGGGAGGGCTCGTGCTGTCGACATGATAAACCATGCAGCGGAGCGTGTCAGGACCAGATGCAAAATAAATTTGCACCGGGATATGCTTGCTGTCATCCAGGGGGATCCGCGTACCTGCGCAAAGTTTCTGGGCGTCCATCAAGGATGACAAGTTTACCGTGATGGTGTTAGATGGGCGATGGACGACAAACCCGCAGTAGTTCGAAGAGCCAAGAGCGTAGTCAATTGTGGCGTGAACATTCCGGGCAGGGATGGCAGTCATATCAAAGCGCAATGTAGGCTTGATGGTAACGCGGAACGAGTTCGCAGCAGGCGGAAGAGAGCCTTGACGCAAGGGGGGCCTCTGCGGAGGAGGCTCAGACGCTCGTGACGGCCCTTGGTGGGAATACTGAACTGGCGCGACGGGCACAGTTTCTTGAGGGAGTGCCACGGGCACGGAGGCGGTAGAGCAGTCCATGTCACAGGCCAAAGTCGTAGCATCGGAAGACGGCGCAGGCTGGAGGCCCAGAGGCGCTGACGATTGCGAGGACGTGGAGGCTGCGTCAGGTGGCAACACAGCGGGCATCCGCGTAGCGGTCGTCGACAACGCAGAATCCATGCAGACGCGTAGCGCGGCCTCGCTCGGCAGCGCCGAGCTAAGCCTAGCTTGCCCCTGAGGGTTCCGGTTGGGTTTTCTCACTTGAGAATGCGCCCACCGTGCCGGGAATTTCTCCGCAGGGACGTTGTCAGCATTCGGTCTCACGGAGGGCACTGTCCGACCCACGCCACACGCGAGAAGACAGCGAAAAGCGAAAACACAGACCTAGAAGCAGACACGTAGCCACCCACTATAGACTGTCTATAGTATTCGTAATGCCCGTAGACTGTTGTCTAGGCTTTGTGTATGGACAGTCTATAGACTGTCTAAAGAATTGTTTGTAAGGGCAGTACGTAATGTATCGTCGCTCTGTTCGTCGTGACTCTGCCCAATGAAGGGCCTGTAGGGGAATTGAGAGGCACAACAGCTTCGCCTTAGAAAAATAGAGGAGGGAAAGCGAATGCGTAGTACGTGGCTGGAAAAAGTACCTTCCGAATGGTACTTTTCTTCCCAGCACCGCATCACCACAGTGACACTACATGAGACGAAGTTCATCCGATGAAGAGACACTGAATTTGCCTGTCTGTAATTCCTGTAACTGCATCACTTCTGCGGTGGCAAGCAGTGGTGCGCACACTGGTGAATAGGCCAAGAAAAAAACGTAACGGCATTCTGTAGCGCAGCAAAATATAGTATCAGGATCATGAGCGCGGTACTAGGAAAACGCATGCACAACCGCGAAGCAAATAACAACGCAGTGGTTGCGGATGCGCACCACTTGCTTGTTTTCCTACACAACCCGCGCTTCTTTCACTTTGCGTTTCCCGACTGTACGCATTTCTGCTCAAAGTCGGAACATTTTAAGCTGTACATAACTCATTCACGTCTTTTTCGGTAGAAAACCATCCGCAAACTTGGAAGCGAACCGCCGCTGCGACAGCGTTTGTGTTGCTGCGGCGGCCGCCGGCTACCTATTCACAGTGCTATATAGTGGGTCGACGGTGCGGACGCGCATGGGCTGGGTGACGGAGGGATGGCGGTCTCCGCACAGTTGTAGCGGCGGGTGAAACTCACCGGGTTATACTCCAACAGCTCTATCACTGGGGGAGGTTTTTTGGCACAGAGATCAATTTAAGTTTTCAAATAGCGCGTTAACAGGACCACATAGCCATAAATGTGAAAACTTGGGAACCTGAGACGCATTGCGTCTTCTGCTGGTGGCGATATATTAAGTATGTCGTGCATACATGCCTGTGACGGCGTTTTTTCACATTTTAATGCTCCTTTATTGGCCCGTTTGGCTTTTCCGACGAAAGAAATATGAACCAGGTGCCCCCCCCCCCCCCTTCCCCCCACCCCACACTAAACCGGGATTACCACATCCTCCCATTGCTTTGTGGTGGGAGGTCAACATTTATTAGATATCCCGGTAGCCGTGGCTGGTGAGCCGGCGGAGCGGGCTGTCGACGTTGTTGGCCAGGACGGTTGCCGAAAGCGTTCTGGGTTGCGCGAGCGAGATCTTCATCCGCGCCGCTGGCGATGCCAGCGCCGCTACAGCCTCACGGCGTTACGAGCACATCGACGGAGGCGGAGACATTAGGGGCCCCGTTAATTGCCAGTTGCTGCTGTTCTATAATTTGCGAACTGGCGCACAAACCAAGTCGGGCACAATATAGTAGCGCCCTTCGTTTTTGGGAAAAACCTGATTTTACTCGATTTTTGAACCCCTCGCAAATTTCTTAAAAATCGGGTTAAACTCGATATCTACCTTTAAAGCAGCCTTCTAGCCCTTGTGTTCACTAAGCGCTAGAAAATATGAGTATGGACAAAGCTGAGGGCAGTGCAAGCAGGTTAGAGGCCATCTTATGCGCATATCCAGAAGGGCGTTTTCAATCAAGTGGTCATCTTAAACTTCTTTTAAGGCCTTTTACTTATGACAGTGCTTCAATTTGAGGCCAAGTTCAAACAGTAAGTTTACCAAATAAAAAGCAAAAGCGCGGATACTGAGCTGACGTGTCACTGTAATCACTGTATCGAGCGCTTTCTGCGAGACTCTTCTGCTTTTAAAATGACGCACTGACGGTGGATGGTTGATGTAGCAGTGTACGAAAGAAAGCAGGTGGGTGTTTCGCGGATGCAGAAGGGCTGCACAGTAGATGATAATATGCGCGGCGAAGTAATCATAATAATGAGAACAAAATAAAATAACTGACTTTATAAAATTTTGCAGTGAAACCTGCTACTTGCGTATTGTTTACAAAGCTGTGTGCAAACAATAGAAAATCTTTTCGTGTCGCACGAAAACCAACGCTTCAAAATACGGCCCATAAAATTAGTTTTTATGGAACCTTGTGCTTAATAACCCGTATTGTACCCAAACTTGCTAAAAAAATATCGCCCGATCTGTACCCCATGAGTTTCAAGAAATAAAACCTGGAAACAAAGGGCCCTAAATATAAGGGACGTCCTGGCGCAATGGCATTAGAATCCTCATCACGGAAAGAAAATGGCTCCGCTAGTGATAAAAAAGACAGCTTGGTTAATCAAAATTGTCTGATTGGTCAAGACATTGATGACGTCACAGGGTCACATGACATGGGCGAGCGCTAATTGGTCGCCTGGGTGTGTGATGTCATGAGATCAGCTTACATGTCAGAGTGTGCAGGAGTACCTGCCACGTGACATTGCCTTGCGCGATGGCGGCATTGGCGGCAGTTGGAAGCTGCGCTTGATAGGAGTTTATAGAAACACTAGCGCTTGACTACACAGAAAACTGAAAAAACACGGTAATAATGCCGCATAATTACTTGGCTTATTGTGCAAAAAGTACCGCCGTTATGAAACCTGTTGCGGAAAAGTGGCACGCAAATGACGTCATCCCCCCTCATGGCACAATAGGCCGGCGGCACTGACCCATGAGGTGCACTGACCCATTCAGCCAGATAAGAGCTTTTCCTTTCCTTAAAATCAACAGGGTCTGAGTGTGTATATGGAGGCGAAACGCTAAAGCGCCCGTGTCCGGTGCGATGTCAGTGCACGTTAAAGATTCCCAGGTGGTCGAAATTATTCTGGAGCCCTCTACTACGGCACCTCTTTCATCCTTTCTTCTTTCACTCTCTCCTTTATCTCTCCCCTTACGACGCGGTTCAGGTGTCCATCGATATGTGAGACAGATACTGCGCCATATCTTTTCGCCAAAACCAATTTTCATTTTAAAGCTCGTATTCAGAAAAGGAAAGGCGCATAACTGACTCATAGCACGTAGACGCCAGCGCTTAGAGCGTGATTGAGGTCTTCACTCACCCAGTGAGCCAGTTACACATGCAACAAGTGGGCGAAGGGCAGCCCTCAAATAACGCAAAACCCCTCATTGAGGAATAGGTTGCTAGGGGCCCCTCCGGCCCGTACCTCAAAATCGCGATTTAGGGTACTCCGCCCACACATCCGGAGTACCCAGGCCCGAACTCGACCGCGGCGGCCGCGTTTCGATGGAGGCGAAACGCAAAAATATTAATGTGGATCAGCTCAACGAATCCAGGATATACAAAGCGAAAGATGCCGGCGTTGACGATATGCGGACGCCTCATTCGTGCTTTGATAGATGTGGCGGTGGTGAGAAAGAAATGTGGCCTGAATGCATTAGCGCTGACAGCGTGGGGATTAACATGCGGCACTGCAGCAATAGCTATGCCGCAGCGTGAATTTTGGTGATCAATCTGTCGTGATCTACCATTAACTGCATGCCACCTCCCAGGGTGGCAGGGAGGGCGCGCTGCCTATCCAGTGTGCGGAACGCAATCAAAGCAGGCATTGCAGTTGGACACCAATGCCACACATTTGAAAGCGAGATTGACGTGTTCACTGGCCCACGGAGCCGAATGTGCGCCTTTCCATTCGTGAGAACGAACGGCCTTTGGAAAGCTGTCAATGCCAATGAACTCTTACGAACGCTGTCGGCTCACTTGTTTTGTTTGGTTTCTGAGGAAAGGAAATGGTACAGTAACCGTCTCACATATCTCGGTGGACACCCGAAAAACGGCGTTGGGAGGCCAGGCGAGCGGACGCGGCTCACATGCGCTCCGCAAAATTTGTCCTTTACGACCGGATTTACTCATCCCAGCCGTCTGAAACTAGTGTCATCACCTCTGCTTCTCATCAGGAACCTGCCGATACCAACCTTTCTCGATTTGGACCACCACATCAAGAGGCAAGTCCATATCTTTTCATCGCCCCGCTGAGCTGAGGCTAAGCCTCACAGCGCAGCAGCCGCCGATACCGAACGCCAGTAGAGACGCAGCTCGGACCACCGGCGCGTCGGCGCCTCGATGGCGGCATGGAACCCATTGTAGTAGAGGGAGAAGACATATCACCCTCGGAACTTACGTCTCCTAACGGCTGGAAATCAGCGCACGACAAGCGAAGCTCTAATCGCAAATACCCTCCCACCGTTACTCCGAATCTGCCTCAAGGCCCGGCCGGGCGCCGGCCCCGGCCGCCCCAACGGTCTTTCCTACGCCACCCCAAGCCCGCCATCGACGACCACAAGGTCATCCTCCGTCCCTGTGGGGGCCTCAACATTCCGACAGTGAACGGCGTTGTGCTTCGCGATGCCATTCTGCAAGCAGCCCGCCTCGGACCTCAAGAGGCCAAGCCCGACACAGTCATCATCAACACCCTCCAACATCTCATCCTCATTAACATTCCCGACCCGCAGCGCAGATTCCGCTACCTTGAAATCAAGTCCATAATGATCAAAGGCCCCGCCTACGACATATACTCCTACCAAACGGCACCGGAGGGCTGCGCCCGCGGCGTGGTCCATGGAGTCCCTCTTGACCACTCATACGAAGACATCAAGGACAATCTCAGTCACGAGCGGAACCCTCCCATCCTCGACTTTAAACGCATGGGCTCGACAGAGTCCATCATCATCCTCTTCGAACAAGATTGGGTGCCCAAGCACATATACAACTCCTGTGTACTCTATAGGTGCTACCCCTTCAAAAAGAAGATCGAGCACTGCCGTAACTACGGCACACTCTTCCACCGTGCGTGTGTGTGCCCGGCTCCCAAGCAACGCCATTGTCCCGGCTGCGACCAAGTCGAACCCCCCGAGGATCACTCCTGCACGCCGCAGTGCAAGGTCTGCGATAAAGCACACTTGACGGCGGACAAAACGTGCAAGGCGCGCTTCCGCAGCCCATACCGTCAAAAAGAAGTACTGGGATGCCAAGCGAGCCGCCGAGGCAAACGCCAGCCAGACTCCCATCAGTCAGGCTCCACACCAACACCACAGCCGCTCCACGACCCGCAAGCCCCAGGCCCCGCAGCCCACATCGAAGTCCTTTCCGGTGCAGCAGCCTGCCGCACCAAAACAGCCGTCCACCCCTTACAAGCCCAAAGCCCGGTCCCGCTCCTGTACTGGAACCAGGCCACCACCACCTCCAGTCCCACCGAGACCACCTGCCCAGGCACCCGGCCGCTGCACCAATGAGGTGAGCTGGGCAGGCGTAGTTTCCCAGGACTCCGCCAACCCCCTCAATGAAGAGCTGTTTCGTGTCCGCGCGCAGCTCGCCTCCATCCAAACCACCAACCACCGCCTCCAGGCACAGCTGCATGCCCATTAGATGGCCCAAACCCCTACACCGGCACCAGCTGCCCCGGCTGCTCCTACCACCATTCTTCCATCGCCACCTCTCCCTACTCGCAAACCGCCGGCCAAGAAGCGGGCCGCAACACCCACTACCTCCCTGACCCCACCAACCTCGACCGAGGGAACGCCAGCCCTGCCTCCCAATTTCGAACAACTCGTCGAGGCGAGAATTCAGGCCGAGGTGCAGACGGCGATCCAGGCCTTCACAAATCAATTCGACAACCTCACTACCCGTCTAGATTGATTTGCTCGCCAAATTGACGAGCGATGTAAGGAGCAAGAGGTTCGCCACGCGACAGCCTGTGCTGCCGTGCGTCCTAAAAAGAAAGCCAGCCTCCACACCATCTCCAACTCCTGCACTGCAAACGAAAGCTTCAGTGATGGCGAGACCACGCGCAGCCTAACCATCTGGTAGTGGAACTGTCGAGGCTTTGGTTCCAAGCGGGGGCTGCTTCACCAGTTCTTTGCTCGGACAGACGGCCCCGACGTGCTCGCGCTGCAAGACCCCATCCAATACCCTCACCCTACACAGCTACGTGCCCATCGTCCCCTTTTCTCCTACACCCCCTCGGGTTGCATTTCTTGTACGCCGCGCGCTCACTATCTCCCACCCCTTAGACGTGCCCAAAATAGATCATCCCCTCATCTAACTCGTGCCGCAGCGCGCTCGGGATACTAGTCTCTTCATCCGTAACGTATACAGCCACCCGAAGTGCCTGCGGCACGACTTCTACCGACTATTCAAGCTTGCTAAGCGAGCCGCACACAAATGCCACCTTCTGATTGTAGGGGACCAACGCCCCGCACACGGCCTGGGGCTACACAGCCGACACCCCCAAGGGGCGCAGGGTATGGCTCGCAGCTCAGCAGGCCGGCTTATCTCTTCTCACAGCTCCATCACCCCTATTCGCACCGGGAACAGCGTCTGCGCCGACACTACTCCTGACCTCACCTTCACCCACCGCCTACCTCACGCTGCGTGGTGTAACACCCAGGAGAATTTGGGTAGTGATCACTACATTATCGAGATTCTCCTACTAGCAGGCCCAGCACGTAGACGCTCTCATGATGCTACCATCACGGAGTGTGAATCGTTCGGCACCTCTCGAGCAGCCCGCACTCTACAAACCATCTCAAACATTGCCACTTGGTGCTACCAACTGCAGCGTGACGTCCGCGCAGTGAGTCGCCAACTCCCAGAGGACTGCCCTGCAGACGCGATGGATTCCCATTTCCTGCACCTATGGGAGGCCAAGGCGGGTCTCGAACGGAGGTGGCGGCGTCAGTGCTGGAATAGAACACTCAGACGCCGAATGGCCCGGCTCAACAATGATATTGAGACGCATGCTGCAACTCTGTCTCGCCAAAATTGGGAATTTCTCTGTAACAAGCTGGACGGCAACATGAGCCTGCCCCAGACCTGGAACCTATTCCGCCATCTCATTGATTCGACTCAGTTCAAGACACACCAGAAACACAACCTCATAAAGCTCATACACACATTCGAGGCCTCCCCGCATTAGCTTCTCGAGGAGCTTCGTGATCTCTACTTCCCGGCATATCCCTCCGCAGACCACCCTGACTACACAGGCTCCCCCAACAACCTTCTCGACCAACCGATCACCGAGGCGGAAGTGAGGGCAGAACTTCAGCGCCTCAACGCGTCCTCAGCTCCTGGTCCCAACGAAGTGCACAACAAGGCACTCCGCAACCTCGATTCCCCTCCCCCCCCCGTCAAAGCCCTAACCGACTACTTCAACGAATGCTGGCTACGCGGCGCCCTCCCACCTCAGTGGAAGGACGCCAAAGTAGTCTTTATTCCCAAGTCCGGCAAACCACTTCTCCCCGCTAACCTCCGTCCCATCTCTCTTACGTCGTGTGTGGGCAACCTCATGGAGCGCGTTCTGCAGACCCGGCTCAGCCGGTATTTGGAGAACAACCTTATGCCTTCGTGCATGTTTAGTTTCCGCCCGGGCTTGTCCACCCAGGACGTCTTTCTACAGCTCAAGCACCACATCCTTGACTCCCCCGCGGGCGACACCAAGGCTATCCTCGGCGTCGATCTAACAAAAGCTTTCGATAACGTTGCCCACGCAGCCATCCTAGAGGGCCTCTACGCTCTAGGCTAGGCCCGCGGATGTACAATTACGTCCGCAATTTCCTCTCCGAACGAACAGCCGCACTCCCAAAGGGCGACCACCGGCTGTCCGGTGTCTCACTGGGAGCACTGGGAACCCCTCAGGGTGCTGTACTGTCTCCTATCTTTAATATAGCCCGTCTCGAACTCCCCCACCACCCGACATACATTTCAGCCTCTATGCTGACGACCACTGTCTGGTCTAATCGAGGCAGTGATGCCGACATGGAACACAACCTACAGTGGGCCCTCAACATCATCGGCTTATACGCTCCCGCGCGCGGCCTAGCCTGCTCCCCTTCTAAATCAGAATTCTTCTACCGCTCCAGGCCGCACGACCCCGCCAGCCCTCCCATCTCGCTGACTAGGAAACCACCCCATTCCCTTGGTCTCCAAGATTCGCATCCTGGGCCTCGTCCTTCCCTCCCACGGCACGCATGGCAACGCCATCCAAACTCTCCAGACCCAAGCCCATCAAGCCACCCGTCTCATTCGGCGCGCGGGTCTGCGAGAGCGGAACACTCTCCGCCTCACCCAAGCTTACTTCATGAGCCACGCGGCGTACTCATTCCCCTACCTCTCCCTAAAGCAGAAGGAGCGAGACCGCATCAACGCGCTCCTCAGGAGCTGCACGAAGGTTGCCCTCCGCCTACCCCCAGAACCTCTACTACCCGGCACCTCAACCTCGGTACCCACAACACGTTTGAGGAGCTGGCAGAAGCCACCCTAAGAGCACAGCTGACTCGCCTGTCGAGTACCTCGGCAGCCCGTACTGCACTCTACTCTGTCAGCTAGGCATCACCCCCGATCACCCATCCTACCGAGGTGGTTCCCCTACCTCCAGACCAACGCTCCCATCTCATCATCCTTCCAATCCCTAACATGCACCCCGAGCACGACGGAGAACGCAGGAAAGCCCGCGCCAAAGCCGTGCGCAAGCTCTACGGCAACAGTCCCGAGGTAGCCTATATACGTGGACGAGGCAGCGTACTCGTCGGGCTTCCGCATGGTTCTCGCTGTCGCTAATTCTAAGGCCTGACTAATCGCATCAGGATCCGTCACCACAGACTCATCGGAAATTGCAGAGGAAACGGCCATTGCACTCGCTCTTGCCACCACCTCTGCCACCAAAATTATCTCCGACTCAAAATCCGCCCTATCCAATTTCGCCAAAGGCATGATATTCCGCACCGCGGCTCGCCTTCTACGCTTCTGGCACCCGACCCACCCCATAACCCTTATCTGGACCCCCGCACACGCAGGCCTCCCGGGTAACGAGGTCCACTTCCTCGCCCGAGGTCTCACTTTCCGGGCCGGAGCTGGACCTCCTCCGCCATCCCGGGAGCATCTGCTTACGTTCAAAGATATTATTGCCTACTACTGGGATACCCGGAGCGTTTACGCATCGGCGGCTCCCTCCCTAACCTTAACCCAGGCCTCCCACTGGCGCAGACTCCAGACCCGAGCTGCTCCCTACCCTATTCTCCTTCATGCCCGCTACCCCGATCAATTCCTTTCTTGTAAGCTCTGCGGGAAACCGGGAAACTTCCTTCATGTCCTCCTCACATGTCCTGCCTTCCCACACCCTCCATCCCCCACCACGGCGGAGCCATACTGGGAGACTCTCCTGGCCAGCTCCGCTGCTACTGACCAGCGCCGGATAATTACCGACGCCCTGAAGCGGATAGCCCTCCAAGGGCTGTCCTTTGCCCTGTAAGGACAGCCCCCTAAGGGTTGCGTCGTGCCATGTTAGGGGGTTTGCCCCCGCTGTATTTGGCAATAAATGTTTCCACCACCACCGGTGGACACCCGAACCGCGCCGTAAAGTAAGGGATAAAGGAGGGAGGGAAAGAAGAAAGAGAAAACTGAAAACGGAAAGTTGGATATTGAGGAACGGCACGGTGCTGCGCTGCGGTGGAACACCTGTGGCTTGGTGCTACTAGTGGCACATGCGCAGTAGTGACTAGGCAGCGAGAAAGAGAGAGAGAAATATCCGCGGCGAGGTGCGCGTTGTGACGTTATGTGCCTCCTCGGAGCACCGCCACAGCGAAATCGCAAGTTCGCGGCCAGTAAAACTTCCACTTTAAAAGGCGTCCGTGTGCTGTGTGATGTCAGTGCAGATTAAACATCCCCAGAGGCTTGCGCGCCATTCCTAAAAATCGTCGGAATATTAACCTTCCGCTGGTTTTCAGGGCAGCAAAGGCGTATAACTGTCTGTAGTTTTGGTGAACGCCACTGCATGGTCACAACGCGATGGAGGTGTCCATTTCCGCAGTGACCAAGTTATGCTTACTCGTGCATTTACACGTCATAAGAATTACTTAGGTGTCTCCGTTATGTGTTTTTACGTTTGGAGCTTAAAACAAGTTCATTTCAATTAAAGGTTTGGTGGAACGCTTTGCGAGAGATTCAGTGATGAAAATAAAAACATCTTGTATTCTATGAATAAAGCTCTTAAATATTCTAACTCAGCCGTTATAGCTTTCGGCGCTGAATATGAAGAGCGGCAGTTATTAAATGCCCACGAGACGGCTCCGTCGCTGTTTGATGTGTCTCGTCAGCTTGTGACTATGAAATAATAAAACTTGGTTGCAGTTGTTGCCCAAGATGACCGGCTAGTTCAGAAGACGGGTGCGCATGGTGGGCGCCGGAGCTGATGTGTCCATCAGCCACGCCCTTAAGGAAGAATAAGAGGCAGAGATACGGGATGAAATAGAGCTCCACAGGGATGCAAACCGCGTAGAATTTTAGAGTAGGCGAGGAGTGTCGTGAACCCACCGCAAAGACAGCAACGTGGGCGACCCAATCGACACCCAATATTGCGGGTAACGCGTACTGTAAGGAATCAGCATGCTTGAGAAGTGCTCCAGGTTGCGCCCTAGGCACGCCTCATCGACGTACACGGCAGGGCGCAAAGGTGTACGAGAGCGCTCACCTCAGCGAGCCGAGAGCGTCGGTGCAGGCAAGGAAGATGAAGGTTATCAGATTGAGAAAGGGAGCATCATCCACTGCATTGCGGGGCCCGGGAGAAGCGCCCTGGAGACGCCATGAGCCAGCTCATTTCCTACAATGTTCCAGAGAGAGGAATTCCTTCCTGGTAAAAAAAGGCGCGAAGGTAAATGTATTTATGTGGTTCTCGATGAACGTTCAAGCCGGCAACCAGGCTCTGCATCGAAAGAGCACGTACACCGAGGTCTTCTTGACGTAAGAAAAAAGAAACAGTTATAATCTTTATTTACAAGAGGATCGAAGAGAGCGCAGAGATGCCTCTTCAAAGAACGTCTACACCACGAGTCCACCACAAGTCCACACTTACTGCCTCTGGCGCAGCCCTTATAAACCAATGAGGCTCCCCATTGTCCCTCGGTGACTCTAGGTCGCAGCCGGGCCCATGGTAATGGGCGTGTAGTAGTTTCCATCACATGCACAGTCATGGTCTTGTTTCCATTGATGTCCAGATGGTTGCAAGGCGGCCAGCTTGCGGGCGACGAGGGTGTTGTTGGAGATGGGGCTTCAACCCCACCAGCGCCACCAGCGTTGGGGACGGGGCTTCAATCTCGCCGGTGCCACCAGAGTTCGGGAAGGGGCTGCAATCCCACTGGCGCCACCAGATTTGGAGACGGAGGGGCCCTTGAGTTGGCTGACTCGTTCAGCGCCACAGGTCCCGGCTCCGAATGACGCTGTCGGACTCCGTTAAGAAGGGAACTGTACAGGAGCTTTATTTTACATATTTACAGTCCAGATAGGAATGTGTCGGTACAAATCAGCAGCTCATTAAATGGCCTTCGCATTCCCCAGATCCCTGACTGGGGAATACGTTTCGGAGAATAAAGTCCAAAAAAGTGAACAGATGAAGGCACTGGTGGTACCGCACACGGCAGGTGGCGGTGCTGATGCTCTCTCGCATCTTGTTCGATGGAAAGAGGGAAACAGTGCTCCAACACATGTGTTGATGATGCCACGGCGGCCAGGTCGATCCCTTCGTGAGGCACGCCGATTTCCAACAGGTGGACAAGGAAAAAGACACATCGAACACTGGCACGACGATGTTACCGCCGCTGACAGATGGGTGACCCCGTGGGAACTGAATGTCCAGCCGATTCCCAGCAAGTGGGTTGACATCCTAGCACCTCCCCGCCTGTTGCCCGAGATGCTGGTACTGGCGAAGTCGCAGACGTATGCCAGTTATCCCCACCGTGACCGATAAATAGCATCACTGAGTCCAGAGAGTCGAGGCGAACACGGCTACCTGGTGCCGCCATTGTCGCCACTGCTGCAGTCCCGATTACTCATCCACCTTGACGTTTGTTTTCTACGAATATCTCCGAGGTCCGAGTTCCCTTATCTTAACACTCCTCCGCGGCCCAAAAAATCTCGAATGGCCAGCGAGTACGACCACTGGGCAGGAAGAGATGAGGCTTGAATCGTGCTGAAGGGCTGTCATCCAGAAATATCATCCAATCTCGATAATTCAACAAAGGAAGGCGTTAGTGGGCAGTTCCCCGCGACAGGGCACCACCCCACAAGCATGCGTTCGGAATTCACGAAAGATTCACCAGGCTTTCATGCTATACCGATGCGTTGTAAGGATAAAATTTGAACTCAAAGTTTTCTAGTTGACAGCAATAGTCGTAGCCAAAAGCGAGGCTACATGCAGCCCCAAAACCGCAAAAGTCTAACCGCCACATTGGAAGATTAATGAGTGGCCTCTCAAAGCTTTCAGTCCAACTAAAATTTCCTATAAAAACAATAAACGCAAAGCTTGGACCACCTCAAAAGCGTCTGTCAACTAAAATAATCTGTCGCAGTTCAAAATTTTCCTCAGATTTCCCTTACAAGGTCTTTTCGCGAGAAGCTTGCCATCTCGAAGTTCAGACTGTATTGAAACGAGCAGGCATATTTCTGCGTTCGGTTCAAGCCGCGTGCCCGTACATTATTATCTGTCGGCTTCTTTCCATTAGACTCTATGATGACTATTGGCAAACAACCGTTAAAAGCATTGTGATAAATCACATCTCAAATGCCCTCGACAGACATCTTAGATTTTCAACTTTCACGAATTCCCAAAAACATCACAATCTCACGAATTCCCCAAAACATCACAATCTGTCTTCCCATGACAGTTGACTGCACATGTAAGAGTGATCTAAACTTTTGGCACCCACAACCAAACTTACTCTTCAGTGTTTGTCTGCTGTTATTAAATCATAACATTTGAAAAAGTTCTTTGTCCTACCAGTTTACTCTCCACGACAAAGCAAGACGTGCACTGTCACTGAGCCCTAGCTCGTCCTCGCACGTTAAAGTAATACAACCACCTTGTTCAAAATGGTCACAAAAACGATAAATACAAGTTCCCTCTCTTTTCTGTTCAGGAATTGAGGCGCGCCCTTCGAGGTCGCGTCCCTCTGACTTCCCTTCGAGCTGCGGAGGCGCGACGAATGATGACACCCCTCGATTGGTCACTTCTTGACCCCTGTCTCCGTCTCTGTGCCCCGTCCAGACAATGTGAAATTCTCGCTAGCGCCTGTAGTGCCGAACCCTAGTACACAGAAATGGTCTGCCAGCAAGACGATTGTCTGTCCCCCTTTCACAATTTGAGCCAGCTGCATTGTTTCCCTTCTGGCCCGTCTCCTGACACCCCAGACGCAAGCGAGTTTCAGGTGCCTTTTCTTGTATCCTGGCGCTACAAACTTGCCGTGGTGTCTTACGACGTCGGCTTTTTCGCCCGGAGATCCTCCCGCAGATTTTCAAGGAATCGCGTGCTTGAGTGTTTCTGCAGTCGGAGTTCGTTATTTCTACTTTACACCTTTTTCGAGAAAGGGATGCTCTGTTCCTCGCAGGACGACTCACTATCACACCGACTGCTCTTGTCTTAAGATAGCACGACTCTGCTACTTTTGCACGCCGCGGCCTTTTTGTGGGCTAATCGCCACTATCTTCCTTGAAAGACAAAATCCTGGCATTTTTGGAAAGTTTGTTCTCCTGCCTATCCGTACGCGTCGCATGATCAGAATTTACTCTATGATACGCAATGCGGTTGTTTTCTTCAGGCTTTGAAACCACCCCATCTTTCTTTGCATCAGTTACAGTTAGCACTGCGAACTCAAGATTAGGGCCTTCCATTTCTTTGTGCTCCTTGCATGGCGTGCTCTTCTCTTCTGTTTGCTGCCAGCCTCCCTTGTGCACCTCGGGATCAACAACAAACACTTTAGATTTCCCATTCACACTAGCGGTACACTTCTCGACGGGTCGACGAACAATCTCGTTCGCGTCGCAGGTGCGCCCTAACTCCTCGCGGTCGACCAGTGGACGTTTTACTGCCTCTGGGTTATGCGCCACATACCTGTGAGGACTGACCTGTTGCGTTTGCGCATTAACCTGCCTGCCTTGGAGCTCGCATGGCTCATCTTTGTCGCACACCCTGCAGTGGCACTGTTCTGCTATGTACTGTGCACCGTTTTCAAGGCTACCCACAGTTTAACAATCGGAACCTACAGATTCGGGCACCTCTGCCTTTTTCTTTTCACGCCCGTGCCGCTTGGACGCCCGAACAAACTTCTTTCTCGTGGCGTTGCGCTTACGCAACTCGACCATGGTCTGGTGTGCCTTTACCTTAGGCTTTCTGGTCGGGTGTTCTCCTTTTACTGCTTTACCTCTTCGCCGGTCGCACGCTTGCATTGATCTCTGCGTCATGTCAACGCTCCGACCCGGTTCGGCAAAGGTTTTCGCGCGCCTGTTCCTTACGCTTTGGTGTCTTGTGCTCCCATTTCGCTGCTGCACCCTTTTTCCGACCAGACGCTTGCATTGGTCCCTTTATCCTGGGTTCGCGTCGAGCCAGCTCGGCAGTTGTCTCTCTAGCCTTTTCAAAACCTCTCTCTAGAGTTTTCGCGTTTCGTTTCCACCTCTGCCGATTACGCGACTGTTTCGCGTTTGCAGCGGTGAGATCTTAATCCTCCGCGACATTCTGTTTCTTAGCGGGTTTTCTCTGGGCAGATGCCGCGTCGCACCTAAATGGCTCCTCCGCTCTACCCTTAAACGTTTTTAGCATACCGGAGCCGTATTAGCGTAGACGTATATCGGGTTACCGGACCCATCCTGCGCATGCGCACTGGCATTGTTGGGGTCAGAAGGAGCCACTGCGCGTGTACAGGAGCTGTCCGGGAAACCGCTATACGACTACGCTAGTACGTCCCTGGTATGCTAAAAACGTCTATTAAAGCCCATCCAGCCGCCTAGGCACTCTGCTTCTGTCGAAGTTCTGCATCCTTCATTCTCGACTGCGCATCGTAGCATCTCAAGTTCTAGGTCCAATTTCTTTAGCTCTTTTCCTGCTTGTTCCTTCTCTTTTTACCACTCCGGATTAGCTTCCTCATTACTTGCTCTTTTCTCCTGGTAGGCTTTCTCTTCAGCCTCCCGTACCGCCTCTCCTCGTACAGTGTTCCACGCATCTGCAAGCTGATCATTATTCTCGACACGCTTATAAATGGTCTGCATACCTCAAGTTTTGATATTTTGCTCTGCAATTGTACTGACAGTTCCTCGCATAACAACAGCAAGTCCAACTACAGCAATTTCATTAGGTCCCTGACCTCGCTTTCTCAGCTTTGGCTCTGCTGTCTCAAAAAAATGCCGCGAAAGTAACCCCTCTCTCAATTAACACACATTTGATTACCAGAGGTTCAAGATTATTCTCTCCAAATTTGAAACCTGGCGGATCCCATTGCAAAAGCCGAAACGCTCACCCGTAGAGAAAGCACGATGTCGCATGGTCCATCCCAGCTGCTGCCAACTAGATTTGGAGGTGGGGCTTCAACATCACCGGTGCCACCAGTGTTGGGGAAGGTGCTTCAATCCCACCGGTGCCACCAGAGTTGGAGACGGAGGGGCCCTTGAGTTGACTGACTCGTTCAGCACCGCAGGTCCCGGCTACGAAGGATGTTGTCGGTCTCCGTTAAAAACTGAAAGGAGTTTTACTTTACATATTTACAGTCGTGATAGGAATGTGTCGGTAATAAATCAGCAGCTCGTTAAATAGCCTTCTCATTCCCCAGATCCCTGACAGGGGAATAAGATTCCGAGAATAATGTCCACGGGTTCGAACCCGACCACGGCGGCTGCGTTTTTATGGAGGAAAAACGCTAATGCGGCCGTGTGCTGTGCGATGTCAGTGCACGTTAAAGATCCCCAGGTAGTCGAAATTATTTCGGAGCCCTCCACTACGGCACCTCATTCTTCCTTTCTTCTTTCACTCCCTCCTTTATCCCTTCTCTTACGGCGCGATTCAGGTGTCCGGCGATATATGCGACAGATACTGCGCCATTTCCTTTCCACACAAAAAACCAATTAAAAGAATAATGTCCAAACAAGTGAACAGATGAAGACACTGGTGGTACCGCCCACGGCAGGTGGCGGTGCTGATGCTCTCTCGCAGCTCAGTCGATGGAACGGGGGAAACAGTGCCCCAACACTGATGCGTCGATGACGCCACGGCGACCAGGTCGATGCCTTCGTCAGGCACGCCGATATCCAACAGGTGGACGGGGACAAAGACGCATCGAACACTGGCACGACGATGTTACCACAGCTGACAGGTGGGCGACCCTGTGGGAGCCGAATGTCCAGCCGACTCCCAGCAGGTGTATGTACATCCTTGCACTTCCCCGCCTGTTGTCCGGAACGCTGGTACTGGCGTAGTCGCAGCCGTCTGCCAGTTATCCCCAGCGTGACCGATGAATAGCATCACTCCGTCCAGCGAATCGAGGCGGACACGGCCACCTGGCGCCGCCATTGTCGCCGCTGCTGCATTCCCGATGACTCATTCGCCTTCACTTTGTTCTTATACGAATTTCTCTCAGGTCCGAGTTCCCCGATCTCAGCAGTGTCCTCTCCGTGGCGCATGCTCAGAAAACTCTGGCACACGCCACGCATCGACGGCATGTTCCAAGGGACCCGCGTTACATTTGATACCTATGGGTGTCCTACACTACGACGCCAGCTTGCGTCCGTTCGATATGAAGCGAGCGGCTCCGGCGGTGAATATCGTCTCATGGTCACCTGCAGGCCTAGTCATAACAGTATGCGGAACTGGCCTAATGTTGCTTGCGGGCGGAGTCAGAAGTGGGCTTTAGCTCGGCATGTAATGCGAAGGCAAGCTAACAGATGGTCGTTAAGAGTAATGGACTGATACCAAGAGGAGGAAGCGTAGCTGGGGCGGCAGCAAGTTAGGCGGGCGGATGAGTTGAAGAAGTTTGCAGTGATGAGGCAGTCGCAACTGACACAGGACAGGGCTAATTGGAGAGGCATGGGAGGGGCCTTGGTCCTCCAGTGGATGTAGTTAGGCTGCTGTTGCTGCAGGTGATGATGATCGCGAATGACTGATGGAGAAAAACGTGGAACTCACAAGGTAAAAAATTTACAGGATTGCATTTAAGACTGCTGAAGAGAGGAAATGCGAAAGCCTTTTTGTTTCCTCTCTTTCTCCGTTCTTTTTTCTTTTGTGTTATGGGGAGTAGGCTTAATTATGTCGAAGTCTATGGCTATCCTGATATCCGTTCCCGAGACAGGCAAACCATGTCGACGTTCATGGTTATGGTCACTTGTGAATGACCTTCGCGAGACTCGAACGCACAACCTTCACGAGACTCGAACCCATGACATTCACGGAGCTCGAACCCACGACCTTCACGTCACTAGAACAGAAGACCTTCACGGGACTCGGACCCACGATCTTTGCGGTATTCTAACGACCTTTGCAGGGCTCTAACGCACGATATTCGCAGGAATAGAACCCAGGACCATTGCGTTACTCGAACCTACAACCTTTGCGGGACTCATAGCCTTGATCTATGTTGCACTTGAACCCATGACGTATGCAGAACTCGAACCCATGACCCTCACGGGACGCGAACCGAAGACCTTCACCAGACTCCAACCCACGGCCTTTTTTCGATATCGCTGCTGTCATCATGACTCTAATTACCACAACGGAACTATTATCATTATCATTGCTATCACCAACTATCTCTATCGCTGTCATCATCATTGTTAACATCGTCGCTATCACCATCACTATCGCTATTATCATCATCATCGCGATCACCAACTATCACTATAGCTATCAGCATCACTGCCATCATCCCTATCACTACCTATCAACCAAATCAGTAGCTATCATCATTATCACTACCAAGACTATCACTATCTCTAGCACTATCACTAAAATCGGCTATCATTGTCACTATCGCTACCGTCACTACCATTGTGTATCTCTAGCACAAACTCTCACTATTAGTTGCTATAGTTATCGCTATGTATCACTATTTTTACCATTCAATATCATTACAATCATCGCATATATGCTGGTCACGAACTGTTGCTTATTCAACTTCTACATTTTATTTTTATTACCATACAACTTATGATTGGTAGTTCGTGCGGACACCTTTCTGGACAACTTCCGTCTGCAGCTTCAGTAAACGCCACTCATGACCCAAGAGAGCCTTACGCCTTAACAAACGTGGAACTAACGCTCGCGACCACTGCAGAATGGTTCCAGGAGGCGGGGTGGGAAGGACAGCGGTGTCATGAGAAAGCACAGCAAAAAGAATGCAAAGAGCGCTGATTCGGCTGCAGGAGCTCCCCGAATACGGTGGGAGGCGCGTACATGGCGGCGAGAAGCTGCCGAAAGCCGGGCCCGAATAGCGGGCGTGCAGCGGCAAGGCCAAGCGGCGGGTAGGACGACACAGCTCTGGTGCTGGTACTAGGATTAGTTAAGATTTATATACAGTAATGAAATTGAAGGATATTGAATTCTAGCGCGGCAAATTGAAATTCAAATCGGTGCAATGGGTCGAAAGCAGCTTTCGCCTTCCCGCACTTAAGAGGTATCTAAGTGCCTCCAGCGAATTTTTGAAAGAGTTCCTGTAGCCGCGGCTGGTGAGCCGGCGCAGTTGGCTGTCGACGCTGCTGGCCAGGCCGGTTGCCGATCCACACGCACGAAAACACGCACACAAACACGAATGAAGATGGACGCACATACGCACACAAACGGACGCAAACACACACAAGCGCACGCAAACACACACAAGCTCGTACATAAAAGTAAAAGATATAACGGGACTGAAAACACATAAGTTCCTTAAATAAAGAGTCCTTTCAGTGACTGTTCGTAAATCTCAGTTCAGTACAAATATGAAGGCGGGTTACATAGTGTTTCCAGCGACTGCAAAGAGGAAAATTAACACATACCCCACTGCAGCTGATACTCCGTATGTATATGGTTTTATTTGTGCTCACATGAGGAACAGAGAAAGTCAGGCAGCTCTAAGCCACGTCTTGAAAGACGAAATGAATTTTTTCCCGCAAAGGGAAATTTATTAAGCTCATTAAACCAGCCTTGTATACTGATTACTTTGCTGAAAAAATTTCCGTGCCCTTCCGCCCTGCGCGCACACACACACATGCACAAAGACACACACGCCACACGCACACAAGCACACATACACGCACGCCCATGCGGGCACATACACACACGTACACACACACGAACACACGCACGCACGCGCATCCGCACACACACACACACACACACACACACACACACACACACACACACACACACACACACACACACACACACACACACACACACACACACACACACACACACACACACACACACACACACACACACACACACACACACACACACACACACACACACACACGCGCGCGCGCGCGCGCGCGCGCGCGCGTAAGCACGCACGCACGCACGCATGCACGCATGCACACACGTTATGGCACTCCGCTGCTGACCCGAAAGATGCGGGTCCGATCCCGGCTGCGGCGGAAAATTTCGATGGAGGCGAAATCCTAGAGGCCCGTGTACTTTGCGATGTCAGTGGATGTTAAAACCAGTTGGGCGAAATTTCCGCAGCCCTTCACCACGGCGTCTATTATAGCCTCAGTCGATTTGGGGCGTTGTTAAACCCCCATAAACCATAAACCAGCACACAAACGCATGCACACGCACATCTACTGAACATCTATTTTACCGGATAGAACATTCTTGCGCAGTGTGCTTTGCCTCGCCTTAGGATAATAAACTATTTCCTAGCGTGCCCTGCCGTTGTCTATTGCCGTTGCGCCACGGGTTGGGGAACCGTGTCGCGTACACAATAACGCCTCCGTGTAGCTGGCACGGAAGCTCACCTTCCTTGTCGGCTGGAGGCACAGTGACCCCATATCTTGTCGCCCGAACGTGGGGCGAACTAGGCAATTGAGCAGTGAACTTTGTCGGAGCGAACGGCTACCGTCGCCGTAACAAAGTATGGCAGCAGATAGGCCTGTTGTCAGAGCTGTCAGAGCCGGCGGCGCCGAACTAGGGCTCCTTACTTCACGCGTCTTTTGAAGGGTTTGGTGTTGCAAATCTCGTGCGTTCCACGCGGAATAGCCCAGAGACATCCTCTGACGCATTGGCAGGACTTATTCCTGGTGCAGGGGGCTAGACATCGGGCGCCTCGTTGCCCCGCGGCGCGGATAATAGCCTCGTTTACATGAACCTGAAATCAGGGTCGAGTCAGGGGCTCGAGTTTAGGAAGGTCAGCTCAACTCAACGACAGCGTGTTTACATTAATTCGGATTCAGCGAGTCGAGACGGGTTCAAATGCAGCGACAGCAAGCGTTGAGCAGCGCAGTGGGAGAGGGCAGTGGCAGCCTTCGAAATTGCGGCGCGGCCCCGCTGTCTCGGAGGCGTGACGGTGCAAGCGAAGAACAAGTTCGCATTCACCATCTCCCCTCTTACTAACCCGACTCTTTGACTCGATCCGGTTTACATGCTATCTGCCGTTGAGCGGGTCAACCCACCACCCCCTGCAGCGGAGTTGACTGGACTCGCTCCCTGGACTCCACGACCCGACTCTGCGGTGTTTACATGAACCAAACAACCGGTTTTCAACTCGACCCCGTCATGTACGCGCAGCTAATGTGGCACTTAAGCCTCGCCATTGGACGCCATCAGCGGCTGCGCGCAACTCAGAGGGCGTTAGTCCGCAGTCAGCCGGGGTGCTCTTGCAGAACGCAATGCTGGTTATACAGAGCCTAACGGGTATTTTGGAAAACAATATGCAAGTCCCGGTCCAGGAACCACTTGTTAGGATAGACTTGCCTACTACACGGGGTACCACGACAGTACGGGAGCAAATGAGTACCTCGACCGTCTGCTGCATTATCAGCAAGTGACAGGAATCCCAGACGCCGAAAGGCACGCGCGTGTTGTGCCCGTTTCTTTGACGGAGCAAGCAGCTTGCTGGGGCCGACTAGCCGGCATACGAGCGAGGAGAGATGGAGGGGTTTTGCGCAAGCTTCCGCGGCGAATTCGTTCCCGCAAACTACGAGTGGCGTTTGAGGAGAGAGCTGGAGCTCCGAACCCAGCACCCCGACGAGTCTTTGTTAGAGTATGTCCGAGCGATGGACGAACTTTATCGCCTCGCTGACCCTCGCGCCACGAACACGGAGAAAGTTGAGCGTGTCGCGAGACAAGCGCACCCGACTTTCACGGCTTACCTGAGGGGAGTTAGGTTCAGAGATTTGGATTAGCTGGCTGTCGAGGTGAAGGGTATTCAGGGAGACATCCTCTCTACGCCAGCATATCGGCCGCCCCCACGCGCATCGCTGTCACTTCAGCCGCGCTGCGCGTGGAATGGCAGCTCAGCGCGCAGTCCATCCAGAGCTGAAGCGTCAGCACAGTTTACTGACGAGCTTGTCCCAAGGGGTTGGGAGTTATCTGACCGCGCTTTGGATCCACTCAGCTATGCGAACAGCACACGCTGCCGCAGAGCGGAACACACCTAGGCGAGATCGCGAGGCCGATACACGGCCTCACCACCGCGAGTTCGAGACGACCGACCGGAACGTGCCGACCAGCGCCTAGCCAGTCGGGGCCCGGACCTTGCTTCCGGCAAGCCCCCGACGACGTGCGCCACTCCCAGCGCGCGCCGTTCATCTTCCCCTCCCCAGCGAGTCGGCTGCTTGCTGCGTGCCTGGTGCCTCGGGTGTTGTCTCCGGTGTCCTGTGAAGTGTGAAGTGCTGTACCTGTCCCGTGCCACCACCCCAATCCCCCTCCCCTCCCCCACATCCCAATCCCCTTCCCCTGGCCCCCAAGAGTGATGCCCACGAGGCCAACATAAGTCGGGGCCAGTATCCCCCTCCCCAGAATATCCCTTAGCATCAACCACCACCACCACCACCACCACCATTACCACAACTATTGCTACAAGTGCGACCAGCCGGGACACTTCGCCCTCGACTGTGGCCGCCATCGCGCCCGTGACCAAACACGGTCGGGAAACGGCCAAAGCCGCCGGTGATCGACTTTCGATTCCGCGTGGCGTACACAGAGAACCCCGGTTTACTAACGTCTTTGGCATGTCGCGTGAGAAGTTCTGTTGACTTGTCAGTGCTGTTCACTGAGGTAACGATAGCTCGAAAGAAGTTCACTGCGTTACTCAATACACGAGCAAGCGCTTCTTTGTTCGGTGACGAGGCGTTAAACCATCCACACGAGAACAAAGTCCGGTCGAGAGAGCGCGTTACCACTTTTCGCCTCGCGAGCGGCGCAGCGCACTTACGCTGTGCAGGTACACTGCAAACCGAAAAACACCCAGAAAGGAGGAAATGGCTCGTCGCCTAGCGCACTGCCGAAAAGGTGTTTCATTTACTTCTCAAGACAGAAATATTTGCTACACTCTCACGTACGGAGTAGTAGTTTTTGTGTTCCCTGAGGAGTAAACTTGTGCTCCACTCAGGACGGGGGTTCCTTTTGCAGTAAATGTTGTGATCATCAAGGACTATTAGAGCTCCTTTTAGTACCTGCTTTACTCTCACATACGGAGAGGTATCTTTGGTGTTCAAAGGAGTACACAATTTGCTCCTCTAAGGAAATGGGTTATTTTTGGAGTAAATGTTTTGATAATCAGGGAGTATTAATGCTCGTTTGAGTACCTGCTTTACACTCACGTACAGAGAGGTACCTATCTTTGGCGCCCAGACGAGTATATTTCTTTTGATGAAGAAGGTCATTTCAAATGCAGTACTCCCTTGGAAGCCTTATTTTATCGCTTTGTGTTGCACAATAAATGCGACAACGAAATTTCTGTAACTGATTTCAAACAATATTTTTATTGAGTACAATACATTCGAGCCAAAGGTCCCGGAGCTTGCTTTCAATGGTCACAGAGAACCAACGCCGTGGCCCCTGTAGAGAATAAGGAGAGTGTCTTGACCCACGCTCTCTTTGGGTGTTCAATTTGAAATACCAAAACGAATGAAAATTGGGATGCCTCACTTGGAAGCAAGCAGAGCACGTTGAGATGCTTTGCTGTCAACATACAGGCATCTAATGCTTTCTCTGGTTAAAAGGAACGAAGTCAAAGGAGGATTCTTGTAAAAGAAAGATTAAAAGAAAAAAAATAAGCGCATGTAAGCAATTACATCTCTGAGCTTGAAGTATGAGGTGCTTCAAGTGTAGTTTAAGTCAAGCTCACAAACGTTTCAATAAGTTAGGTATTGTTGATGTTTAAACGTTTTTCATGGCAAAGATTAGCTAGAGGGACATAGCAGCCAATCTAGTAGCTAGTGCACATCTGTACCCTGTCGGATGACAGCGGCTGAACGCCGTGATCAGGGTATCACGAGTTGCAGAGAGCCGCTTTCGTAGCCGTTAAGGCAATACCGCGAATGGAAAGCAGTGTCAATCGGGAATATTTTACCTATAAAGCATAAAACTGAAAGAAATAAAATACCCATTGTATTTAGCTGTTTTCCTGCGCTGGAAGGGGCATTTTGATATAATTTTTTTCACTTGTAACAAGGTTCCTCACGCGTTCCGCTGTGCACGCATGCAGTGCAAGCTTGCATGGAATTTGCTTGCAGGTAGAACCCGCAGCCGCGAATTTTGAGGGCGTCGTCATTTTGTGTACAGGTAAAAGGAAAGGAAAGGCCCACTACAGAAAGAGCGAAACTTTATTGTAATTTCTTTGACATTGTTAGGAATAGAACCCTACCATCAGACCGCTCCTTGCCACCCCCACCTGTTTTCTGATCTGCTTTGCCCTCACAGTCCTGGCCAGAGTTCAAAAGAAAACATGCGGCACAAGTCTGTGTGGTTGGGAAAGGAATTTAAGTGGGAAAGAACGCCAACTAAAAAAAAACAAAAAAATCCCCAGCGTTTCGGAAACTACTCGCTTCCTTTATTAGGTTTAAGTGCGGGAGAGTTGCAGCTAGCCTTTTTTTTAGCCGTCGGTTATTCATCCGCCCGGTAACTGGACATAGACCGTGGATATGGGGGGTTCTGGGGAGCGGTTAACATTGCCCCGCGTCTGCTGAAAATTCCATAACTCAAGTAAGGGTCTTCTGAGCGGCCGCGGCTCAGTGTTCAACACAATACTTCCCTCAAGTCAGCCTTGTCAACCCGCGCTCCGTTCTGTTGTTTGACATCCGCTTTGAGTTGCTCCATTCTTTCGGCGAAATGCTTGGTGTCGCCGCTGTGCGACGCCAAGCACTTAGAGCACAGGATCTTGTATACTTGTGTATGCTTTATTCCTTTGCTTTCGCTGCTTTTTCGGGATCGGCAGTTTGAACTGGAACGCTTGTCTGCACGAGTTTCACATAAACAGATAGTATTTGGAAACTGGAAGCGAAGAGAAAACTTCTTTCCACATTTTTTCAAATGCGAAGAGCTTAAAAGATACCACATTTTGGAACTGGAGGTCTCATGGCCCCATGTCCGCTGCTGAAAATCGCTGCTACGTGAAGACGCCACCAACCCGGAAAATGTAACAATTTAGGCAATCTCCTTGGGTGCTAAGGCACCGCCATATCCTGTGCTATGATAACAAAGAATAAAATCACTTGCTTTCTCTGAATCAAAGGACACTCTTAAAACAGGAAACGAAGCGACCGATCAGTGTACGCGAGGTTTTGTTCTCATTTCTGTTTGTAATATCGTGACAAAAATTTGTGAAACACGACCACACAGGGTGTACAGTATTCGAGTGTTGGGATTGTGCAAGACATCCGCTTTGCACAGAGTGCCATTCGTGGTTCCCTCTGGCCACGGGGATTCTGCCGCTGCTCGAGCAGAACATAGAAGGTCACGCCTCTTACCGCCGCTTCAAGAATGAAACTTAAGGTGTGACTTAAGTTCGTGACTTAAGTTCTGAGTAAAGTATGAGTGGCGAAGGAAGTTTCAAAAACAGCACTTAAGCAGCACTTATGAAAGTAACGCTTTTAGATGTAAGTAGGCACCATGGGAACGAGGCTAAGCAAACAGAGCGGCGCAAAAGGTATCAAATTCTTCGTCTTTCCGAGGACTACACGCTGATGTAAAAATTGTACGGCCCGACCATTTCTGTATATCTAATAAATTCATGAACAAATAAAGAACAGAAGCGCCAAAACAGCGCTGCTAATACATAGTACAAGTCTAAACTAACGTTTTAACAACAACAAAAAGTTTTTTTCGGCTAGCTTTGGAGAACTAATATTACTTGTCTGGCCACAAACAAAGACGTCACTATAGCAGCGCGCGTAGTACTGCTCCTGTCGACGTCGTAGCCTTTCCGCTCGCGCGCGTCCATCGGTTGCATCATCGCCAGCATCGCCAGCTCTTTGTCTCTGCTTTATATTGTTATCGCGCATTTTAATTGTAAATTCACCGCTTGTATCGTATATATTTTTGGTATTGTATTTATTGATAGTGTGTAGTCATTTGTAGTGTGTTTTGTTTTCTGTACTGCGTTATTCTTTGGTGCTGTGTTGCGACGCGCGCGTGATGGAGAAAACGGAGAAGGGCAAAATTAACTTCTCCAGAGTAGAGCGAGCTCTTCTCCTCGACCTCGTCGACGAGCACAAGGCCGTACTAGAGAACAAGAGAACTGATGCCGTGTCAGTTGCACGGAAAAGGAAAGAGTGGGAGCTTATAGAAACCCAGTTCAACTCCAGTCACAACGTGAGCCCACGGACATGGCTCCAGCTGAAGAAATGCTGGGAGAACTTGAAAAATAAGTGGCGAAAGGCGAAAGCGGGCGACAACCGGGAGATATTTAAGACCGGTAAGTCCTGTTTTCTTTCATCTTTGATTCTTTTTTGCTGACGAATTCAGAGGTTCTCTCCCAGATTACAGAACTGTTCCGATTGCTTGCATATATATATATATATATATATATATATAAAATGTGCACATGAGGAGTGATCGACTGCATTAAAAAAAGTTTATCCATACTATTTCAATGCTAGTAATCATGGTCATGAACAAAGCTCAGTTAACAGTTTCTGTTGGGACATGATGGATTTTGGTTACTTAAATTAAGCATTTTAAAGACTGTCTATGAAGCCAGTGAGCCCAGCTCCACTGTGCTCTACATTAATAACGCCCCAAAATTGAAAAGAAGTTGCCCACTCTGCCTGCTTCTGGTCTTTTGACGTTACACCTACCATTTTGCTTTCCGTCGCTCGCTGTGTTGTCCTTAAGCTGAACCCTTTTCGTCAGCCTCCACTTTTCTCTTGAGGAACAGTGGTACACTGACATTCATGATCTGAGAAAACCTGCCATATGCACTCCATTCCATTCTTATCCTTCTATATTTCCGTTGATGATTCGGATAAGCTGTCACTAGTTGCCCTAAGTGACCTATTCCTCTGCCACTTCCAGCACCTCGCTACCAATTGTGAACTGTGAGGTGCTAGAACTTGTGCTGCCAATTTTCTTGCTGTGCGTTTTCACCGCCACAGTTAGTATCTAGCTTTCACGCACCCGCAGTTTGGAGTCAGCATGTTCAAGGTTGTTTCACCCGGAGAGTATTACTAAATAAATGCAAATATCGTGCTTCTGTCAGAGAAAAAGGCTCCTGCCCTTACGGCTTCCCTAAAGATCAAAAAGTTTTGAAAGGTGAAGGCAAGGGTTCTCCGTGTACCATACAGAGATTTAGAGCTTGAGGGCTGGCATAATAGCTTCAATATACGACTGAAAAGCGAACCATCTAGCCTGGTTACTTTTGGCAAAAACTGTACTTGTAGGAAACCGTTTTTTTTTTTTGCGCAGTAACTCTGAAAGTTGAAGGCTTCGCCTTCCAGGGAACGGTGTCCGCGAGCCGTGGTCTCTTCCGACGAGTGCCACACACACACAGTCAGTGCCAAAAGACCGGTTTATTCCGGACTAAAACAACGCTTCAAAAGAAATAAAAAAAGAAAATAGGCGCTACACCTGTGCACGGCAGAGCAAATAAACAGACTCGAAAAGGCAGTTGAAAAGAACTACGCAGAAAATACAGTAAGACGCGGATAAGACCAAGCGGCAGCAATTAGGGCTTGAAACGCTACATGAAACCTGGCTGCTTGCGTAGCAGCTACTCACGCCAAAGGGCTGTTCCATACTTGCAGATGCCACTTCCATCCGCGCTGTTCATTCCGGTACGGTGCCGCCCCGCCGTCCGTGGATACATCCTGCTGGCTCGGGCTGACCGCCGAATCCGCCACAACGCTCTAGCAACGCTCCCTCAGGAATCTCTCGCGCGCCGCTTCACTGGCCATACCAAAGATTCCTCGTAGCGATCGCCACATCTGGCGAACAAATGTTAGGTCATGCGCAGTTGCGCTGCCTGAGCGCGCATCTAGATGACTGGAATAGAGCGGGCGCATTTCAAACGGCTAAAAAAAGGGCTGTAGAGCCCTACATCCCCCCCCCCCCCCCCCACACACACACACACAAGACGGGAGATCTCCCGGGGCATTAAAAAATACACGAAGTAAAGTTGTGAGAAAAGGGGCACAAAAAAAATGGCGTGAAGCGGTTGGAGAGGTAACCATTTCAAGCGTCCGGAGACTTTGGGAAGTTCCAGCCAGTTTACGGTTGGGTGGGCCGTGTGTCTCAGCTGTTCCAATATGAGCGTGCCATCCGCGTGTTGGAGCACGTGCGCTCGCGTGGTTGATGAACTGCCGTGGTATGCTCTGAGGTAAGCCACGTTGACCGGCCCGGTTTCTCGACCACCCTGTGCATTACGAGGCAGGTACACTCTAAGAAAAAAGGGTGTGAGAAAGGGGTAAAAAGGACTTTTACCCCCTTTAGAGGACCCTAGGAATAATTTTGCACCCGTTAAAAGCACGCTACTGATCACTTACCCCCTTTTAGGAAACTTACACCCTACTTACGCTCTCTACCAGTGTTGATAACTGCGCGTCCTTTCTTGCCCCCAAAACAGCGGGGTGATTATACTTTGCTCGCATGCCGCGATGGGGCGCTCGTGGAGAATTTTGTGTGAAGTGCCTCGACGCGCGTTCCGACTTCATAGAGGAGCGGGAAAGAATTTCTGTAAAGGTCGATTTCTCTTGTGTGGCAAATACATCAAGTAAAAAGATTAAGCTTAGCAGTCTACGCTCAAAACGGAATTCAAATGCTTACATCTTTTTTCCATATAGACTGTTTCCAGTACGACTAAAAACATTCCATGCTTTAATTTGACATGATGCGGCGATCAGCTCCAACGCTCACGTTCTATGCGCATTTAATCTGTGTCCGTTTCAAGCAGTGCATATTTACTCCTCGCGCTCAGCTGCACGTAATGGCAAGATCGGCGGGCCCTGATTTAGTGTCATGATTACACTTGCACCATAAGCCTACGCTCGTCTGTAGGACATTCGTGGTTTACATAATACTACATTTTATGTTACGAGTAATAATGCAAATGCAATTTGCCCTTGACAGCCTTGCCGTTAACAGGGCTGGGGGTGAGCCCAAGGTAATCTTTTACAAAGGAACAGAAAGAAATAGGGAAATGCTGAGTGGCGCATAGGCAGGTGAACCTACTGATTTGTGGGAAGGAGTCTTGGGTCCTCTGACGCTTTCTCCTCCTCCCTGACAATTTAATTTTTTGTTTATTTCTCCATTAAATTTGAAAATGAATTTGAATGCTAGAAACGACAGAAACGAGCAGACACGAGCAGAATGATAGAAACGAGCAGACACGGGAGTCTTGACAAACGGTTCGTTTGACAAACATATGAAGGAAGCCAACAGTCACCGAAACCAAGGTGCATAGGGGAATGTTTCTATTTTGTTTTTGTTTTTAATTTGTACTGCCAATCAATTAGTTTAAAGAAAATCACTTATAAAGCAGCAGAAAAGAACCGCCATGCCACCGGTGGGATCCGAACCCACGACCTCCCTCATTTCATATGCCTTCTCTGCTAATAGCTTAACGGGCGTCTCGGTTCTGGCAGTCTTGATTCCATAGATGGCATAAGAGGGTTCTCGCCCAGTTTCCGCCCCCGCCGGTAGATGACGTTCTACGTCACACTCGCGATATTACCGGACGTGCTACGTCCACCGCTATGTACGAGGGTGGCGCTGGTGAACACTCTCAAGGTTCGCTTACACCCAGTAAACATAAATACCCATGAAAGCAGCAGACTGGACAGCCGTCGCCGTAACTGAGTTGGTAGAGCACCGGACGCGATATTCGGAGGTCGTGGGTTCTGATCGCACTGGCGGCATGGTTGTTTTTTCTGATGCTTTATAAGTGATTTTCTTTAAAATAATTGATTGGCACTACAAATTTAAAAAAAACAAAACAAAATAGAAACATTCCCCAATGCACCGTGGTTTCGGTGACTGCTGGCTTCCTTCACATATATATATATATATATATATATATATATATATATATATATATATATATATATATATATATATATATATATATATATAAAAGTAAAAATAATGAATTAAGCAGGGGTGGGAAAAAGGGAGATGGGAGCGGCACGAAAAAAATGGAGTGCGCAGAGCATGGAAGACATACTGGAATACAATATCCACATGCGACCTCAGCTTTGCTAAGCACCGCACGCTTGCTTCTTGACAGGCATGCCGAGCTCAGCTGAGATGGGTGACCGCGTGCCTGACCGTGCAGCTACCTTCGTGAAAAAATTCGGGAACTTGTCGCTCCTCCTAGCCGCGAGTCAAGCGAAGGAGGGGGCTGGGAGAATTCTCACACAACGACACAAGAAGCAGCAAATAAAAACCCTAAAGTAGAGTTTTTTTCTTTGTAATCGGCAAAATTGCGCCCCCTGCTGGTTTAGCTGCTGAGCCTAGATTACGATAGAGAAATAAAGAAGAAACGGGGCGGACGGAAGGTATTCAATGGAATGTTGCCAGTTGAAAAGACTTCAGCCTTTAGAGCAGCCAGAAAATAAATGAGAAGAACAGAGAGAAAAAAAGAGAAGCTATGTGGGCCTTAGGGGACCAGAAGATGAGCCAAACGGGGGGTGGAAGCAAGTCTAGGTGGCATTGGTGGAAGTAACTTCCCTAATGTGGCATTCAAAAAGTCGGTGTGACCTCAGACGACGCAGTCAGTGGTGCTTTGTGTATTTCCGTTGGTCTCTAACCTCGGAAGAGAGGCGAGGGTGCCGCGGCGTCTATTAATGCGCCTTTGCACAGTGTTAAATTTAAAAAATAAAATATGATACAAGAATAACGTTCGAATCCTTAGATTGCCGGAAATAAAACACACATGCTGGATATTACTGCGATGCGAATAGTAACAGTGGTTTCAGGGCAACGGCAATTCAACGAAATTTCAATATTTCAGCCGCACGACAGTTGTTCAGCAACATTTAAATAGCATGTAATATATCAATTATCAAATTAATGATATGATTATTATTATTGGCAAAGATCTCATTTGAGGAAACAACTGAATTTATTGCAGAGGAAGTGACTCCAATATGAAAAAACGTATGGTGCTCATAACGTTTCCGGCATTCCAGTGTGCAATCAGACAGATATACAGACATGAACCAACATGAATATGCCTACAGCACGAGCGTTTAAAGCGAATTGATCGTCCACGACAAAGGAACTATCAACGCACTCAGCTGTGCCTTAGACACGTTGGAATGGATGTCGCCAGATGGTTTTCCATGTGATGAACACCGGAGCCCGAGAACTTCTTGTACATGTAGTCTGTCAGAAGAAAACGCAAACGGGAACCAACTAATTGCCTGTATACAGGCTGAGATGTGCAGGAAGCAGCCCCCCGCGCAAAAAAAAAACGCTATAATTCCATCATTATAAAACAAAAGAGGGTTGAAACGTACCAGTGTGGAAAGAATGACACATACGCCAGTTAATATCCGAGTACTTATTCGGCGCATTTGTTCAGCTTTCCTTTTGCAGTTCGGAGAACAAATGCTCGGGTTTAAGTTAGGCAGCCTCTGAGTTGTTCTTTCAACCTGTCCAGTTTCAGCAGTGTTTTCATCACAGAAAGATGGTTTTTCCATTGTATTCCTTTTTCACAACAATAATATTTATAAAAAATTGAGGTGCCGGACGCAAAAAAAAAATTGAAGTTTTAGATGTACGTACTTTATACATTTAAAGCTGAAAATAACATTTCAGTTACTTTTTTCAAAAACATATTCGTAAATACAGCCGTACTCCACGAATACAATCCCCGTTTATATGAGCGTCTCGTGTAATGGACAGCTTTTCCTGGTGACCAAGATTTTCATGGTATTTATGTCTCGTTGATATGGGAACTCAACACTGGGCCAGTGCGGTTGGCAGAAATGCAGTGAGCTCATCGCGGCCCATATAGTTTTATCCACTGTTTAATATGGAAGCCGTGCGAACAAAGCATTGACATGCGAAACCAGACACTATATTCAGACAGGAAGGACTGCCGATTCTGTTGGTAACGACAGCATTTCATTCTGCGCTTACTCTCAATTACACTTAAATCCTACTGCAACGCGCATCATTCCAGTAGCCGAATTTTTGCGCACGCGGTATGTACCGTCATTCCAGCTCCAGGCATTGACTCCTGCTGTTCTCACGCTTTCCCACTGTTCCTTTTCCGGCGTCTGGTTGAGGCGCCGCCGAATGGCTCGGCAATTGGAGTTGTTGGCGCGCGGTCACGTTACACATAAGGAACGAAGCCGCGAAGAGAGTCCATGCATCATCAGGTCTTATTTTACTCAATAACAAGAAGTTTCTCAGCGCGGGTCATAGTATTTTGCAGTACGTGAGACGCCGGCACACAAGACCAGATTTTAGTACCTTTCATTCGAATGCTCGTTCTCTGCGGCGGAGCTGTCGCATACAAATGCGATATTCGTCTATATTAGTATTAACGGTACACGCGTGTTCCGTGAGAAAGACGGTCAACCAACTTATGTGTGTTCGTCTAG
This sequence comes from Amblyomma americanum, assembly GCF_052857255.1. Lineage (NCBI taxonomy): Eukaryota > Metazoa > Arthropoda > Arachnida > Ixodida > Ixodidae > Amblyomma > Amblyomma americanum. Next base: position 446,019,983 of record NC_135497.1, read on the forward strand.
ATTATGCGCGCTTTCCCTGCCGGCAGCTATAGCCGGCAGGCGGCAGACTACAATTGGACGGAACGTACCCTGAATTCTTTTCCCCTTACAGCCCGCAGGAAGCAATCCACTAACTTAGGAATAGCAACAAGAACACAACAGTCAATCGCAGTGGTCGTTTAGAATCATACTGTGTATTTAGCCAAATTTGGATACAGAAGCTTTAGTGAGCAAAGGTATAGGTGCATGACAAAGTATATAGGAAAATAAGAGCCGGTAAAAGTAGAAGAGAACCAACTGAAATCAAGGAGAAGCCCTAATGCGAAAGAACTCTCATCGCATAATGATAATTAGGCACCCTGTAATTTTTTCGCCGGCGATTGTAATATAGAAGGGTTTCGATCGTGACCTTCACTTGCTCTTTCCTTATCAACGAGCCGCCCTTCTCCACAGAAAAATGTTGGCGGCGTTCCCAAAGAACAATCTATCCGCGTTGTTTTGTTTGCTATTTTATTTTCGGCTCCCGTTAACATTTGTTCCTGCTTTCTGGCATCCGCCGCAGGCAGCATTATTATGACGCCAAGGCCAGCTTCATGTTTAAAATAAAGCCTATTTTTAAAAATACAGCACGATTACGATACTCGACAATGCCGTGTTGTGGGTTATTTTTTATCTTTAATGAGGAAGTTTAGCTGTTATTTTCTTTTAATGCAAAATTAAAGATTTGGAGAGGCTTTCACAGCTAGGTCGTGCAGGCGTAGGCGCTGCGCTTCTGCTTTGGCTGGTTACACTTATGTATCTCGGCCGCGCCATCACGTGCGCTTCTGCCCGCTTATGATGATTGCGTTTGCCCAGTCTCGTAATCATCTCGTGAGCTTAAAACGGCTGCCCTGCAATTGCGCATTACCGAGTACCGTAATTGTGCCCCTTTCATTCGTTCCTCAATTCCTGCATGCTCAGGGTACTTTTCAAGTGTTCACTCGCTGCTTCCCTTGTAACACCTGCAAAGAAGCGCGCGCATTTGGCGGCGTCTTAAGACTTACACCCTGGTGCGCGGGGTGGTCACCTGATCGGAGAGAAGAGCACGCGTGGTGACGTCACTAGTGTAGCGTCAATAGAGTACGGACAACAGCGAGCACTAACAAGTGCCGATAAGCGTGACTGCAAACAAGAAACAAGTGCGGTTAGCCTTCGTGTTCGCGCAGTTTCGCATACATTCGAACATCAAGAAATTGTGGGAATTGGAATTATCTCGCGCTTTTGCTATGACTCAAATCAGAGAGTGACGTGAATGGCGTGCTGCTAGGTGCGCGACAAGCGACCGACTGTCGATGGCGCAGAGCGTAGCCGGCTGAGTCCATAGTTTTACCCGCACGCGTTATACTGCAGTCGCTCAGAGTACGCGTGCCTCGATGCAGCGAAATGCTGTGTACGTCTCCTGTTTCGTGGGTGCTCGGTAGTGTCATTCGATGGCGGCGGATTTGAAAATCGGCGTCTTCCCAACTTACGGTAAAGAACTGGCTGAAGCGAAACAAGAGCGCCTCGACTTCCAATGAGAGCGTTCCGCGCATTCTGAACTTGTACACACTCCGCCTCCCGTTGTGGCGTCTGTGAGAACACCCAAGAGCAACTCGCAAGGCCGAGTGACGATGTGGAAGAGAGCCGCCGAGACCGCTCCCTCCGCGTCTCCCTAAGAGGCCATCTTGTTAGCGATGACGTCATCTCGCGTCGGAGGGCAGCCAGCGCCAAGTGTTTCGCGCCTCGGGAGTATCGCACTCTCCGATGACCTCAGCCGACGGCCCACGCTGAGTGACAGCAGAGGAACCAGTTTTCGCCGACCGGTCCCGCCGGAGGAGTCAGGGCCGCCAGTCGCCAGCCACCATGCAGCGGACACCGCCGGTTGCGGCGGCGGCTGCCCTCCTGGCGGTGAGTGCCTGCCGCCGCTAATGGATGCGTGTGCCTCGCGAAACTCACGCGAACGACCCCTTCTTCTAGGATGAAAAAGCAAGTCCTGCGAAGTTGGTGACAAGACAGATAATTACAGCAGCACGTAGGACGACTGGAAGCGCTTCTTGTCTGTGTAGTTGCCGTTCATTGTCTTGCCACCAACTTCGCCCCGTACCCATGTTTTAGAAAAATCTCGTGCAATTATTGTGAAAATGCTTCTCACTCTGAACCCATTGTAGGCTGGCTGCGGCAGACGGAATGTTCTCTTTCTTGCTGGTCCGAGATGCGGTGAGGATTTGCTGGGAACTTGTGAACGCGTATCGTCGAGGATGTTAACAGTCATTTTGGAGTTTGTGCAGTCGAACCGCGCTGAATGTAACCGTTGACCCGGCGCAAGGTGCCAGTAATGATTTGGAGTATACTCTTTGCGCAGTTACTGCAGGTTTTCGGTGTTAGACTTTTTGCGGCGGTCTTCCTTCCGATCAGCAGAGGAGGAACGCTCGCGATGTGTTAATACTAAATTTTGTGGAGCGAATGAGCGATCAACGCGAGGTGTGTTTAAGAGCTTTCTCCTCCTTGGATGCAACTTTCTTATGAAGTGATTGAACTGGCGGATCCGGTTTGCCCCGAAATAATATGGTAGTGTTAATTATTTCTTTGGTTAACCGGTAAAACGTTGTTCCTAATGTTTTTATGATGTTTATGAAATGTTGTGGATAAAGCTTGACTCCTCTTTTAACTTTAATTAAACATCCGTAAAGCGATTAAACAACGCATGTGCAACTTTCGCTAAAGCGGTAAAGTAACCCTGTCGGACCAGGCCCGTCAGTTGTGAAAGCACACAACTTCAATCAGTGCATTGCAATTACCAAAGGGCAACTACGGCGTCAGTACAGCACTGTACTGGACAGTGCAAATAACACATATGCAACTCACACACTTACATTCCAACTGGTACTATGGGCTAAGTGATAGTGGTGAACTGGTAAAAAGTAAATTTTTCATGGGAACTTTTGGCGCTCTGTCTGCTCTCTATGCCAGGCCAAGTATGAGATATTTGACTGCAAACCGGCGTTAGTTCAATAACATCATTACTGCGCGAGCAGACCTAAGAGCTAGCTAGCTGGTACAGAGCACTTCCAACATACTTGTGTCGTCATAATGTAGCAATAATTTGAACAATATATTTAACATTTTCAGCGCTGGTTTCAAATACATTTGAACGTTAAAATAAATGCTTGGATATAACCTAAACGTCATGACAATTTTCGACACAGCGTAATGTTTCGAACTAACATGCAACGTTACTGCAACTCTCACAACATTTGCGTAGCGTTACTGCAATGCGTGGTGCTACCTAGGATTATCTCGTCTTTCCCGGCAGTGTACCACTCACGCCACCGGGGCCTGATGTCGTGGGCGAGATTGAGGGCGACTGCTCTGCCTCGCCGTCGGCCTTCTGGCGGTTTCCCAAGGCTACGCTTCCGACGAAGGTGCACTGTCGTGCCCTCGATCTTGTACGATGGCATAGACAGATCGTAGCGATGGAAGCAAATAGCCGCGGTCGGGGTTATATCGAAAAGTAAGGGACTGCTAGAAAAAAGAGGATGCCAAACTTTCGTCTCTAAAATGACACCTTTCAGTTCAATCACTTTACAAAAAAAAATGACAAATACTGTCTGATAGAGTGCATATACTACGTAAAAAATTGGCTCCAAATCAAATCAATGATCTCAAAACGTTGTAGCAGGAATGCTGATAGTTTCAAATGAAAACGAAAAGCTTTGTGTCCTGGAAAATTAACATCTTTATTCCTCACGAATCTGCTTCATATATAGTGTTCTGTAAAAAAAAAATGCGACACGTTGGATACGACGAGCGATCAGCTCTAGCGGGTTAGCGGATGTTCAACATGTCCCGCAAAGCGCATGATTAACACCGTGGGCTCTCTCTTCCCCGAGAAGCATTCAGGATAACTTTTATTGGCATAACCTAGTAGAAAGCAATAAAACATTCAAGACAGGCATAATTTAAATTTATCATGTAGGCAAATATGAGCTCAATTTAATAATGACAATTTAATGCCTACGACGTCAACAGTTTGCAAAAAAGAACACAAGACAGGTAAGAACAACAGCAAATAAGACAACCTGGTATCAGTTTTCAAAAATATATCGTTGCCTTCTTATAATTATCATTTCTGATAATTTATTCTATTACGTAACGAGCCGCCGCGGTGGCTGAGTGGTTATGGCGCTCGGCTGCCGGCCCGAAAGACGCGGGTTCGATCCCGGCCGCGGCGGTCGAATTTCGATGGAGGCGAAATTCTAGAGGCCCGTGTACTGTGCGATGTCAGTGCACGTTAAAGAACCCCAGGTGGTCGAAATTTCCGGAGCCCTTCACTACGGCGTCCGTCATAGCCTGAGTCGCTTTGGTACGTTAAACCCCCATAAACCATTAACCAATCTATTACGTAACGCCTGGAGAAAATTTGACCATTTTATTGCATTGTGCGGGAAGAGTAGGGTGCGGTAACACAGTGAGAAGCCTGTAGCTAGTGTCCAGTATTTACAAATTAGCCCATAAATGATGTGTGAAACTTTCGCCTCATATCTCTGTCGCGCTATTACCACGTGCAAAGATTCAAGAAAATTTGATTTCGAATATAGATAGGTGCAATGCAATTTTACGCCATTAAAAAAGCAAGTGAATCAGCCCTTTCTTAATGTCGATGTTAAGGTTACTGCAACCAGCATGTGGAACAGTAGCCTCGCATGATACCAACGGCTATTGCTCTACCGTAGCGCCGCTCAGATAGTAATTAGGGTCCACCACTTGTGGCGCAGTTCTGTGATCTAGCAGCCATCTCTCAGGTTTTGCTCAGAGTCTGTCATCACGAGTTCAGTGTCCTCCGGAAATTTTAGACGAGAGCAGAAAGCGGCCTTCCGAACTGTCCGGTTCCCCAGCGGATAAAATACGTCCTGCAGAGAATCCCGTGACACCCAGGACTGTTGTGATAAAGCTGTAAATCACCACGTACACCACGCGAGGAAATCAGCGGAGGCGCTGTCAGTCCTATCACAAGCATCTACGCAAGAGTACAAAAAAAAAAATACTGCGACTTCGCTAGCTCCTCTGATCGTAAAGCCATGAAGAATCATCCAGGAATAAGCGTGGATTACCTGTTGAATTTATTAAAAGACGTTTAGAGGCTAGTTGATTATGCATTGTTTCTGGAAAAGTTATTCAGTGCTACTGTTTTTCTTCTGACGAGCACACAGACAGACATGACGGGACAACGCCCGTCCCGCCATGTCCATCTGTGTGCTCGTCAGAAGAAAAAAACTAGTGCTGAATAACTTTTCTAGAATCTTACGTAGTCATGGATTGTGCGTTACTCGATTTGTGCCTCGCCGTTGCGAATGATAGCTCACAGAACATTATCATTATCATCATTAGTTAAACGAAGGTTTAATATACAGGTAACGTTGAAATACGCAGCATTTTACCCCCTTTCACCGCCAAATTATGAAAGAATCAAAGAAAAAAAACCATAACTGCAATTATGACAGCTCATGTGCCCACACTGAAATCTAACCAAGATTTCATTCAAGAATTTGTTACTACAGTTGCGCGACCATGCGCATTTGGTGCATTTTGGGCAGCCAGTCTGAGTTGAGTTGAACGCCAGTTCGAAGACCTGTAATAAAAACTGTAGAAACAGTTGAAGCATTTTATTTTCGAAATGAACCAGATGTATCTAAACACAAACCGAGAGAAACGCGATCGTTTGTTATCCGCACAAACCGCAGCGCTTTCCAAGCCATTATGTGGTATCCTTTTCGTGTTAGCTGAGTAACCTTGCATCATTATGTAACGAAAAACCGTACAAATAATTTAGTTGATACCAGCATGCAATCTTTCAATTTCACTCTTTTCGATGTCAAACTCTGAATGCGACCGAGTTTTGTTCAGAAAACATTTTTCTACGGTTGTTTCCAAGTTCAGTTTATGAAAATTATGCTTAAAAATACCATGCTGTGTTTATAGTAGACAAGCAATAAGAACATGCATTGTGTGTTATCAGGGGCACTACTGTGCTTCAACGCAAGAAAGAAAATTCGAATAGTAGACTTTGTCGCACGCATTGACGTGGCAGCCTCCTCTTTTATTGGTAACACTTCAGCAGCGGAAAGGTAGACTAGCTAGAATGTACGGCATCTAGAGTGTATTTTACTTTATTGTGCCACTCTAAATTCATGAATAGTTGCGGAATGGTAGACGCGTACAGGACACAAAACGACAGGACAATGGCTAGTATTGTCGTTTCCTATCTGCCTCTGCTGTTTGCCTCTGCTTGGCACGTTCACTGTTCCAGAGTTTCATCTTTGCTTCATCGGCGACGAGGCTAACGATCCCATCGTTATGGTCGTCTTTAGGATTCATATCTTCCGCCGATCTCTTCATCTCATTCCGAGTTTATGAAGTATACGCTCGGAACAGTCCGACCTACATCAAAGTGTACTGTTGGGCAAGTTGGTGAGACATTCTGTAGGGAAACAGCGCCAACCTATTTGGCTCAAGATGACTGAAAACGCTCTCACAAGTGAATATGGCTCGTTTTGACCCGTACATTATCAGGATGTGGCTCTTTTTTGATTTGACGTAGGAATTGCACTCAGGTTTTGTGGACGTTAAAGGATATCTTTCATTCTCACAGCTTTTCCAAAAGTAAGAGGTATGGATGAGGTTTTCAATTACAGAAAAAATTGACTTAGTTTCCGTTTCAGGATTTGGCTCATTTCGAAAGAAACAACTCCTCAGTTCGTGTTGCTCAAAGAGCAGATTGCATTTGTAGCAACGGAAATCTACCCGGCCAATGTAGTGAAATCACCTTCTTTCTCTTATTACCTGGCAACGTTCTCGTCCACTCGCTACATTTCTTTTTCACTGTAACAAAGGACTAAATCTGTCGTTGATGTTTGCCACCGTCCTCGCTGTCATCGCTCCCGCTGCTACGCAAATTCAACGACTGATCCATTTTGCGATCGCACATGCGCGGTTTGAGTAGTGATTAAAAACTGTCAATAGAATTTTCGATACTATTGACAGTTACGCATCAAGTTGAGATCGACGGTAGAAAAAACTATCGGTAGTATAAGATGACGAAACGTACTGCGCTTTATCACTGCAGCGTAAACTTTCCGACGTTTTCCCGCGTTTCACCGAAAAACAGGGCCGCTTTGCACTTCTCTCGTCCTTCGTAGCAACAGCGCTGTGCGCGTGCGTGTCTTCTTTCTCTGTCCCGTGTAAGCGCGCTGTTTTTCCGTAATATCATACCAACTGGCTCGACAATTATCCTTAATGCAGTTAATTCCCGCGTTTCCCGAGCACACGGTGTGCAGGTGCTGGTAACGATGCATCGTCTTCGCAGTCCATCGAGCGCTGCAGTCGTACCCTCCGTAGTGTCATTAGATAAACTATTCAGAGTTCCGCGGAGGTCCTTGTGCTGGCGACACCTACGACCGGCGCCGTCCACAGGGCCTCCCAGCTGCCTGAGACGCTTCTTTTGGCGCGCCTGCTTCTGAGCCTAAATCGGGTGGAATTATTTACATCAGCGGTTATGTTTCCCAACTTTCCTTCACACCACTTCCCCACAATGACTCGATACATTTTAGCAGAAATTTCGGCCTACTAGGAACATGCTGACATCAAATGTTGACTGGCTAAATCTTTCAATCACCCCACGTTTTGGTGTGTCACGCGACACTGGGCGTTAAAGTGTCAATTGGACGTCAGCCTAGCCCCGCTGACTCACATTGGACTGAGGTGGCATACTGTTAGGTGGTGGTAGCGACCGGCATTGACGCCGGAGTGAACGGTAGACAAGCAGGCTAGCTGGCTGGGAGGTACATAACAAACTCTTAGCTGCTCGAACTCGTGCCCCCAAGAGAACGAGGCCTGTACAATGTCAGAGGGCACGTCGCTCTCCGCTGCGATCTATTTAAATGCGATAGCGACCTTTCGGCACGGGTCGCCTAAAACGCAGAACATAATCTCGGACATCGCAGAAACTGCCGCGCTCGCTATCACGGTCGTTCCAGACTGCACTGGTTGCGTCTCGCGCCTTTGCAAACACAGTGATAAGGCACCGTCAATAAAAAGAGGGCATGGAAAAACGAATAGTATAAGAAGTTTCGTGCCGACACCTTCGGGACCTGTTCACGCATATTTTATATTGTTTTAACCCGGTTGTACAGGTAGAAAGCACGCAATATGTCTCAATCTAACGCCCCCTTTCCCCCAGCGCAGGTTTTTCTCGCAGATCTCTGAGGCTATAGGTTACACAGCCACTTATTTCCTGACGGTGATCACGGGGTCTTTTTTGGTTTTCACGTCACGAGTTGGAATTTAAACGGGGAAGAATTTTTCATCAAATTTTCTCGGCAACAAATAAACGTTTTGCTGCCGGACGAACTTGAACATAACCGGCAAGAGCCGCAGAATCGATTTTCACTGAGAACACCAGTTCGATGGCGATGTTCTCATAGCCCCTTAAGGTCCAGAGGACGTTAAGAAGCAGGAAATGGTTAGCGAAATTTCACACAATGTAGCTTATAACATAATGTATCATGTAATACAACAAAAAGAAAAAGTTTGAAAAGGTAGTTGACCGTAAACCGAAATTTTTGCCGATTAATTATAGCAGCAACTGAGTTTGTTCCAAATCGGATGACTACAAGGAATAAATAGGATGAAAATGAAGCTGTGTGCGCAAATTTAAAAAAAGTCTTTGCAAGAGTTATCGCCACCTATGTCCACCTAACATCGCAGCTTGAAATGCCGTCTGCAGACAGATCAGTGTTACACTCAATCTGCCGTACATAAGCACAGCGCATGACCGACATGAGGCCCCCGAAGAGCTGAAAAACATCTTGCTAGTAAACCCCATACTAATGAACATGCACCCGATACACCACGGAGGAAGAAGAGACGCCAGAGCTCAAGCCATAGGAAAACAATAGAAGAACAACAGAAAAACACAATAAACGGACGCGACGAGGCCGGTTGCAAACATTGTGACGATGGCAGCCACGGATGGCAACTTCAGGAACACCGCATCAACCAGGTGCAGAGACCCAACCCAAGCAGAGGAGGCCGCCGTCGCGCTCGTAATTTCACACAGAAACAGCGAATATAATAACGGAATCGCACTGAAACATGCTGGAACTACATCAGGGGCAGCAGGCAGCCGTTATGATCCTAAAGAACATCATGGAAGCCGCAAGGCAAAGGAAAGTTCATATGGACACTAGCACATCAGTTCGCAGAGAGGAACGAAGACGCACAGGCCGCAGTCTGAGCACTCCTACCCCGGGCACCCCAATACACGGACGAGCACAAGATGGGAAGACATCAGCGCAAAAACGAGACAAGGGACACAGGAAGACACATAAGGCATTCCCAGCGTCCTTGTGCCCTTTGTCTTGTTTTCGCGCCGACGTTTTCCCATCATGCAGCACCAACTAGCCCGGCAGCATACTCTCTTGGACGAGCACAGCTTTACTCAAACATGCTGACCGCATACTCAAATATCCTGCACCATAGGCTAGGCAGAAGAGATTACGCGCCACCGGATAAAGAACTAGACAGGGAACAAGAAACAACCCTGCGAAGAATGCAAACAAAACACGTACTCAGGCCCAAAAAGACTGCACTCAATCTATCCAAAAAGCCATGAGCCACAATGCGCACACTACATATGGCATAGACGCAGACCTATACCACACGGTATAGGCCGACCAAGACAACACAGAAACAGAAAGGATAAAGATGGGAGTAAGTGCTGTCCGGCTTAGACACAAAATTTCGAAAGGAGCTGCCCGAAAGGGCTGCAAGATCCAATGCAGTTTCGGTATAGGGGGACCGACCACTAACTTTAGGTCAAATTAGAAATGTTTTCAGGAGTGGTTCGGTAACTGGATATGATGCATGGGGTTGCTTTATTCTGCGGAAACTCGTGGCCATTTGTAAGAATTTGGTAACAGGGGTTTTAAATAAAGAGGCGCATTCTAGTTCGGGCATAACGGGGGTTTTGTAAGCAATGAGTTTATTGCAGGTGCTAGAAGAACGCAAGGACTGACGGAGAAAACCCAAGTACAGCTAGCCGACAATACTTTATCGAAATGGGCGTTGACGTTGAAGTTAGGTACGCCCTCAAAATACTTATATTCAAACGCTATTATCAAGTTACACCAGAGCGAGAGTCCGCAAAAAAGACGCAGTGTTGAAGGCAATTGGGAGGGAAGGTCATCGGCATAAGGAATCGCAGGGGTCCCAACACCATTCACTGAGAAACCCCTCAGTAATCAATTGCATTAGAGGATTTGCACTTGTCTATTTCTACGTATTGATATCTGCTCGACAGAAAATTTTCTAACCACCTGACAATTAACAGACTTGATATTTAGGGCTTTAAGTTTAGCCAACAAGCAATCTATGTACCTTAAAAATGCCTTCCTAATATAAGTAATTATCAATCCTGAACGTATCGGGCGCGCAGCACATGGGCATTTCGTTCAACCCGCCGCGGTGGCTCAGTGGTTAGGACGCTCGGCTCCTGATCCGGAGTTCCCGGGTTCGAACCCGACCGCGGCGGCTGCGTTTTTATGGAGGAAAAACGCTAAGGCGCCCGTGTGCTGTGCGATGTCATTGCACGTTAAAGATCCCCAGGTGGTCGAAATTATTCCGGAGCCCTCCACCGCGGCGCCTCTCACTTCCTTTCTCCTTTCACTACCTCCTTTATCCCTTCTTCCCTTACGGCGCGGTTCAGGTGTCCAATGATATATGAGGCAGATATTGCGCCATTTCCTTTCCCCCAAACCAATTATTATTATTATTATTTCGTTCACCTTCGTTCGTTCACTGTGTCCTTCCCCTGTTTTAGTGCCTAAGTACAGCGAGCCCGACACTTTCAAGATGCGCAAACCAATTAACTACCTTTGATACTTTGCTCTTTTGAAGAACTGATATTATAATGAATGTCCCGCAATAAGTATAAGGAACTTAAGGGGGCACTTAAGCTTCTCCTAAAGGGTAGGACGCTATAGCGTTAATGAGTCCCTTCAGCGTCCCGGGGTCCTCTTTGCCGATCATTTCTCCTAGGTTCTGCCTACATGCACACATATGCGGAATTGGCCATTCTCTGATTTACATTCATAGATCGCGGAGAGTCCACTCATGACGAAGTGGTGCAGCGGTTAAGTGATGCGCCACTGCCCCGGCAGTGTTTCAAACACAGCCACCGGTGGGCCTTGCGAGACTCAGGTTGCTCTTCCCGAGCGACCTCTCGCGACCAATCATTTATTTAACTGTCGCTTGCCACGATGGGCACTTTGCTCACAATCCGGTGGGCAGGTTGCGATCACGTCACAAGGTCACCTGACCCAAATGGCAGGTGAGCCACCTGCTTTTTCGCTCACGACGCCGATGAAGACGCAGGCTTTCCTGCTGCCCTGCAGAACGGAAGCCTCAACGCTATCGCGTTACGAATTTAGTCTCACGACACAATATGTGCGAAATCCGTGCTGGTTTGCAAATATCAGATCATTGTAACTAATGTGGCTCATAACATTCAAGTAAATGATTTAGTAAATCCCACTACTGAAAGTTGATGTAGTCTAGAGGTAGTCCTGCTTCTGAAGCAGACTTCGTGGATTGCATCGAGGGCACGATTGGCTAGCGGGTGACATTGCTTAACGACGATGGGTATGTCAGAGGGCCGCATGAATTTGTTTGTTTAACAAATCCACAACATCATGCACTCTCGTACACGCAGGTTTTATTGTTAGCTCAGCTTACCACGTCATAGCATAGTCCTAACGCCGCCACCTTTGAAGCGCTTTCCGAAATCCTAACGGCGCCTTCTGCATGCTTGGACTCTCGGTGAGAAGTCTTCCTTTACCCAAACTTTCGGATAGTCACTCCATTTTACGTTTGTAAGGAGATTTCAGGCCGTTATATTTTCTCTGGTAACTTCGAAACTTCTTGATGACAGGTCTATGTGAGTCGTACGAGAAAAACAAGGTAGCCATGTGCCCTTTCGATTTCACCGGTGCCGATGCGAAGCCTAAAGTCGGAGATTAGGGCTCTGGTACATGGCGGTTTACGTTGTTTCGTTATTCCTTTAAACAACAAGTTGTCGCGCTGCAACTTATTGTTCTGGTCGTCCATTCCACGAATCGGTAAGAAAATATCGGACTGTGCATGCAGTTACAACATGCTGGCGAAGGTCCTCGCCGTGAGATTAAATACTTGGTACCACGTTTGCGCGAGTTCGTATAGGACGCCAGCACCTTCGGTATGTTCTACAGCGACGATGTGCTTGCATTTTGAAAAAGAGTACTTTGGGCAACGAAATGGTTAAGTTTATCACATGCATTGGGACGCCTGGTTCAGCTCTCTGTCTTCAGCCAGGGGAAGAAGGTTTACTGCGAAGATTGCACAAATAAGGGAAACAAGGCCAAAACGCAGGCACAGACATTTCAACACAGCGCCGCGTTGCCTTCCGCCAGCTTGGGAAAATCAGCCAATCCTATTCCAACACACACACAAACGAGCATACATGGTAGCCAATTGGATTCTTGGGCTACGCCTCGCACTTTTCACGTAGGGGGTTCGGATGATTCTGAGCCTCGCCCATTCGTCCGTGCCTGCGGTAGGGTACCTCGATGCCAGCGCCTCTTTTAAATCACGATCTCAAACAAGGCTTGGACAGCAGTATTGAACGGTTTCATGCCTAAAAGCTGCGAAAATGCTTCTTTCTCTAATGGAGTTTTGGTGTTGCTAAGTCGAGCCCCTGGCCCAGAATGGCGTGCCTGCCGCGGTGGCTCAGCGCTTAGGGCCCGGAGAGGCACAACGCAATACCTTGATTTGGCCGCAGTCATCGTCGGGCGCCAAGTCTCGTTCCCATCCGACAACGGCATGTGGCTGCGGTGCGTGTCCGTATTATATATCGTTCTCTCGCATCTTGAATCTTTCAACCTTCTGGCAGCACGAGGCAGTGATAGCGGCTCATTTCAGGCTTTCCTCTCATTTCCTTTTCGGTACCTCTACAGATACAAGCACGCATCCCTTAATGAATCGGTTGCTGAGCTGGCAGAAAAACAACAAAATAAAAGAGCTCTATTCCGAAGCCCTTCACAACAGCGCCTCCTTTCTTTCTTTGGCACTGCTGCTACACCCTGTAAATGTTCACTGGCTGCGGTTGGAAACACAACTGTTTTATAACCAACCGTTCGAGTTTTGCGTCATTGTGAAAAGTGTTTTATTAACGCCGAAATAAATTGTTGCCATCCGCCTCACATTTTCTGAGCTTCCGAAAAGTGGCAGGTTTGGATGTTCGTCGCGTCCAACGGCACGCGTGATTGCAAGACGCCTCCAAGCGCCTCTCGAACGCTCTGTGTGCCTCTGCGTAGGCTTCCTAATTGGCGATAGCAGTAAGTCTCCTATGGGGTGCTCACTATGTGGGATACATTTTTGAAGGTTAGAGGAGAAATCAAAAGTGCCAGAGATACAGGCAAGTAAACAGCGTTTACGATCGCTCTCGCTGACATTCCTGACTTATGCAGATTTGGGTAACATGCTCAGTTATTTCTTTTTTTGCTTTCAGTCTTGCGCGAGATATGCCTCCACACTTCAGTTATGCATCAGTAGGCTTCCGCGGAGTGAAGAGCTGATGTTTTCTTTTTTTTTTACGCATGCATTCATGAAGGCTCACAGCATCACATGTACCGGGTGTACATGTTCATTTTTCTTTTCAAAACCGTGAAAGATGCGTTGTTATGGTCTTTGCAGGTGGATTGCACACCAAGGCGGACATTATTTGCCAGATGGAGTGGAATGAAAAGACGATTACCTGGATCAAGTCACTTTATTTTTGACATAATCGCAATTGTTATTTATTGCGTATTTTTCACGTTCGATATCTCGAACCACAATGTTTATTTGGGAGATTTGAAAGCTGGTATCACCTTCGATATTGACTTTCAACTTCACATATAACCTCATGTCCTAAAACTAAAAGCTGAAAAGTTGATTGGGTAATTTTAGTTCAGTAATCGTCTTTTAATTGGACTTTATTAACAAATTATTATCCACCTTGCTTCAAAGTCCACCTGTGGCAGACGGCACCAAAGAATATTTCCTGATATAAAAAAATCTTTACCTAATAATTTGAAACACTCTGTACAGTGCCGCAAAGTAATGCCCTGAAGGCGAGTGCGAATGTAATATTCGCATTGGTTTTTTTAGGCCGAGGCCGCATTAGCTTTTGCCGCTTCAGCGGTTTCATCACAAGTGTGCACAAAACGAGTGTTTCGACTAATCGAAAACTATTAATCTTAGGAATATTATGCGGCGTTTCAACGCTTGGACGCCATATTTTTCCGTTGCGGAAAAAAATAAAATAGGGCGGTTGAGAAACTATTGTCCGCCTTTTCAACTTGTACTTAAAATGACTATCATCCTAAAATCTATCTGCTTGCAACATGGCGCCGATGGTAAATCAACCACACCATGGCCATATGAATAAAAAGTGTCCTATGCTTCTAGTCACATGCGTCCGCATCAAGGTAGATTTAAAATAGTAGTGAAGCTTCCAGCCCATGCGTTCAAAACATGGCGACTCATGAGCTCACCAGCGCCTCTAGGTACTTGAGGGGGGGGGGGGGGGGCACAGTCAATTTCATGACGTTGTGTGACGTCACACCTACGTATTCTTTTGGCGTGAATTATAAAGTGGTATTTTTGTCGGAGGGAGGGCGGATTCACCGCGTCGCATTTACAAGCCCGTCCCTCTTGAGGGTCGTTGCCTTTCAGCGCACGCCAACCACTGCCATTCAAATTTTTGTCCACTTCTTGTCATTTGTGTGCAGTTGGCAACACAACGAAAGTGGCTGGCAAAGAAGGCGGCACAGGTGGGCAGCAAACCTTCCCGATAGACGGGTTCAGCATAATTCTTGGTGGAAATACTTGAGCAAGTACTCTGTTTTACACTGCAGCAATGTATTACCAATACAGCGCTGCCGTAACTACACAGTTCGCAATAGCGTGTCCGACAAGTATCGCTGTTACATTTGTGATTTATTATATCCATAAAAATACAATGATAAATCACACCAACATATATGTCGCAGACAGCGCAAACAGCGGCTCTGTTTAAGCTTGTAAACCACCACATTAATCACAGCACACACAGAGAAAAGGCCTGAAGTACAGCACTTGACCAGGTAAGAAACTTATATATACAAAAAAACAACGTTAGGATCGCTGTAACTGAGACAAGGATGATATGAAATGTAGGTGCATCATGATATACATGGAGCATATATAGCGATCGCATTACTCTTCACATCTTTATTTGTTCAGCTGCAAGAAAACGGCAATGTTTACCACTGCAAGCGAACATCCATACCCTGTGAGAGACCAGCGGGAAGCGATGCAATGTGACACCGACGGTAGAGTCGACGCTGTCGAAATGTACCACGAAGCATCGCTTCTTACGTGCTGCGAGCTCATCGGGTTATATGGCGCTAAGCGTTTTGGAGGAAAAACGAGAAGTGTGCTACAATGTCCAAAGCGGATCCATCTCGCAAAAGCGCAAAAAGATATTGCACTGGCCGCACGCACAGCAAGAATACGACGGACCAAGAAAACTCGGCAGCAGCTGGGTAGTAATCCCGGCTGCTGCCCGGTTTTCATCTTGACTAACTACTCCCGTTCGTCTAGCGTCACACTCGTGAAGCGAACTCTAGACCTTCCAGATCTTTCACTGCGGCGTCATCTTTCTAGACTTTTCACTTTGCACAAAACATATTAGACAAATTAATTGATAAAACAAAGTATTTTCAGTGCTCCAAGTTACGCATCATCCCGTATTGATCGCCAATTCAAAGTGAGTGTTTCAAGTTGCAGAACTTACCAGTACTTGCATTATTTCCTGCCCAAGACAAGCTCAGACTGGAACCACCTGCCCGCCTGCATCGTCTCCATCCCAGAACCAGAAGTATTCAAATCTACGCTTCTTAATAATCTATGTTAATATCTCTTTTTTTATTTCATTTTGATTAATTACTTACCACACTTATCTGTAACGACTGAACGGCTCTGATAGTAACGAAATAAATAAATAAATAAATAAATACTACTAGACGGCAATAGCAAAGGATAAACCAGCGTGAAACTTCGAAACCGGGGCATTTTAAGACCTGACTTTGCGCACTTTTAGGGACGCGCCGGTGCAGACAGCGGGACGGCAGCGATAAGAGACCGCCTCGCAAGCTCCCGCCACTGCGACCGAAAACTGCGACCAGGCTCGCAAAATCGCGCTACCAATACAACCACAGTGATTAACAGGGGCCGCAATAAGCATTGCGCACTAAATTTCGAAAATCTATCATATTGCTTTTAGTAAAATACTGTCCTTAACTTATAAGACAAGGAATTTTAATATTTTTTCTTGTTTTATTGGTGCACAATAATCGAATTAAATTTCATTACATGAGTGTTTGGTCCCCACTCATTTGCCGCAGTCAAATGCGCTTGAGCGCATTTCGTTCCCGCCTTCTCTGCCATTTAACAGCTCCTTGCTCGCATTATGAACTGCACGTGGCCCGCTGCGGTAGCTGAGTGGCTTTGGCGTTTGGCTTCCGATTCCAAAGCCGCGTGTGCGAATCCCGGCAGCAGCAGCCGTACTTCGATGGAGGCGGAATGCAAAAACGCCCGTGTGCAGTGCGGTGTCAGCGCTCGTTGAGAGCGTCAGGGGGTGAAAATCAATCCGGAGCTCTCCGCTAAAGCGTCCAACATTGCCCATGCATCGCCTCCGGACGATAAACCGCACAATTCCCAGCTTAAGCACTGCACGATTGACTTTACAACAAAATATTTGACTGCTTGCTCAACGGTGGAAAGGCTACACGGACGTTTCAAAGGGCGACGCGAAAGCGCACGGACAAAGTAAAAAGAAATCACACAAGTCAGCACTTAAGCCGTCGCGGTGGCTCAGTGGTTGCGGCGCTCAGCTGTTGACCCGAAAGACGCGGGTTCGATCCCGGCCGCGGCGGTCGAATTTCGGTGGAGGCGAAATCCTAGAGTCCCGTGTACTGTGCGATGTCAAGAAAGGTTACAGAATCTCAGGTAGTATAAATTTCCGGAGCCCGTCACTACGGCGTCCCTCATAGCCTGAGCTGCTTTGGAAGTTAAAACCCCATAAACCAAACGAAACGCTTGCCCCGTATATTTCAGTGTCTTTCGCAATAACAGTTTAATTTGTCACCCTGCCAACTCGCTCACACAGCTTACGCATCGGCCAACCCTGTTCAGATTGCTGGAATGTGTGCGGCAGAATGCTGGATTTAGGAGTTTCATCTTTCTTGTCCTGTTTCCTTCTAGTTTTAGGTACTTCACATTTCGCTATCCTTCTGCGTAACTTCCTCGGCTGAGTGCTCAGAACAACTGGAGGAGGCCATCCTCTGAAACTTGCCTGTGTGTTACACATGGTGCGCACAAGATTTCTTCATGGCAGCTGAAAAGCCATGCCTCTATTAACGTGTTTTGAATGTGCACCGCTATATGACAGAACCGGTTTCATGTTACGTCATTTTCAACTGCCTTGGAGGAATCGTTTCCGCACATTATGCAGCGCAGCTTAGCCTAGCTGCAACCAGATACGAACGAAGTCCTGCTTCTAAGATGCTCGCTCCAAAACGTGTGGAGATACGTGCCAAAAAGTAAGCGCGCATTTTTTTTTTTCGTTCAATATATGTCAACAACTGTGAGCGAGATGTTCATGGCAGCCTTGCTCGAAGGGCGGGGTTTACTTGGACCTCCTCTCGGGGTATGCAATGAGGCGACTTTGCAACTTTTGGAGGCTCACGCGGCCCCTTTTGCCTCTGGTCGCAGCTGATGGCGTCCACGGTGGTCTGCAACCCTGGCGGGAGGGAGATCCTGCGAGGTCCCACGAGGCCGGTGATCAAGAACCACTTCACCACGGACAGGACAAGAGGTACGAGTGGCCCCCCACTACTTCTGCCTTTCCTTCTTTGCGTGTTTTAAACTTGAGATAAGCTTCCTCAAATAGTTGATGGCAGATGCACTGCTTTCTATTGTTTATTGAAATATTTATTCCCCAGCTGGCGCAGCCCCTGCAGGAAAGTTTTCACCCAGAATGTGATTCTACGAGCAGAGACGACCGCGCATTCAAAAGTGTCTCTAGGCAAATAATTCTTATATCCAGCGGTGTGAAGAAATTAGGATGTTTTGAAACAGCTCGGTTCTTGTAAGGTACGGGCACGCTGTTTTTGGTTGGTTAAGTCGCGGCGGTGTTTTCTGGCGAAAAGACAAGTATTTGCCGCTCTGTAAATCTGTTTCGATCGCGGTCATAGATTAAATAGAACTTTAACTTCGAACTTTAACTTCGCTATCTGCTTTCGTAAGTGAAGCGGCTCCGATCCAAGCTGCTTCAACATCCCAGACACCAATGGCGTGGGCCAGCAGTGACATTAAATGAACTAGGTAGCAAGCTGCTGGATCCTTTTCATTCTGGCAACGTCTGTAACACAAATATCTCACACACCCGCCCACTCCTCGAGAGCCGGACGAAACAAGGTGCGAAAAGCTTTGAGTTGATGTTAGGGCGGGCAGTTTTTAGCTTTCTAGGCGAGAAACATAAGTTATAAGCCTCTTTGAATACATTCTGAATGTGCTAATCGCAATAAATTTTGTTAGTAACTGCCGGGTACAAGTACTTAGGCGGAATTATTAATATACCAACTATTAATACACAGAGTATGACTCTGAGAATTTGTTTTTGTAGTTAACGGCATAGAAACAGTTTCAAAGAAATTAAATTAGATCTTTTACTTTGCACCAGTTCCCGTGTTTACAAAGGTTCTTACCGAGTGAAGAATGGCAAATTGACACTTTTTAAATAACGCAGTGGTCAGCCAAAAATATGACAGATACACAATTGTCCTGATCTTTCGCAATGTTGGTAACATAAATTAAGAGGACTAACGGACACAGTGCAGCGCAGTGCGGTACTCAGAGCTGTTTATGATGAAAAATTTGCACAGCGAGAGCGGAAGAAGAAAGACGGGCAGAAATACAAGGACAGGCGCCAGCTGGAAACGCAAATTTATTCAAGAAAAAGTTCACTTAAGCATGTCACCCAGAACGAAAGTACAAACAAAACCTTCAGAAACAACAAAAAGCAACTCGATGGCCAATGAGCGTCATCACGCAGGACAGTCGCGAGCAATATGAGAGGGAACAAATTTTGAGCACTCATTTATTGATTGCTCCATAATTACTTGTGATCAACACAGTGTTTTTTCTAGCTTGGTTTCCTCTTCGCATATAATATCTAAAAGTCATTCTCAAATTTAGTGAAGTAATGACCAAGAAATTTGCATTTTTGTGCCAAAAGTTCGTGCCTTCTCATATTGCTCACGACTGTACGTGTCACTTACGCTTGGACAAGAACCTGCACGGCAGAAAATATCTTTATCCTCAATGACGGAAGGCGCACGCAAGAAATTCGAATTTATTTCCTGCAATGGCTACTGAAGAGTGCTAATATATCGGTTCTTGGTGTCGTGTATGTGATATGCGAGAAACCGCGCGCAGTATAGAACCCACAAAAAGGTTCCTTGGGTTGAATGAAACATTTCATTTAACTCGAGAAACATTGCATTAATTGTTTTGGGGAGCAGCTGCACGCTCTTGCACACAGTTTGGGAATGTCAAGAAAAGCCAGGCTTGGACAGCAATTCCGCTCCGACATATGAACGCTGGAAGGCAACCCTTCATAGCCGCAGTCCCCTCGACCAGGAATCGCTGGTTAAGAGGGGCCGTAGTATGATGGCGACCAATGAGTTCTCCTACGGAACCCACCCAGTATTTATGCTCTTAATAAATGTTTTTCCTCCCCCTCCTCAGATTGTGAAGAACAGACTGTGTCCACTGAAGCCGGCAAAGCCGTCTTTGTGGCCTTTAACAGAGCTTTAATCTTGTCATTAGACGATCTAGGGTCGTGCTCAAAATCGCCCGCATTCAAGGGCAGGACGACTGCACGCGCTTCCTCGAGCAGCATCCCACATCTGTGATCACTCGCGAAAGCAGCATCACGCGTCACTGATATGAACCTGCGTGAGGAAGGGGGACAGATTCACCGGTGCAGGTTCGGTCCTTCGCCCTCATGCTAGCCGGTCACAAGTTGTGAAAAAATAAACTTCGAGGTGAAAACAGACGCATTCAGAAACGATGGGGCCTTCTTGGGGAACCGTGTTTTCTCTATGTGCTCTTCTTATTATAACGCGCTGCGGCTTTGTTTTTTTTTTTCGTTTTACAGCGTCGTTTTTGGCGCAGCCCAGCCAGCGATCACATTTTCACGTGATGAGATATCACATGAGTGTGAGGTAACTGTCATGATGCCAGCCACGTGACGTGGCAGGTGACGTTAGCCATAGCGAGTAGTTGTCTGAGCGCCCTCTCTACAGTGTTGAACTGCTCCGCAGAAATCGAGAAAGCATAAGAAGCTGCACTGGTCGAAAGCATTGATGAAAGGCATATTTTTTATCTCTAATCGTCCTTCTTTCGAATCGCGATGGCGAACTAACGCTGCGTTCAAGTCTGCATAAGTGTGCACTCACAACGAGCGCGACAGGAAGCTGTTCGTTTTAAAAGCTCAACTCTGACCTTTGAAAGGGAATTTCTGACGCCGTGACGAAGTGCTTTATATCTTGCTCATTTCTGAAACCTCGATGCCCCCTGTTCTTCCTTTGCACATTAATATTATTAGACGGAACTCGAATGATGATGATGATGCAAAGATTTTTATCGGAAAGCCTAAAATTTGTGGTCGGTCCCCTATTATGGCAGTCCTTTGGATCTTGCAGCCGCTCTTTCCCTGTCGGTCAGCTTCTGCTAAACTTCAGAATCTAGGCTGGACAGAATTTCCTTCCACCGCTAAATCATCGGTTAATCTATTCTTTCTATTTCCGTGTTGTCTTGGCAGGCTCATATCATGTGGTAAAGCCTCAGTATAGGTCCGTCTCTACGCCACAGTGTGCACATTGTGGCTCATATAGTATTTTGGGTAGATTGCGTGATGTCATTGTGGGACTGAGTGAGTGTTTATATTCTTCGCAGTGCTATTTCCTGTTCCTTGTCTAGTTCTTCATCCAGTGGTTCGTATTCTCTTCAGCCTAGACTATAGAGTGTTGAAGGAGATCCGAATATGTGGTCAGCATGTTTGAGTATAGCTGTACTCGTCCGTGTGTTGGGGTGTCCGGGATAGGACTGTTTGGGCTGTGGCGTGTGCGCCTTCGTTCCCCTCTTCGTGCTAAAGCGCTGGTCTATACCTGTATATGAGCTTCGATTGCCTTTCGGCTTCTTAGATGTCCTTCGGGATCCTAACGGCTACCTGCCTATCCTGCCCCTGGTGTATATAGTTCCCGCACGCTTCTTGCGAGTCCGTTATTATATTCGTGTTCCTGTGCGTGGTGCTAGAGCTGCCTCCTTTGCTTGGGTTGGGTTTCTGCCCTTGACTGATGCGCTATTTTTGAAGTTGACATCCGAGTTTGTGACTACAATAGTCATGATGCCTCGCAGAGAGCTCAGGAAAAGACGAAGAGGGCCGGCCTTAGGCCCAGATCAAGCTAGCCACTAACGTAGATTATAAGCGGCTTGGCGGTGCCAGCTGAGTGGCCAGCTTTGCGGCAATATCACGTCTTTGCTGTTGCCTGGAGACAAAAGAAATATTGCATAAATTGGCTGTTATTTTGCTTCACACCATGTAGATCCCCTGCAAGGAGCTGAGATGCGCAGCAATAGCGTTCGCTGGTGCAGCTTAGCCACCAAAGCATGTTCCTTATCCGACTCGGGTAGTGACCATGGTCGAGAGCTCTGTCTTTCCGTCGGTGCAACTTTCTACCTGCAAGGAGGAAGTTGGTCATAAAATACCACTTTCCTGCAAGTAACCAGGCCCACTCGCTTGAAGGAGCCCTGCGCAACGATTTTCTTTGCAGCTGCGTCTTGTGCAAACAAACTTTCAGCAAATGCGCGCGTTGTGTCAGGCTTACAACACAGAGCGATGGAGAAATATTCGAGACTCTGTGTATTATAACTCAAAGATCGGTGAGCCTTCGTGACGCTTTGGAAAAAAAAGATCGCTTATCTAATGCGCTCCCCGCCTTGCATCTTCAAATGATGGATTTCTATCGGTCAGGTTGCAGTGGAAGACTACGGATGTATTTTTACCACCTTGTTCAACGTTTACGCAACTCGCTTCAATCAAAACGCAGCTCGGGTTTGAAACTACGATTTCGTTCTCAGTAGTACTGGTAACTTTTTCGTTGCGTTTTTCCCCGCCTAGTGATTCGAGCCTCGAAAACATCATCCGACACCGACCTTCGTCGCGTCCGATTCTCCTCTTGATGATCTTTGATGATCATGTCCCCTCATTCGGCCACCATGGAGGAGCCCACGTAAGCCCTGACCTGCGGCTGAGCCTTCTTGTCGGAACCCTCGTTAACCGCCCGACTTAATGAGTCACTGTCCCATCGCTTTCCACGACAGCGTTCTTCTTACCGCAGTGTTGCTGTAACCTGACAAATCAAAGGAATGCAGCTTTGCGCAGCTCCCCCGATTCTCGGATGACGCTTATGCCGCGCCACTGGCCCCGGACTGCGCCGTTCCGCTGAACCTGCTGCATACAGTTTGCTAGTGATGATCCGCGCCCCCTAACTGCAATTCCAAAAGCCAAGAGGAACCTAGGCCAGCCCGAAGCGGCGCAAGAGAAGGGGATGTTTTGTTCGCTTGGGCACTTAAAACGCGACGATGGTGTACACACGTTTCGCACGTGTCTTTTCGTTGGTATGATCCAAAAGCATCACGAATACCCTAAAATCAAAATTTGAATATATAGATGTAGCTGGGAGACCCATCTGGAACCAGATCCTTCTTCGCGCCGTTGTGGTCGTTGCCGCTAGCTCTGACGCCGCATTTCCATGGTGACCTCGCTTTAGTATCCTCAACAAAATTACCACTAAGACCACGGGCCGCATTTCGTTTCCGTTTTTTTTATTATGACGTCTATTGTGACGACAGTAGATGGAGAACCAAACGACCAGTCACAGGCCCGGTCGGTCTGGACAGGGAGCCACCGCTAGCCACATCCAGTCCGGCCGTGCACCGCTGATTCGTCGCACAACAACCGCACAGTTTCCCGAGATGTAAAAGGGTCTGGAAGAAGCTCGTCAGCCGTGTCAACCGCGTCATCGTGCTCTTGCATTCGTCGGGCTTCGACGCCCGACAGCGCGGCATGCATCCATGGAGTGTGATGCGTTCAGGCAAATAAGTAGCATCACGGGCGTGTTTCTGCCAGGATACACAGAGTTCCACAGTATCGTTCAGCGGACGAATTGGCGCCACCGTCTCTGCGAGTTTGTTAAAGAGCGCTATATCCACCGCGGGAATGTCGGGAAGATGACGTTTCGTATTTGCCTTTGGCTAGCGTTGGGCTGAAAACGTGGATTCTTCGTCGTGGCTACGCCGCGATACGGTGGCGGGATTTAACCACCGTAGCTGCGATGCTCTCAGCCCTGTGCAGATTTAATTGTTTTAGTACAGCGCTTTAATGCGATAGCGTTAAGGAGCTCGTGTCACAGAAAATCCGGCCGCGTTGACGACGTCGTTGACAGCGAAAAATCCACATAGAAACAAACTAGGAGGCAGGTGGGCCACCAAGGTCACGTTACCTTGAAGCGTCATCGGAACATGCCCAGCGTGGCCCGTGGCCGTTGAATCAATGATTGGTCGCTCAGGAAAAGCAACCTTGGCCGCACAAGGCTCACCGGTGGCACTACCTATCACAGGGCAATGGCGCATCCCTTAACCGACTACACCAGGAATAGTATGACGAGTCCCTGGGATCTATGAACATAGAGAACAGCCAATTGTACATATATGCGAATTAAAGCATTAGCTATTGAGGCATACCCTTAAGGGGGAGCATATGTGTCTCCTCTCATTTTTTTTTTACTTCATATACTTAGCATGAGTAAATCTAAGAGATTTGCCTCGGGAAAAGTTGCATTGTTACGACTGAATCCAAGCTATCGGCCTAACACTGTGAAACCTCATCTTCCCGACATGCCCTCGATGGATGAAGTGTAGCGCCGCCAGTTTACACTTATAAAAAAGAATCTCCCACGGCCTACGTTCACAGCAACGGCGAAGAATGGCGGAAGACCTAAATGAAACCTTACAAAATGCGGCCCTATGAGCTTGGTGGACACGGTGACGCACTTGATGCACCATTCCCCTGTTGCTAGCAGGGCGCAGATATGCGAGATGGCATGGTGTCACGTATACGGCGGCGCAGTCAGCCACGTCGGGTTTCAGCGGCTCCCCCCCCCCCCCCCCCCCCCAGCAATCTACCGCGTGTAGCTCCGTCGCCCACGTCGTCCAGTGCCAGTCGCGCTCATATTTCAGCCACCACTCCGCGTTGTCGGTGCCAGGCTCTTCTCTACCGATAACGTCGCCCCGAATGACCTTCCCACTCCCACGTGCTTCCATATCGCTACAGGGCAGAGCTATCACCGTGCTCATCCCTCTGGTTTTGTTTGCCTTGGTTTTGCGGCTGCGTTTTTTAATGCACGTGCGTTCGAGACAGAGCCCATGGAAATAAGTCTTTTAAGTTGGCGTGAATATCCTACAGCTCCACGAAAAAAAAAATGGAACTTGAGGTGGAGCAATCCATCCGGGTTTCAAAGCTTATAGACTTCGGTGATTTTGAGAAAAGCACGCAACAACGGTTAATGCTATGAAGACCGGATTACTACTGTGTGACACAGGCTGTAAAGAAACGGAAGAGAATCAATGAAATGCTGCTCGCGGGTTCAATAGAAATATTGTCTTCTGGCCAGTTCCAGCCGATGCTTGTGGGTTTTTCATTTCACAAACGGCGTCACTGTGAGGTACTCATGCAGGCTGAATGCCAACCGAGCTTTTTTTTGACAAACTGACAAAAGCGCCAGGACAGTGCACGGTGCTGTCCACGCGTCCCGTGTTTCTCATTCTTTTCCTTGTACCGTGCACCAACTATTTCGAGTGAGGCGCCACACTGGAAGCAGGAAATGTGACTATAATGATAAAATTTAAACCATATGATGCATCCGGGCCTCAACGGTCGCATTTCGATGGAAGCGAAATGCTAGAGGCCCGTGTACTGTGCGATGTCATGGCACTATAAAGAACCCTATAGGTGGTCACAATTCTCCGAAGCCCTTCACTTCGGCGCCACTCATAGCCTGACTCGCTTTGGGATGTTGAACCCTCATAAACCACAAACCGTATGATGCGAAACAAAGAGTAACTGTACAATGAAATTCGTTATACGGTTACATTGTGTCTGTCCCACGTCAGGACTCCCGTGTCTGCTCGTTTCTATCCCCCGGTTCACTCAGGTGCACCTGCGCAAGGGTCAGTCTGCCACCTGTGATGCACAGGTACACCTTTAGGAACGCCGCGAACGTCGTTAATCAGGCCCTTCCGCGTCTAGAGCTGTGGGCTTCAGTGGGAGCGCACCTGGATAGCAGAGGAGCACGCATGTCATATCATAGTTCGGTCTCTGTATACGTGCTGTATACGCTTTCGGCGCAGTTCGCTTACGAAGATTGGTGTCATCTCTGACGTCACGCAGCGCCGTCCTCCAGGTCCAACGCGGGAGTTTAGATTCGAAGTTTTGCAGTTTACTTAAAAGCATGATTTGAGTATTTTAAAAAGTAAAGTCGCGTACTCTGAAGAAGAACCCCTCATCATTAGAGATATTACACATCAATTGAGTTGGGTAAAAAATTGCCGAAGTTGCCCTTTAAAGAGGTAGAGATACTAATTCTAAGTTTACTCAAATGAGGTCTAGAATATATTTTAATCCTATTTTAAACTTTGTGCAAATGTTCATCGCTAGCATACCCTTCGCGCATGGATGGGTCTTCGTCGGAGAGCTTCAGCTGTCCTTGGTCCTGTCCATCTTTAGAAGAAAAAAGCCATCTTGCGATACTCAAAGGACACAGGCTAGAGCAAAAGACTAGATGAATGATCTGTGCTCTGTCGCCTAACTGATGGCTGCACGGGCACAGGGTTCCACTCGGTGGTCTGATCTGTTCTACCCTTCCTTCTGTCCTTCTTTCTCTCCCTTCATCCCCATGTGTAGGATAGCAAACCCTTTTAACCTCCCTGCCTCTCCTTCCCCTTCCAACCAGCAGATGGTGGGGTGAATGGGTCAACTCCAAGTGGCAATGTTATTAATTCTATCCCGTTTGTAGCTGTATGGCTGCAGTCAGGTGTGTGTCAAGGAGTGATTACTATCTGATTAAAACTTTATCTGGTGATACAGCTTCCAGCACCTGCACTGCAGCACACTTACCCTAGTAGCACAAATTGTTGCTGAAACATTGTACCAATATTACCTTTTTAGGTTGCACCAACGTGGCTAGCGTCCTCCTTTGGCCATGTCAAGACAACATACATACAGAAACATTGCTGCGACGTTGTCTACAACATTGCATCCATATTTAGCATATGTACAACAACATTGCAGCAAAGTTTCATCCACATTCACAAAACATTAAAATCAAACATTAGTCACGTCGCCACAACATTCAGGGGACATGCTTGTGCAGCACACATGCAGTTCATACTAGACGAAGTTCCATAAAATATGCTGCACTAAAAGACAAGACTAAAGGAGGGCATGTAGAAACATTGTAGCTGCAGTTTAGTATTCTTTTTTAGGGCAGTTCTTTTTACATAATGCAGTGTTCTCAGTAAAATGGCAGGAAGCAGTAAAATGATAGCTAGTTTAAAAAGGTGCTTGGGCTATAAGAGACGCCATAGTTGAGTTCCCTGCATAATTTCAACCACCTGAAGTTCTTTAATGTGCACTGACATTGCGCAGTACATAGGACATTGCATTTTGCCTCCATCGGAATGTGGCTCTTGTAGTTCGGATTGAGCCCACATCTTCGGGATCAGCATCCAAGTGCCCTAACCACAGCTGCAGGGTGGTATGTGAAGTACACTTTGCTGGAAAAAAATATATTTATCATGAACAAGTTTTTCCTGTCAGTTATGAAATATAAAACGCATGAATAATGCTTTTCTGATCTCAACCACACTTTCATACAAAGTGGGACAAGCAAGGTGTAATTGTAGCAGAGAAAGGTTTGGTTTGTGGGGGTTTAACATCCCAAAGCATCTCGAGCTATGAGAGAGGCCGCATGAAGGGCTTCAGAAATTTCAACCACCTGGGGTTCTTTAACGCGCACTGACACCGCACAGCACACAGGCCTCTGGAATTTCGCCTCCATCGAAAAGCGGCCGCCGCAGCCAGGATTCGATCCCGCATCCTTGGGCACAGTAGTCGAGCGCCTAACCACTGCACCACCCCGGCGGGGCTGTAGCAGAGAAAGACTGACATACAAACAAAAATATTTATTACTAAAAAAAAATGTTTGGCACTTAACAAATACAAAGATCAGAACAATACCAACAAACTGTGTCATTGAAAGTTAAAAGCTGGTGAAGAACACAAGGAAAAAGATGACGTCACAGTAAAACTAAAGCTCTCATTTAGTTGCATGAGAAGTGCTGGTAAAACAATGCATACACCAAGTAATGAAATGCAAAATTCAAGGTGACACTGGCTGACAGAACCATTACAAATACAGGTTACGGTAAACAAACCATGCATTGAAGCTGGCAAAATGTAGCTTGGTAGCAATTTGCCATGTTGTAGACATATGCCTAATACAGCTCCAATCACAATGCTACATTCACTAGGAAACAAAGCATGGCAAAATTTCTCAACACCAAGTTTGAGTCCGAGAAGCTACTGGCATTTCAAAATACTGATAACAAGAACAGTATAAGCAATGATCAATTCAAACAGAAAGCAATGAAATTGCTGAAGCATGAAATTCTGACTGCTTTACTACAGTGAGTTTGATGGTGATGTAGTGTAGGAAGCACGAGTGCAGGGGACGGGGCCAGTAGAGCCAGACAACTACATCACTGCACCGTCCTCGGGCGGTGTTTCGGACCAATAAAAATGATGAGGACCCTTTTTTTACCTGCCAGCCAGCATGTCACTATCCTACACAAAGAGCTCCCCAACAGTTATCTCATTCCAGACGCTACTGGCAGATAGCTTGGCAATGCAGCTTTGCAAGGCTCTATCGGCCACTGAGTGGCATACACCACTTTTGTTCTTGACAGTATGTTAAAATGTTCAATGTGCAAAGTCATCAGACAAAATATTACTGTTTTAACTGCCCAGGTTCCTAAAAAAGTGAAAAAAAAAGAAAGATACAAGCTTGGTTTAAAAGAAAAGCAATAAAAAGCACACAAACAGCATAGTATAAAGGGGTAATAATAAATAAATATTGCAATGATACCAGTTCACTACACCGGTTAAATATTGCTTCTAAAGACTAGAAACAGCGACTAGCAGCACATACAAAGAGAACAATTAAGATTCTTCTTTTATGAAAAGAATACAAGCTTGCCTGCACGTGGCAGAGCAGACAGAAACAACGGATTAGTATGCGAATAGTGCAGCGTGAAATAAAAACAGTAAACATTAACTGCAACAACACTGATTCACCACAACAATGAAATATTGCTGGCAGGAACTAAAGGTAGTGATAGCAAGTAGGCACATTGATAAAAAATCTAAACAAAGCTGGCTTAAACAATGAACAGCATACAGACAGCACAGCATGAAGTGGTAATAACAAATAAATGCTGTAATGATACCAGTTGACCACACCAGGTAAATATTGCTGCCAGGGACTCGAGGCAGTGAGCACACTTAGAAAACTTGTGATCAATGTTTCATGAATAAAAAGATGCAAGCCTGCTTCCAGAAAGCACAGTGAAGCAGAAACAATAAACAGTACATGAACAGTAATAACAAATCTTATCGGCAATAACAGTTTCATCACACCAGTTATATAGTGCTGCTAAGGAATAGAGGTAGCAACATTGCCTGCATAAACCTTAACATTGATGTACTGCTCTTCATTCCACTGGTTCCATGTCAGCTTCAGCCCTTACCAATCTGGCGATCTCCCTGAAACATAAAGGAAACAAGCTGCTTCTTGAAAGAAATGATGCTTTCTGTGACACCAAGAATTAACACGTATACCTCATTTTAAGCTCTGAAAGGTAACCAGAGAAAACTAGCTTTATCATTAAGCACTTGAGGTGCAACATATACCACAATATATATAGTAGCCTTTGAAAGTCACCATAAATTTACTTTTCTGACCATGCTGCAAAACGTGGATTCAAATGTAAACAGCAAGAGCATGTTTACATTTTCTTTACAACTAAATATGCCCTGTTAAATACCATTGACAGAATGTACTGTTGGTAATGCCACAGAAAGAAATACAAGAAATGCTCAGTGTATTTGCGGCCTTTAGGAAGTATGCACACACCCTTCAGTCTGGTGCATGGCTTAAATGAGCTTGCAGCTTGGGTTCTTTTGGTCCAACATGAATGCCGCAAAGAGGTGACAGCAAGAGAAAAGAAAACACGAATAGCCTCTATTTGTTGTTTGAACGAGAACAACATACACTCTGTCATTCTTTTAAACAGCCTGTCATGAAACGTCTGCTTCGCGAAAAGTTTGTCTTAATATAAAACAGCATGACTTCTCGACTTCTCTATTACTTATGCAGACCATTCACAAGCAATTACTTCTTCATGCTGTGTGGCAAGTGGGTAAGCAGCATATAGTGGAAGCTCATTAATTAGCCAGTGCCATGACAAGCAATGCGGCGGCTGCCTCCTCTCTGCTCCGCATGACCTTCAAGACATGCAACTACAGTAAAAGCTCATTATTTCAACCCCCATTAATTCAAATATCTGAGTAATTCAAATTGTCAGCACTGCCCCACAGCCAACACCCATCTACTATGCCTCGAATGCTTGCCAATTCAGGCATTACAGGTCTCGCAATGATTAATCCCAATGGGATCCCAAAAGCAGGTCACATTTAGGTATTATTCACACAGAACTGATTGTGAAAATGGCTTTTTTCAATCATGAACTGCATTCTGCAGAGATGACTATGCATCTCTGAGATATGCACAACAGCAAGAGTGACAAATGGATGGCCTTAATTATGACCCAAAGTATGCCAAACACTTAATTTCGGCTTCACTTTTAAGAGCTTCGGCTGCTGGCTGCGCATCAGCAAGCCAACCAAGCCTAGCTGCATGCCATTTTGGATGCTCACCGACAGCCATGTTGGTGGCATTGATTATTTCCCTTGCTTCCACCCGCATGGTTCTTTCATTACACCGACACTGTGTGTTTAAGTGCCAGCCAGATGCTGTGCAGTCAAGCCTCCTCAAACTAGGTGAAGCTCCTTTGAGACTTGCACCATTTTAGAGCAGTTTTGCACTCATGCTCTCCATAGTGTGCGCACGACACAGCATAAATGCAAATGCAAAAAATTGCTATTGTCATGCTGTTCTCCAGCAGGTGACCATTTCCAAGTCTTTTACCAAATAAATATATTTTGATGCAAGCAGTTCTCGTAAATTTTTTTAGCTTATTGGATAATTCAAACTTCTAATAAGTCAGATATTTTTTTCCAGCCTCTGAAGTTTAAATTATTAAACCTTACTGCATACACATGATTATAAGGTGAAGGCAATAAGCCCTAGAACTATTCTTAAGAAAAAGCAACGACAGAGAGGCAGAATTTGTGAAACCATACAGTGTGGTAGAACACTAAAGAAATGTGCAAACGCCAGCATTTATCTTAATTTGCTGTAAGGAGCTATGAAAAAGAAAAAAACTGAAAAAAATTTCATACCGCTTTTTGCATCTAGAAGGAGCATACCGCAGCCATTCTGCTACGCACATCTGAATCTGGCAGTCCGTTGCTTTCGGAAATGAGCTTCGAAGTGTCTCTGCAAGAAATAGCACAATTTAATTGCTTCCAGAGACCTCTGGAGTACTTGCACTCCATTACAAATACTTGCACAGTTGAGTATTACAATGGTCCAATTTTGGCCACTTTCAAAAGAAAACATACTATTCAGAAATGTAAAGCGTTAAGAAACAGTCAGAAACAAACAATTTATTTTACTCTAATATCAAAGCTACTTACTGAGTGCTCAGAATGGTGTTTTCTGTCCACAATATGCCTATACTGCTCAATGGCAGCAAAACATACTGTGTGCAATTTTTTTTCATGAAAATTTTTCATCAATAACACGCCTATTTTGGAACACTATAAGGTGAACCTGGTTTTGCATGCTTGTAGCAAATATAACAGCAACTGTACATGCACTTAGGTAGAAAGTTTGTGATCATTCTGGTAAAGCAGTGGCAGCCAACATGAGGCGAGTGCATTTTCTAAAAGGAAGACAGTGTGCAGTGTGACATCCCTACATACAGAACTAATTTGCATGCCTCATGTGAAGTGCCCTGCACATTTCTAGCATGATTTTTGGCAGATGCAATAAAGCAACATAAACAGCATGTAGACATGCTCTAGGCACGTTTGTTTCACACGAAAAAAGATTCCTTATATTTTTTTTGGATACATGAAAGACCAGACGACCTAGACCCCAAGGCTGCTATCATTAAATGCAGGTAAGCCCTATGAGAACACATTCTAACTTCATTTGTTTGCTCTTTTTATACTAGCAAGCTGCAATGTACAGACTCATTCTTCACAACAAGATGCCACAGATTAGATAACAGAGCTATGTAAACAACTCACAAGGTTTTGTGCCAGTAATAACTGACATGCCAAATAGTTTTGTGTACAGATGCATGAGTAGACTGTGGTTGTTAAAATTCTGAGCCGACAGACTGGGAAATATTAAACATTTGCCCAGAGCACATAAATAAAAGTAGAGCAAAGAGTACCTGTTACGACAAGAAGCAGCTGAAGGCCAATAAATGACCGCTTCCCTTTTCTTCCGGTCAGCGAGAAGTCTCGTGCCAAGCTGTCACAAATGCACTTTTTCATAACCTGACGTAAGCCATCTTTAAGTGATGATCCCCCTATGAGTGAGAGGTGTGCCACCTTAAAATAGAAACGTGCACAATGGTGAAATAGTGACAACAAAAAGAAAGGGTACTTAAGAATTGCGAAAAAACCTAAAGGCTAATGACTCTAGCACTATGCTTCTACGGAATGGAAGGTTGGATGAGTTGGAAGCTGCTCATGATGAAAAAGGGGGGGGGCCGCAAACAAAACGGAGACAAGGAAAGAAGACAACAGGACGAGCGCCCTGTTGTCTCCTTTCCTTGTCTCCGTTTTGTTTGCGGCCCCCCCCCCCCTTTTTCATCATGGACCATGCTTCTAAAACCAAGGAAGCTTGTAATAAACTATTGCAGTATAGAACTACTGACTACACATTCAAGTTCAAATGCCACTGTGACTTTGCAATACTTAACAGTTGTTCATATGAGTTATAAATGGTTAGGAACATCATTTACAAGTGATTTCAATGCTGCACTCACTAGGTCAGATCTCTTTTTTGCAACACAGAGGTGCTGCTCAAGTTGTTCAAGGCTTGAGTGCGTTGAAAGAGGAAGCAAGTCGAGAACAGTGCTATCCACGGGTTCTGCTGCTGCTGTCGATGGCTGCAAATGCAGCACGATGGTGTTCTGTAGGTTCTTAAGTATTTTCAGCTGCTCATTCATCAAGACTTTCATTTCCTTCAGCATTCTGATGGTCTTCAGCTGCAATGCTAAAAGATGTGAACAACAAATCTCCATTAGAAAAACAGAACATTATCATCACTGGAAGCTCATTAATATTTGCTAAGCGAATTTCTAAAGTGCTCAGAATGCCTGTAAAGAGTTAAGGAACACAGACACTGCAGTGACAAATCATGAAAATTAGGGGCTGCCTGATCATTATCATTAAGCAAACATTCTTTGTTGACAAGCACATTGTAACTTTAAAGCAATGCCCTGACACATACTACGTCAAAAATATGCCACTGCAGATGTAAGTTTATTATGTATTAAGTTACATCTGTTTATCTAATGTGCTCTCAAGACTGCCTTGAAATGAACCTCCATGATGCTATCATTCTGCATATATGCAATTGTGATAAACACTCCTGCTGCTAAGGCAAGCAAGTTATCAGATTTGCAATGGTATTATGATCATATGATGTGCACATTATCACATAATTTATGAATAATGACTGCAGCACTCACAGTTTCTATGTGATTTGCCTTGCTGGGGTGCTTGACTGTCTTCGGTAGGTTGCTGCAAGATGGTCGCAGGAGACCGTCTGATTGAAGAAGCTGTAGTCGCTAGTGGAGATAAGGCATGCTCCTTGATTTAGCTATTTTCGGCGGCGGTGGCTGCGGAACAAAAATAGGGCTTGGATGTGGCAAGTCTGCAAAAGGCACATCATAAGTATTTCCTTCACTGTCACTTTCATCCGAAGAAATCAGGCGTTGCACTGGCCTCCTCTTCCTTTTCTGCCACACATTTTCAGGTTCAGAACCCAGGTCAGATGTCAGCGTAGCTTGTAATTCCTTCTTTCTTGCCAGATCGTAGTTATCTAGTAAACATTAAACAGTGCAAAATCAAAATATCACCAAATGCTTTGTCATCTTGCAAAGAATACAAAAAAACCTAGATACTAAAAAATACTGGCTTAAATGACAGTACAGTAAGTAGCCTTTACTTGTCAACTTTCAGAGTAATATAAACTGAAAGCTAAATGACTAAATACCAAAACTCATAATATAGAAAAAAAAGCAGGTAACCTATAATCAGTTCTACACACGCTTTTAGCGGGGAAGTGGAAGGGAAATGAGGGGCTCGTTATGAAACATGAATGAAACAAACCAACAGTTGGCAAGGCCAAGGAAAGCGTAGGGGATTTCTTTTTAAATTTTGGTTTTTGCTATAGACCAGAATTAGTGCTGTAATCATTTTGGAAACAAAGGTAATTAACCACAAAGTAGAAGGAAAAACAACACGCCAGTGGTGGGAACCAAACCCACGACCTCCGAATATCACGTTGAGTGCTCTTCCAACTGAGCCACATCAACGGCTCTTGCTACTCTTTAGGGTATTAATGTTGCCTGTAAACAAACCTCGAGAGTGTTCACCAGCACCACCCTTCTTTCAGTTCCCTGCTAATAGCTAACGAGGGTCTCGATTCTGGCAGTCTTGAAGCCATAGGCAGCATAAGAAGGTTCTCGCACAGTTTCCGCCCTCTCTGTCGATCACGCTCTACATGAAGCTGGCAGTAACACAAGACGTTCCATGTCCACTGCTAAGGAGAAGGGTGGCACTGCTAACACTCTCAAGGTTTGTTTACAGGCAGCATTAATACCCAAACAAGTAGCAGGTTGGACAGTCGTTGATGTAGCTCTCGGAAAAGCAACGGACACGATATTCACAGGTTGTGCGTTCGGTTCCCACTATAGGCGTGTTGTTTTTCTTTGTACTTTGTAGTTAATCACCTTTCTTTCCAAAATGATTAAAGCACTAATTCTGGTCTATAGCAAGAACCAAAATTTAAAAAAAACCTGCGCTTTCCTTGGCCTCACCAACTGCGGGGTTCTTTCATTCTACACACGTTGACACACATAGCTATGTACAAGCTACAGAATTGTGACACTACAGCCTATGCTACCCAGATTTGCACTGATCAGCAGCTGTACACACAGAATTACTAAAATTGTATATTTCTGTGAAGCCTACCTGAGAATATTTCAGGCTAGGCTACAGGCATAAAAATAATCCCATTTTGAGTGTGTAACTAACAT
This sequence comes from Amblyomma americanum, assembly GCF_052857255.1. Taxonomy (NCBI): domain Eukaryota; kingdom Metazoa; phylum Arthropoda; class Arachnida; order Ixodida; family Ixodidae; genus Amblyomma; species Amblyomma americanum. The sequence goes on from NC_135497.1 coordinate 446,054,807, forward strand.
ACGTATGATGCTTACAAGTATTTCAAATAGTGCTTACCACAAGTCCACAACACTCTACATCTGTACTTCTTCCAATGGTCAGATGGCTTTTCATTGCTCTGTACTGCCTCATTTATTCTGCGCGAATTTTTGTGAGGCGGCCACGCAACAGTATTTTCGGCAATTATCCATGAAGATGGAACGACAGAAACTTCCTCCTGATCTTGGAAATGTACAACGCTGAACAATTTAGAACCTGAAAGCACACATTAAAAAACACAAATCTTGAAACCCCCAAACCAAAAGTACAAATAACATGCTAAAACACCAAATGTTATCAAGAAAGCTGCAATTCTTGCACGCTGATAGAGCTTTAAAATACATTTGTAATAAGTGTCTACCCCTTCCTGATATCCTCTTCAGATTTAGGCACTTTTGCATGCGTGCAGAAGAGGGAAAACTGCATATGAATTTGGTCCATTTGGGAGGCACACACACTTATGCTGAATGTCATCCACATTCCAAACTGAAATATTCCGCGAAAGTCCTTTTGCAGAGACAATCATCAATTCTGATGATGGAAGAGGGTTCAGAAAAAGGTTGCCTAAAGTTGTGAAAAAATGTCCACAGATGTAAATACTTCCTGACGAGCACAAAAAGTTAGTTATTAAAACAATGTGACCATTTTTCAAGCGAACGCAGTTGTCACGTTTGCCGAGTTTCAACACTGTGTCCTTCGTTTCCAGCATGGAGTACTGTATGCCTTCAAATCCTGGAGGCACAGTTGATCCATCACAGTGCTGTCCAGACAGTTTAACTGGCACATCCAGTGAACATGAGCTTGCTTGGCTCACACTCCTCCTCTCACTGAGGCGTCGAATAACTTGCTGAAGAGCACGCGCATGTGATTTCAGCAGCAGTTTGACTTGATAGAGGAAGTTCTCAAAAGGAAAGGCTGAAAACTCATCCAGAGGGCCAAACCTTCGAACATCATCAGTGATATGCAAAAGAGAGTGAAGATTGTAGACATAAATGCCTTTGCCATACAATGACCCAGCTTCAGTAACGAATTCATGAAGAAGACGTTCGGCAGTATTTGCATGAACCATGCTGTGCTTTGGGCAGACAAGAATGGTAATGGCAATGCTGAGTTTCATGAAGTGCTTGAAGTATTTTTCTTCCAAATTTCCTTTCAGTGCAACAGGACCATAGTATATCAGAAAATTCCTGAATTCTACCGCTTTCCGCTGCTCTAAAAAGCGAAGTCCTCGTGGTCTTCTTTTCATATCACTAGGAGCAAAGGAAGCAAAATTTTCCAGCCTCCCAGAAACACTCAGCTTCGATGCATGGTTCATCTTAGAAAAGCAAGGCCTCGTAGATGTCCAGTGCTGCACAAGCAGCCTTTTCATGACGCCTAGACATACCATGTGCATGTAATCCAGTGGAAATTGGCTAACAAGGCCAATTCCCAGGCACTGAAGAGGGGACTGACCCCGGTGATGATCACTGTGCACCTGGTTCTTAAAGCTTTCGTCTGTGCGCAAAGGGCTGTCATGTTCAGTGAAAATGACCTTCCTGTCCAACTCGGAGTATGTGCCCTTTTGCACACACGTTTCACAGCCAAAGTATGCTGCATGCCCTTTTATGCATTTGATATAAGCTCTTGCAGGGGCATCACAGATGAAAGCATGGAGCCTCACTGTAAATGACCTGCCACAGTACACAAGTCCACTCTCTAGCAGCCCCATCATTTCACTAACGAAGTCCTTCAAATATAAGTTCAAGTCCTCAGGTTTGCCATCTCCCTCAAAGAGTGCAGCAATGAAAGGAGAATGGTTTGAACTTTCTCTGACCAGTACAAGTATAGGCCAGAACTGTCGCCGAGAGCTGCGAGAAATAGGGAGGCCGTCTACATTTACAACTAAGGACAGTGTGTCCAACCCTTCCGGAACATGATTGGAAATATGGTCAATCAGGTTGGGCGTCACTCCAAAGTAGTGGTACTGGCCGCCACACATGGACACAAGCTCCGTCTTCCTCTGCGTCTTCAAGAGTGTTCTGGCATCCAGCGGTAGTTCAGGATGGTAAGCACTGAGAATTTTCAGCAGTGAATTTAGGTGCGAGGCAGGTACGTTATTCTCGAGGGCCCATGTTCGCACATCGCGCTCGAGAGACGGTGAGGTATCGGAAGGCAATACGCTAGACGCATTTGTGTCCTGACTGCTGCCAACGTGAGATGACACACTCTCCGCTTCAGATGTGTCGAGCTCAGCAAAGCTCATGTCCGAGGAGTCATAGCGGCCGCCGACCGTGCTCGCGCCAAAGTCGCTGCATGCAGCGAATTGGTCAGCTGAAGGTGCTGAATTCTGCAGAGAACTTCCACTTGAACCTCCAGGTCTTACCTGTACTTCAGAGTCTACAAAACCTTCCGTAATGTCGCTAACTGACCCACTGCTATCAGTAACTTCACCCTGATCGCTCTCGTCGGCATTTTCCAGCTCTTTCTCGATGGCACTAGCTATTCTCCGTCGCCTCTGTCGGTTGCTGACATCGCTGAATGAGTTCTTGACTCTCTTCATTTTGACAGTGAACAATATTCCTGACCATAACGCGTTAGTACAGAAAAATGAGTGCACGCTATTTCGCGACACTAAAACACCGACGTACCATAACACGTTAACACAGAAAAATGTGCCTCCGCTTTGCTACACTGAAGCAATGAAAGTTCCCACCACTGGTACAATGAAGGTGAATAAATATCAGCAAAGGCACTCACCGTTACAGTTATTCGCCGGCACACTTCCACCGCGGACAGACATGATGTCGTTTGGCGGCATAGAGCTATTTAGGCGGGAAACATGGCGGGAAATCACTATTGATGATGTCGCTGGTGATTAGACTGACTAGCTAGTCGTTTTTTTCACTGATCTCCACTCAGTGCTTTTTTCCAGTGGTTTTTTTATGCAAACGCAGAAAGTATATCTTAAAAAAATATGACACAATTAAGTCTAGGTGCTTAGAAATGCATCGAAGTAACAAAATCTTTTTGTTAAGTCAATTAACTTTTAGAAAAAAAAAAGAACAGGTTCCGGTTTCGAGTGATTGATATGGCTTCCGCGAATTTCTTGACGAGTTTACCAAACAAACCTCCGTTCTCAGTGCAAGAAAGCAGGGTGTGAAGAAAAGTGTCTTTCGCAGTGTGCATGCAACTTGACGGCACATTATATATATATACACACACACACGCACAATCACGGAGTGCAGGCATGGATTCTAATGTTGTTTACGTGTGTAATGGCGCAACGTTGCTCTGCGATGTTGTTCGAACGATGACAGATGGTATGTTATGCTAACCAACTTCTGATAATGTGACTGCAACATTGGCAGATAGTGTGTTATTTTAACCAACTTATGGACACATTGCTACAACGTTGTAGTATGTTGCACAACATTAGAAAACATTGGCAGTATTGTAACAACGTTGAGGCGACATTTTCTGCTACTAGGGTAAGAACACTTTATGTTGCGCAATTCCTTGTCGTGTAATGGACCTGCAACAGAAGGCTACCCGAGTTTTTCCCGCTTTTCTTGGGTGCTTGTCAATTTAAAGACCGAAGGCAGCAGAAAGACAATTTCATTATTGCAGTGCAGGTTAAGTGTCACAAGTATATAGCTAGCAGTTCCTTTGTGTCAGTGCTGAATGCATCGCACTTTCTTTTGGGACCCCTTTTCACGTCTGTGTCGGTATATTACAAAAATTATTTTGGAAACATATCCTTTGAATCCTCGGCTTTTTGTCATTGGGTAAGTGACGCCTTGCCCTGGCCTTCAATCGCTAACAGAGAAAAAATGGAACCAGGAATCGCTCCAGCCAATGTTGGACAGAAAATTCCGAAATGGAGCAGATTTTGCTTTGGGGGTCACTCCATTGTACAGACTCACTCTGGGTTTGTTCCCCTAATCCACCAGCAGTGCATACATAGTATACAGTGCATACATAGCAGTACAATCCACTTAAATGTGTGGCGAATGCTCCCAATAAACTCTGCGTCGCAGAAACAGAGTAAGTGATTCGCTAATTCTCTGTGCTTTGCTGATAAGCTCAACAGGCTCAAAGATGAGCAAAGGGGAGAAAAAAATGGTAATAGAAGAGGGTACGTTCGATTCAATAAAACTGGTTCATTTGGGTAGATTCGGCAGTGGGGATATTTGTAACGGAATGGGTAGCCAACATGCCCAGGCTGCTGTCCTGGCTAACTTCATTTCTATTGGGGAGATGCTGACGTGGCTAACAATCTGTGCTGAGAAAGGCATGCACCCTGACACAGTTTGTGGACTTTATTTCATGCAGTTAGGAGAACTGAAGCTTTGCTGCACATACACGGGGTTAGCTAGGGCAGCACTTCCCAGGAGTCATTGCAAAAATTGCTCCCAGTTGAGGAAGTCCACTGTGTAGTGATGTCTGTTATTGTACCAATACATGCTTGGTGCAAACTGGCAATTGGCCCGGGTCACTGCCTTTGTGCATGGTAGCTAATGCAGGTATAGCTATTCTGCCATTTCACTTTCGCATAAGCTAATGCATGTCTTAATTCATAATCATTACAGAGCGACTCATTTTAACACATGCACAAAACCTGTTGCGTGGTATGAATTTCAGGGAGTTGTACTGTTGAAGGTAGCATTTCACGCATATGTTAAACGTATAGCTAGGACAGCCCAATGTATACATGCATCTATACAAAGTACACATTTGTCCAAAATGTCAGTGATAATTCAAATACGTGCTTTTTTTCTCTTTTTACCTATACCGCACTGCATTTTGATGTGAAATAAATGACTGTACAGCTTGTTACCGCAACTAGGCCCAATTCAACATGTCTCGCCCCATCTGATACGGTGATTCATGGTAACGAAACCCGCAGTTGCTTACCCGAAAAACGCGGGTTCGATCCCGGCCGCGGCAGCCGCATTGCGATGGTAGCGAAGTGCTAAAGAACCGCGCATTTTGTGATGTCAGTGCATTTTAAGGAACTCCAGTTGTTCGAAATTATAAGGAGTCATCCACTACGGCGTCTCTCAAAGCGTGAGTGGCTTTCGGACGTTAAACCCTATCAAACCAAAGCAGACAGAAACCCACAGTATCGCTGTGTGGAAAAGCATTTCTTATCGCAGCCACCACACAGCTTGGCAGGACCCTGCCATTCTTTCTCCCCAGGCGATGTAAAATCCATCGCACAAACTGTCGATACGTACTGTATATGTAATGACTACAAAAAATAGTCCCTACATTATAATGGTAAAGTGGAAAACTTAAACCCTGTTAGTCACGCTACCCTGAATACCTCTTTCCATTAGTTGCCCAGTATCTATGCTGCAAGCTACAAAGGCGTCAGGCTAAGTGCATAGGCAGAATAAGAGAACATGCGGCGAAGTTTTGTTGGAAGCTATGCTTTCGCGGCTTTCAGCATAGCTGTCAGCGGTGTCAAAATATCAACAACTTGGCTGAAACTTTAAAACTTGGTTCCTACGGTGCAGGCTGCGTTCAAACTGTAGTACAGGTGCCAGTGAAATAGAGGCTAAGCTAGGCTTGAAAATCAAAGCAAGACGCGGAGCTTAATGCGTGAGAAAAAAATGCCGCCCTCGAAACTGATTCCAGGAGTGGAGTATGACAACGTTGTAAGTTTCTAAAGAACTCTTATGAAGCAAATGATCAAACATGCAAAATACAGGTATACCTTCGGATCTCTGGAGCGTTGACGAGGGCGTGTCTGTCATGCAAAAGGCCGAAGTAAGCAAGTCAGAATGCGCAGATATTAAGACATCCTTGCATAAACATGGCACTATTTGTTAAGCACTTTGCACTGCCTGATATATGAGCAGTGGGCATCCCTCGGCATCACACAGACTCCAGCTCGGTTTTCATGGCGTGGCAGCGACCACAGTGACACTTGCGATAGATGTTCTTTTTAATGTAGCAGCATGCAAAACTGCAGTTGTTAGACGTTTTGCGCCGTCGCGCGCGAAGCAAAAGGCAATTTCGGAAACACCACTTGGGGCGTGCACTGGGTTTGTTTTTTGGAAGTTCTCGCTATAGCGCACGCTCGGCGAGAATTAGTGGGATATAGCACGCGGTGAGAAGCACGAGATCGTGTGTGTTTCAATGAGAAAGAGCACGCTCGAAGAAACAAGAACAGAAGTGGGCGAATTACATGCGCTGGAGAAGTCCCCGGCACTGCATGTGAGAGAACACGTGTAAACGATTTAGGGAGGAACGGCTTCCAAACGCGTGATGTGTGCTCGGGACAAAATATACGCATCGTTTACGTAAAGAGCACAGAGCGAGCGAGGTCACCTAGCTTTGTCCTTCGCGGTGATCGGACACTGGCTGGGATGCAGACAAACAATCTCTTATACGAGCAGCCAATTAACACGTCAACCACACTGTTTACCAGTTGACGTTGCCTCCACGCTTAGCGGCCACTGGCTCAACCTAAACTGCGTCGGGCCTGGCGCCTACTTTTTGTTAGGAATCGCTGGCCAGCGGCTCTAAAATGCAGTGGTTGTCGGGGTTCGCAAGTGCGGCGCCTTCTTGCTCGTCGTCCGTGTCATTACCTGTGTCGTCATCTTCAGTGTGTTCGCCGAAATAAGATTTCATCCCTTCATCCACTTCCGACTCAGAGCTAGTAGACATTGCAACGTGCGGCTTGTCTTACGTTCGTCTGTCCTTGTTTATGCGTACCACGTGCGTCGAACCTGCTCGTTAACGTCACGATTTTTTGGCCCCACGTGACAATGCATTGTTATGTCTTCTGGTTTTTGACGTCATGTAAAACTTGGCAACTAGGAAGCGAAACCAAAACTGCTGGGTACAAATAATGCGATAGTATATTAAATAATGCGAGTAAGCATAGAACAGCGTGTTTCATGCATACTGAATCACTGCGCACTATTTAAAAACCAAGAGTACAACGCTGAAATGTGGTGTTTCATCCCTTTAAGGAATGGCATGAGATCACGCAGCACCTCGGACGTTGCTAAACGGCGTCGGAGTACTCCTGTGAAGCTCGTGTATTTGTTATCCATGTCAGTGCCATTCAATAACCCCTCTCCCAGGCCAGTTCATAGCCGGGTTTAATGTTTATTTTTATTCTCTCAAGGTGCCCGTCATCTTGAGTTATCGTTGCAGAGTTCTCTATCAGCCACTTCGTCGTATACACGAATTTAACAAATTGCGACTTGAGTATATTTTTGGAGGGAAAGAGTGGGTTTTGGGAAGAAAACATGAGGCTCGTCCTATACTGTCTGCCTCAATTTGTTTGCATTTCCCTGCTAAGAATGAGCTCGAGTCAACTTCCGTCTCACTGATGTATTCTGGTCGATCCTCTTCTATCGTGAACACGACTTTGAGGCCTGGTGAGCTCGTCGCACTTATGGATGGGAATTCACGGCGGCCCAAAACATGGCAGCGCCTTCTCGACTGTAATAACTGGTGATGTCGATGATTTTAGGAGCAACATTTCTTTTGCTAGTTATGCGCTTTCGTTGCTATCGTTCCGCAACTAAAGAATTTCACTTTTGATGAAGAGATAAACATTATTTTTTTCCCTTCCATTAAGCCTTTTCGTTCTACCTTCTCGCAGTAAACGGCAAGCATCTAATTGTATTTTTGATATTCCCAAATGTAGCAGCGTGTATGGTGAGCGCCTGATCGAGTTCAGTGGAGCCAAAATATGGAACGAATTGTCGATTGACGTAAAAGTAGCCGGGAACTTTAAACTGACCTCTAAACTATATTACAAGTCTAACCAAATTTCGCCTGAAACTATCGCTTTGTGAATTGTGCTTTTATACCTTGTGTTTTATTTTTGTTTTATGCTTTTGCTGTACAATTTTCCTATGACACTGTTATTCTATGTGCTTACATTGTTTGTTATTTTGGAGTCTCCTGTATTTTTTAATTTTTGTTGTGTATTTTGTAAAAGTGTACTATTAATGTAGTACTGTTGCGTGTACGCTGTCATTTATTTCTTCAGCCCTCCACCGTCTGCGGCTCAGCCTCTTGGCAATTTTTGCGTTGGAGCGGCCACTAGCCTTGGAAGCTTATGGTCTAAGCAGTGCTGTACATTTTTCTTGTTTTAACCCAATAAAGTTTCTACTAAAAAATAAAACATGTGGCCAGCGTCTGCTGAGAGAAAGTCACGCGCCCCGTGTAATCATCTCTTGCCCACTTTAGAAGAACGGCGACAATATGTCACCGCCGCCGGTGTTTCCCCCCTCCCCCTCGCAGTGGTGCTGACGTGTGAGCCGGAGCGGTTCCTGGTGCGCATCAACTTCACGCAGCCCTTCCGCGGCGTGGTGCACGCGGGAGACAAGCGAGACAGCTGCCGCATCCGGGGAGACGGCTCGCGCCGCTACACGCTGCCTGTGCCGCTCAACGACTGCAGCACGACGCACAACGTCAGTGGCACCTTACGCACCTCTCGCTTCCACTCCCTGTGTACGGACTCGTAAATCGTATGGTGATGGCGCCGAGAGGCAAGCCGTATTAATACTACGGCTAATACGTCGGCAAGTGTTGCGCCCGTACCTCGTAGTCAAAAAAAGAATGTGACAACATTTGCGCTTTTTTATATTGGCTAACACCACTTCAGCCCTTCCCTCCCAGCTTCCACATCGTACTTTGCTCACCCGCGCGGAACGGGGTTGAGTGTCGTCAGCGGGGTTACGCTTCAGTTGCCGAATGTGTCCCATAAACAGTTGTCGCTGTAGAGAGAGTTCCGTCCTCTACCGCTGTCCTGAAAGTCCACTTTCGTGTGCAAACTACATAAGCAGGTTAGGTTGTCTCAACGAGTGAACACTCGGGGGAGACAACCCGAACTATACGCTTTGCGGTGGAACCTCTCACATTACGTTGCGCTACAGCAGTTTCGGGCTCGTCACGCAAACGAGCGCACGCTAAAGGTAAGCGTTGCACATCGCCAATAATATCCACGGCTCGTGCACGGTGGTGAAGCTGAATCTTGCGCAGCCACGTGTGTAGGCATTCAGATTCGCCAAATGGCGCGACCGCACGTTCTGCTTGCATCAGCACTGGTTGAGAAAACGAAAAGTTTCTAGCGGCAAGTACAGGTGGCCAGGAGCTAAGCAAATTTAGGGACCCTATTCATTCTCCGATTTGGCGGGTGGCAGCAGGCTCTTCCACCCTGTGACCCGAGACGAAAGGGGTCGAGACCAATGCTAAAAGTGAGGGAGAGGTTAGCAAGCAAAAGTAGGTATTCTCCTTTCCCTAAAGCTCACCGCGAGCTTCTCGTGACCCAGAAAGACGCTGTGCAAAGGGCGGTCACGTGAACCGATGAGCAAATACCGGTGATAACGCAGAATACGCTCCTTCTGTTTGTTGAATTCTGTGTGGAGATGTGGCGTCTTCGTTTGGTGATGCATTGTGACCCTTCTTCGTTAATGGCCCAATCATGGCTGGGCACGCTGCACCGTCCTCATGGATCGGGATTGGACTATGCCTAGGCTGGACGTTATGTAGTATAAAATATAAAAAAGAATCGCAAGAAGCTGCCCGTGGCTCTACAGGCTGCTTCTTGCGATACTGCACAGTATTTCAATAAAATGTTCTTCGAGCCTTTAACGAGAAAAATGAGAGTCGTTGAATGATCAAAATGAAAACTCCCGGGCTTGCACTAATTCTTGTGCTTAATGCACGTACATTTGCCGCATAAAAAGAAAACACGCTGCAAGACAGTTCTCACCACTGGGGACATTGCAGAACGGCTTAACGGGGGGGGGGGGGTCACCACGAGAGCCGACGCGTCCTCTCTCCTTCACAGGAGGCGGCGGGCAGCTTCACCAACAGCCTGACGATCCGGTTCCACCCGTCGCTGGAGTTGGAAGGGGACGAGATCAAGACTCTAGTCTGCAAGTTCACCACGGGGGACGTGAACCTGGGATGAGGGCACGCTCTCGGACTTGTCTTCCGCCGGCCAGTCACCGAGCGGTGCCCAGCTTGGTGCGCGCTCTTTTTGGGACCAAGGGAACTGTGATTCTCCCAAAGCTTTATTGCTTCGCCCTTTCGCTATGCCTTTGCACGCACCCGGTTCGGAAGAAGCCCGTATGGGACAATCCAAGCAAAAGCAGCGCCACTCGTGACGCAAACCACTCGGTGCTCGCGCCCACGAACGGCGCCCAATGCGGCGCGCAGTGTCTGAAAGCACGGCTGCACAGGTTTCTCCGTTGGTCCGGCCGCATCCGCGGCACTCCCTTCAAGCAACCTGTCGGGCACACGGGCATGTTTTTGAGATTGTGCGCGCCGAAAGAAGTGCCAATAAACGACTCTGGCCCGGTTAACCGCTGAGTTTTATAATAACCGTGTATATGTCTCGTCTTTGCTGAACTCTTCCTCATGAAATATCAAGGTCCCAAACATTCATTCATATTCAGGTAGGCACACAAGTCTGAGCTGTGTTTCATCTGTGTTCGGCTCGCGCCTTAATTGTGTCAGACGCGAACGCCTTTGTCATACCGTTGCTTTGACATTTCTGTCATGGACAACTCAGTCGATTATTCGTATTATTGGCTATGTCCGGGCGCATGCTTGCATCGCTCCGCAACATTTTTCTAGCGCGCATGCTGCAAGAAGCACCCGTCTGAAGTGCGAACATTCAGCACGGTGGGAAGTTGGGCCTCTTGTTAGGTGATATTATAACAAGCCAGTCGAGGGCTCGCAGCAACGCAGGAGGGCGCAGGACTTTCAAATTAATGTACGTGGAAAGTGAACCCACATGAACCTCTTGGCAGCTAACATGTGTGTCTAGGGGTCTGGCCTCCTGGCCTTAGTCTAAAAATTGGTTTAGTTTGTGGAGGTTTAACGTACCAAAGCGACTCAGGCTATGAGGCACGCCGTAGTGAAGGGCTCCGGAAATTTCGACCACCTGGGGTTCTTTAACGTGCACTGACATCGCACAGCACACGGGCCTCTAGAATTTCGCCTCCATCGAAATTCGACCGCCGCGGCCGGGATCGAACACGCGTCTTTCGGGCCGGCAGCCGAGCGCCATAACCACTCAGCCACCGCGGCGACTTAGTCTAAAAATTATTTCACCTTTATCGTATCTGCGTCCCACAAACTAAGACAGGCACGGCTGTCTTGCAGCTCCCTGTCATTCGAGACTTGCGAAAAGAGAATACAGCTGTTTTACGCAATATTTACGGGGAACAGCTGTTTTCACGCCCACAAGCTAGATTTCTGCAGCAAGCACAGGAACTAATGAAACAGAATTTTTCAGCACACACACCAAAATTACGAGTAGTTTCCGGAGCGCTCCTGTAGGCCCTGAAGTTCGTAAGCGCTAGCTTGGACGAGTAGGTCGTGTCGGATCATTCGTGGCACGGACACTGGCCACGGCCGAAGACAAGGGCGTTTGCTTACAGCCCCGTTCTGTTCGGCCGAGAGGACAAGTGAGGTTGTAGCCCGCTGAAGAAGACAGCGCAATACCGAGCAAACGATAAAGGCTGCAATCATGCACCAAATAAGGTCGCGAGCAGCACTGACGAGGTTTGTGCACCCCCGAAAAACGAGAATTTTCTAATGGTGTACTGCGCAGTAAAAGAAAATGCAGAGTGCAGTTTTGTTCATGCGTCGCCGAAATTAACACACTTACCATATACAGGGTTTTTCACTTAAGACTTTACACAAGTTTTAAAAATAGGCTTTCTGAGTCCGAGAAGAGCGCTTTTTTCGGCATAGCGTTGTTTGTGGTGTAGTACATCAGAATACAACCAAGACGTGCTAACTAGAAGGCTAGTTAACTAATATTGAATAGTCAACGTTTTAACTATACTGTTAGGCTACTAATTATTGAGAGGCGTGTACCCAAGCGTAAGTAATATCCATATCGGTTTTTATAATTTGCAAAACGCGATTACCCTCGGCGCTGTGGTTCGAGAAATTTTGGCTTCATCGCACGAAATACATGCACTTTCGAGAAGCTTGCAGGCAAAGCAACCTCTCCAGGGCAGGTAACTCGTCGAAATAGCCAAAATTTGTTGGATCACAGCGCTGAGGGTAACCGCGTGTTTGCAATTCTAAAAACTGATATGGATAATATTTACGCTGCGCTACACGCCGCTCAGCAATTAAGGACCCTAAGGGTAGTAGTTAAAAAGTTCAGCGCTTTTTGAACACATATACGCTAGTGGACGCAAGCTTTTAAACAGTAAACTTTGTAGGGCTCTACGGCCCTTTTTTAGCCATTTTAAATGTGCTGCTCTCTTCCATTCATCTAGATGCGCGCGCAGGCAACGCAACTGCGTATGACCGAACATTTGCTCGCCGGATGTGGCGATCGCTGCCAGGAATGCTGCCAGGAATGCAGGAATGCCAGGAAGGCCAGCGTAGCGGCGCGCGAGGGGTTTCCTGGGGGAGCGTTGCTATTAGCCACCGGGCTACTTGCAACCCGTTGAGAGCAGATACCCAAAAGAAATCCCAGCATGCGATGTAATGGGCCCTTACCCCAGATCGCCCAAAGGAAACCGGTACTTATCAGTCGTGAAGGACCATTTCTCGAAATGGGTAGAATTGTACCCGCTGCGCAAAACTGGACTCAAAAGCAATCTAGGATTAGCTGTTGGACACATTCACTCGTTTTGGCTTTCCTGCGAAGCTTATCACAGAAAACGTCACTTATTTTACCGGCAGGGTGTTCGCTGACACCTCTGAGACTAAGCGTCCAGCACAAAAAGACGACGCCCTACCATGCTCAAGCCAACATCACGGAGCGTGTCGATTGAAAACTTAAGACGATGCTGATGGCGTTCACCGAGCGTCATAAGGACTGGGAAGCGCGGATCCAGAAAATGGCCTTTGCCACAAAGACAACGGCAAACCGGTGCACTCGTTTTACGCCTGCAATTATCCTTCTTGGTGGCGAGCTCCGGTTTCTTATCGAGCATGCTCTCTCCCATGCTTCTGTGTTGTCACCTCGAAATTTTTCTAGGTAGCCCAGAATCTTACTAGCCACCTGGCCGGAATCCTGAAAGAGGCAAGAGAGAACTTGGACCTCGCCCGCTTTGAGCATTGCAACCAGTACAACGAGGGCAGGCGACCATTGCAGTTCTCTGTCGGCGACGACGTGCTCCATTGCACGTACACACTCAGCGATGCGGCAAAAGGGTTTACAGCCTCCCTCGTTCCGCGATGGAGCGGCCCTTACGTGGTGACAAAGCGTATGTCTCGGTTGTCGTACCTGCCTCGTAATGCACAGGGTGGTCGAGAAACCGGGCCGGTCAACGTGGCTTACCTCAGAGCATACCACGGCAGTTCATCAACCACGCGAGCGCACGTGCTCCAACACGCGGATGGCACGCTCATATTGGAACAGCTGAGACCCACGGCCCACCCAACCGTAAACTGGCTGGAACTTCCCAAAGTCTCCGGACGCTTGAAATGGTTACCTCTCCAACCGCTTCACGCCATTTTTTTTTGTGCCCCTTTTCTCACAACTTTACTTCGTGTATTTTTTAATGCCCCGGGAGATCTCCCGTCTTGTGTGTGTGTGTGGGGGGGGGGGGGGATGTAGGGCTCTACAGCCCCTTTTTTAGCCGTTTGAAATGCGCCCGCTCTATTCCAGTCATCTAGATGCGCGCTCAGGCAGCGCAACTGCGCATGACCTAACATTTGTTCGCCAGATGTGGCGATCGCTACGAGGAATCTTTGGTATGGCCAGTGAAGCGGCGCGCGAGAGATTCCTGAGGGAGCGTTGCTAGAGCGTTGTGGCGGATTCGGCGGTCAGCCCGAGCCAGCAGGATGTATCCACGGACGGCGGGGCGGCACCGTACCGGAATGAACAGCGCGGATGGAAGTGGCATCTGCAAGTATGGAACAGCCCTTTGGCGTGAGTAGCTGCTACGCAAGCAGCCAGGTTTCATGTAGCGTTTCAAGCCCTAATTGCTGCCGCTTGGTCTTATCCGCGTCTTACTGTATTTTCTGCGTAGTTCTTTTCAACTGCCTTTTCGAGTCTGTTTATTTGCTCTGCCGTGCACAGGTGTAGCGCCTATTTTCTTTTTTTATTTCTTTTGAAGCGTTGTTTTAGTCCGGAATAAACCGGTCTTTTGGCACTGACTGTGTGTGTGTGGCACTCGTCGGAAGAGACCACGGCTCGCGGACACCGTTCCCTGGAAGGCGAAGCCTTCAACTTTCAGAGTTACTGCGCAAAAAAAAAAAACGGTTTCCTACAAGTACAGTTTTTGCCAAAAGTAACCAGGCTAGATGGTTCGCTTTTCAGTCGTATATTGAAGCTATTATGCCAGCCCTCAAGCTCTAAATCTCTGTATGGTACACGGAGAACCCTTGCCTTCACCTTTCAAAACTTTTTGATCTTTAGGGAAGCCGTAAGGGCTCTACTATACGAATGAGCAGCAAGCCATGAAGCCTGGTTATTATTGGCGAATACTGCGCCACGACATAAATGCGTTAACTTCGTATGCGGCTCAGGTTATATCGGCTGCGTTACCGAAGCTCAGGAGCAAATTTTAAAAACAAACTTTTTGAGACACATTAAGGGCTTTTAGGCATATACAGCAATGAACAAAAATATATGATATTTTGGTTTTTTTAGTTTACTTATTTACCAGAATAAAATTTGCGCATGAGGTTAGTGGAACGACACTTCCAGACTTTAAACAAAAAGCAACCAATTTTTATCATCCTAAGCGACAATTTGTTCCCACAGCCAACTTATTAAAGACCTGCTTTCTGCGTTGCGACAAAGCATCGGCAATTATATCTTTTTCTTAGTTCAAAATGAGGCAACAATTTAAAGAATGCCTTTTCACAACAATCTAATGAGTCAGTACTTCACACGCAAGCCTTTTAGCCTTTTCTGACGATCACTGCTAGTCCCCGCCTAACCATGGAGTCCACGAAGCTAGCAACTTAAAAAACAACCAACAACTCAAAGAAACAACAGTTGCTAACACTGGCCCACGGTCCGCGGCGTACTGTATTACTCTGCTAGCTTTAGCAACGGACTACTTTCTTGTCGTGTAGTATTCTGTGCGCAGGTCCTGATTGTGGGCGGTGCGTCACTGTAGACATAAGCTGGGTCCGACTATAGGGTAGTCCGTGTTTCCATCTACACTTTTGCAGCAGGTTCTCAACTTCCTGCTGTGTGCTGTGCGCATCGCACGATATGCGATGCCTCCGTATAAATTGCGTTTCGAGCGATCTATACAACGAATCACATCATTATCGCACACCAAGAATATCGGTTCGTACGATGCGCGATGCTTATTCAAATATAATAAATTGAAATAATCTCAGCAGACGTGCTTGGCCACTCATTAAGGGCCATCGTTCTCTTCATCCAGTTTTTCACAAGTGTAAAAGAGTGCTTCGGGTCGTGCTTCTGTTGAAACGCACATCCAAATCCAAGCGTCTTGCGTGCCTCTGGAAGCGTATCCTTTTCAAGAATGCCTTGACCAACCTGTTCGTTCATGGTACCTTGGACTAAATCAAAGAGATGAACTCTACGAGCGGAGAATCAGCCCTTCGAGCACTCAGACAGTTACTGCGTCATTTCCATCCCTCAAAAAAAAAAACACTAATCTGCCCCTTGCTATTACGTTCCCAAGCTGTGGTTTAACGTGGTAAGCTTAGGTGCGAATAAATTGCGTTTGGAGCGACGCATACAACGAATCACATTATTATTGCATGACAAGAACGCCGATTCGTCTAATGAAATCACTCCTTTCCACTCTAGACGTATCCACGCCGGGTGTTCCCTTACCTACATCATTCTGGAAACCGAACTCTTTTCACAGATGTGCAGGGTTGGAGTCGAGGTCCTTTCAACTTCAGCACATTGCACATGACGTCTCACACTCCATGGAGTTACTGTCGAGCCTGATAGCACGGTCAAATCTTCGGAACGATCGATAGCAGACAGTCTGGAGTTTTTTAGGCTCGCACGAACACTGTATTTCTCGACGACTTGGATGGTCGTTCCGGCGTGTTTCCCACCTCCTCTGAACCTTTATCTCTTCAAAACTTGCAATGGCTTGGACTGCGCTGCTCTGAAATGCCGTGAAAGCTGATGGCCTTTCATCCCATAGTTGCGGCCGCGGTTAACTGCCATTTGAACAGTGTTAATTACGTTGTGTTAATCTCACACTCCGCTCACAGCATTTAAAAATATGCAGTAATACATGTAACCGCAGGTTGTCATCTAAAAATTGCAGCAAGCTAATAGTAATTTAGTGCAGATGGACAATGAGTGCAATGCGAGGCGCCCATGAAAGGACAAAAATGAAAAACGACATGAAGGCAAAGAGTTACGCCCCAACAACTGACGGAAGAGAGCATTTTGCGTCATAATATAATCAGAAGTAGCAGATAGGTCTGTTATATATGTGATATCTTGAATTTATACGAAAAAAAATCAGAAATATAATCTTTTGTTCACTACCGCAGTTTTACGCCAGTTCTCAGAAAACAATACATGTTAACTTATAAGCCTTTCAAACGTAATTCTATTAGTAAACATTTTAATTATTACAGTCTAACGCCTCGTTGCACTTCTGGATTTGCTGCTGCCTGTTAGTAATAGCCACATCAATTTGTAGAACATTTAGAATATGGCGCAACGAATTCTTGACCTCGAGACCATCATGAGAAGACCAAGCGGCAGAGGAGCGCGCGCGGGAGCGCCTACCAGTACACGTTACTAAGAGGCGTGACGAATTCTTGACCTCGAGACCATCATGAGAAGACCAAGCGGCAGAGGAGCGCGCGTGGGAACTCCTACCAGTACACGTTACTAAGAGGCGTGACGAATTCTTGACCTCGAGACCATCATGAGAAGACCAAGCGGCAGAGGAGCGCGCGTGGGAACTCCTACCAGTACACGTTACTAACCGCCGTATTCAAGAACGACACTTAAGCTGTAAGTACGACTTAAGTGACTCTCCGGTGCTTAAAGCATTTCATAAACAGCACTTTCACTTAAGTCACGATCAAAGGCGCACTTATCGACCCGACAACTTAAGCTAGGCTCTCTGCTAGCTTAAGTGACACTTTCCGCATTTCGACATGGCCGAGTCCTACCGCAGTTTTTCGGACTTCGTCAACTTCTGTGCTCGCGCCGCCGAAATCGCCGAGGACAGAGCGTACAGGTACGCGCGCGCTCCGCGGCCAGTGCTCAGGGATCGGCAAAACCCCATGGACATATACAACGATGCCGAATTCTTGAGCAGGTACCGCTTCTCGAAGCAAGCGGTGCTGGAGCTGCTTGGGAGGCTTCCGTTGCGCGCCAGCACCGACGAACGCGGGCTGGAGATAGAATTGAGCGGACGCAGCTTGTCTGCGCTCCGTGGATTTCTCGTCCTGTGCGCGCAAGATCCATTCGCAGTTCCACATTTTTGTACGGATCAGACGTATAACGTCGAGGACTACTCGTGGATACGCTTTGATCCCAAGAAGTGACTTTCTTGGCATTATGCGGGACTTTAAAGCCCAAGCGAAAACGTGGGATCGCTAAGCCTCGCAAGCACTTCGGCACCGGGCCCGGCGTCCGTTGCCGCGTTCGGCCTGACCAGCGAGCAGCTACTCCGCTACGGCTTCGACGATGGATGTGGACCACACCCATGGCTACGACCCCGAGTCTGGAGGATTCGGAAGTGTTCCGAGCAGCAGCAAACAAGGCGAGGGGAACTTTGATAATTCACAGCCAGAACCTGGATGGAAGACGATATACCTCAGGGCAGGACAGCGTGCACAAGGGCACTGGGCACCGAAGACATACGATGACGACCCGAAGTCACCAGCAGCGGATCCCACGAGCCGCAAAAGGCCCCCGAGACTGCCTGACCTCGACAAGTATGAATTTAAAGTGATTATCAAGCCGAAAGACCGTTTGGACCTAAAAATGTGGGGTGGGAGTGTACACCCACTTAACGTCGCATTCGAAAACGCGTTACGTGGCAAGACGCTACGCGCCAAACCTTACATCAGAGTTATCGAAGAGCAAAACATCATCATCGCGGCAACTTCCCATGTCGAAGACGCCACAGTACTTGCGAAGATCGATCACATCAACCTAGACGGGAAAAAGTACCACCTCAATGCCTACGTGAGAACACCGCAAGACTCATGCAAAGGGGTGGTGCACGGGATTGACCCCAACGCATCAGACAGAGACCTAGAGAAAGACTTTTCCTCAGAAACCCACGAAATATTAGGCGTCCGAAGGCTCGGCAGATCCAACTCAGCGGTGATACTGTTCAGTGGATACAAAGTCCCTTTCTTTGTTACGTACGGGTGGATCGAGCGAAAATGTTTTCTTTATAGGAAAACTAGACCGTTTTGCGTACTGTGCGGCAGGGAAGGACATAGACCGGACGTCTGCCCCAGCCCAGCTGAATCGAAATGTGACTCGTGCGGCAAGCTGAATCCCGGGGAAGCTCACGATTGCTACCCAACTTGTGCGGCATGCCAGGGGAATCACCACACCTACTCAAGGGAATGCAAAGCAAAGTTTCTGGATCCCATCAATAAGCCTAGGAAACATCAACATTTCGATTATCAGGAAGAGAAACCGACAACCAGTGGCACCAGCAAGAGCTACGCGGCAGCTGTACGCACCAGCCGAAAAGAGCAGTTCGACAAGAAGGAATCCAGAAGAGCGGCCTCCAATTCTACGTCCAGGTCCAGGTCAAGATCTACGTCTAGTCAACGTCGCAACTCGTCAGGCCGATCCGGAACGGAAGAGTCAAGACATCATAAAGAGCAGGGGACCACCAGGTCGGTCTCCTTTGCACCTAAGGCGGATCCACCGGCACAGGAGACGCCACGCACCCGAGAACGCGGACCGTCTTCTGAGAAGCAAGAAGACTCAAGACACATCGTAAAGGTGGGCTATGCTGGGTTGCCTCCATCCCTCCCCGGAAACGCGATATCTAAGGAGTTTAACGACCTGAAAGCAGAAATTATTCAGCTAAAAAAACAGAACGAGGCGTTGCGAGCTGAACTTAAATTGGTCAGGCTGCAGTCACAAACAACTCACGACAAAACACCCGAAGCCCTGCCAAACTCACAGTCAGTTTATGAGCGCGTCATTGCAGAGCTGAGGGCTGACAGAGAGGAGCAGAATAAAAAGTTCCTACAAGTTATTCAGATGGTCAAAAACGAGCTCGCAAACGAGTCCGCCAACACTAGGAAATACATAAACTCTGCCATTGCCACAGTCCGAGACGAATTCAAATCGAAACTCAACGAGTGCAACTTCAGAAATAGGAAATCCAAATATGCCGACAGGCACCCCCTTCCAGAAGAGGACGAATAAGGACCATGGCACATAGGGGACAGGAAACAATTATTTGGCAATGGAATTGTCGGGGCTTTAAAAAGAAAAAAGCAAGCCTTCAATTTTTCATCGACACGTCGGAGGCGCCACCTGCTGTAATAGTACTTCAAGAAGCAAATACGGTCATCAGCATGAAGGGGTACAAAACTTTCCAAGACGAGCATAGCCTAGGAATACTTGTTCACAAGGAGTTTACCGCAACGCTGCAAGAACCGCTAACCGAAAATATCGAACATGCTTACATTGAAATTCTTCCCAAACACAGGGGAAAACGCAGCTTGCACATACTGAACGTGTACAGTCGCCCCAGGGACTCAAGTCGTCAGATAGCCACGCTATTTAATAATTTTATCAAGAGGGCAGGTAAGGACCCCCTCGTCATAGCCGGTGATTTCAATGCGCCCCACCAAGCATGGGGATATCACTTTAACAGCCCGAAAGGCAGGAGGATCCTTGAGATCGCTAACAGAGAAGGGCTCACAATCTTAACGGATCCCCTGCATCCCACCAGACCGGGTAATAGCGTCAGCAGAGACACCTGTCCCAATCTCACGCTTGTGAAAAACTGCCTGCAGTCCACCTGGTCTAACACTGGCGAGTCCCTGGGCACTTCATCATATCCTGCACTGTTCAGGGAGTTAAATGTCGGAAACCATTTGGCAAGGCTAAGATTGTGAACTGGGACAAGTGGAGAGAGGAACTCGCACGTCTCCCGGACGAAGATATCACAGATATTGAGGCATGGACAGCGCTGCAGATGAAAACCGTCGCCAGGCATTCTGCGACAGTGAACACCACGGAGGAAACTCCGGCAGTTGACCCGCACCTGTTACACCTGTGGGAAGCCAGGAGATCTCTGACAAGGAGGTGGAAAAGGCAAAAGTTAAATCGCAAGCTGAAGACCAAGATTGCAGACCTCACCAAAGAAGCGGATGACTACGCACATAACCTCGCTAACCAAAACTGGCTCAAGCTGTGTGATGAGCTCAACGGTAAAATGGGCACGGCTAAAGCATGGGGACTCCTCAGATCCCTTATCGAGCCGAACTCAAACCGGAAAGAGCAAACAGACACGCTCTGTAACGCCTTGCACAGCTATAAAGGGGACAACGAAGCCCTCATTGCAGAACTTGCACGGAAATTCCTCGATCTGGGATCCTCGTACCCTCTCCCTGCGTACACCGGTGCACCCAATGAAGAGATGGACCAAGACGTAACGGTTGAGGAACTGAGGGCGGAGCTTGACGTCATGCGCAAGAACACCGCTCCTGGACCGGACCAGATAAACACCAAGATGCTCTTTAATATGGATGACATCTCTTTAAGAAAATTAGTGAAATACTTCAACACGCAGTGCTGCCACAAGGGCCAGATCCCCGACTCCTGGAAATTGGCTTTAGTGCGATTTATTCCCAAGCCCAATAAGCCATGCGATATTGATCATTTACGACCGATCTCCCTGACGTCGTGTCTGGGTAAACTTTTCGAGAGGGTCGTGAACGCCCGACTGAAGCGACTCCTGAGGAAGACTGATATCCTCCCTGACACGCTGTACGGGTTTAGAGAAAAGCTGTCTACACAGGATATTCTCCTCCGTATCAGAGAGGATATTCTGGACAACCCCGGTAGATGTCAGGTCAAGGCCATCCTTGCGCTCGATTTAAAAGGGGCATTTGACAATGTCAACCACCAGGGAATACTGGATGAGCTTAACAGCGTCAACTGTGGTGACCGCACATATAATTACGTGAGGGACTTTCTCTCCAATAGAAAAGCGTCAATAAGTATTGTTGATCGGACCTCCTCTCCGTTCAATCTAGGTTCCAAGGGCACTCCGCAGGGAGCGGTCTTGTCTCCGCTTCTCTTCAACCTGGCCATGCGTGGGCTACCAGAGAAGCTAGACCGCATCCAAGGCATTGAGCACGCTATATACGCCGACGACATTACGATCTGGTGTTGCAGCGGTAATGAAGGGGAAATTCAAGGCCGGCTTCAGGAAGCAGCGAATGTCGTGTGCCAGCATGCGGCGAGGTATGGGTTAACGTGCTCTCCCGAGAAATCAGAGTTACTCCTGATCGACCGTGGCAAGAGGCAGAATACGGGGCTTTTGCCGTCCACTCCCTCTGTCGCCATTACGGTCCAGGGTATGAGCATTCCGATCAAGAAAGAGATCAAGATCCTGGGAGCCATCATACCCAGCGGCAACACTAACACCACTACAATCAGACAGCTCCAAGCCTATTCCGAACAAGTCTCTAGAATGCTACGCCGGGTAATCAAGAAAAGAAATGGGCTAAGAGAGAAGGAGGCCCTAAGATTAGTTCAGGCTTTCATTCTCTCTAAACTAACATACGCCACCCCGTACTTACGGCTTAGCAAAAAGGAAAAAGACCAACTAGATGTTATTATTCGAAAGGCAGTTAAGACGGCGCTGGGACTCCCTTTATGCACATCCACTAAGCGCTTACTACAGCTGGGGATCCATAACACCATCGACGAACTAATAGAGGCCCACCGTGTAAATCAAATTGTCAGGCTCTCAACATCTAAGCCTGGCAGGAAAATATTACAGAAGCTGAGAATCAGTCCACCCCGGGAAGTCGCTGACAAGATCGACATGCCCATGCAGATGAGATCACACATTACGACTCACCCCATACCAAAACGCATGGATGAGGAATATAACAGAGGACGGAGACTAGCCAGAGCTAGACACCTCTCTAAGCGCTGGGATGGAAACAAGGACACGATCTACGTCGATGCGGCTGGACCCGCTAACGGAGTCGCGGCAATTGCAGCAGTTTCACCCCGGGGAGATATCATTGCAAGCAGCCTTATCCAAGCGGTGGATACCACATCGGCTGAAGAAGCAGCTATCGCACTAGCGATATCAAAGAACAGCGAGGCAACGGTTATGTCCGACTCACAAGCAGCGGTACGCAATTACCTCAGAGGCCGCGTTGGCGCTCCGTGTTGGGAAATTTTGGAAAGGTCTAATCCTTCCAACATCCAGATCTTCTGGACGCCAGGGCACCTCTCAACGACGGGCAATGAGGCGGCCAACACAGCTGCTCGAGCTCTCCTCCTCCGAGCATCTGGCACGCAGCCTCTCTCTGACATAGTTGACAACCCCTCACCCTTACTAAGCTACGCAGAAATTACGGAGTACTATAAGATCACAAGAAGAGAATATCCTCTTCCTCACAAAACCCTAAGTAAATATGAAGAGCACATAATCAGGCGACTACAAACTAATACTCTGCCCAATCCTTACCTAATGAGTAAATGGTACCCAGAAACCTACAATTCATCCTGCCCCTTCTGTGGAGCAGTTGGCACACTCTTTCACGCGGTTTGGGAATGTCAAGAAAACCCAGACTTGGACAGCAATCCCGATCCGACTCATGAGCGCTGGGAGGCAACCCTTCATAGCCACAGCCCACTCGACCAGAAATTGCTGGTTGAGAGGGGCCGGATTATGATGGCGACTAATAGGTTCTCGTACTGAACCCACCCAGTTTTTGTGCTCTGAATAAATGTTTTTCCTCCTCCTCCTCCGACGAACGCGGTCTCCCGGTGCCGCCGCTGCTTCAGCTGCTCGTGGCCTTGCGGTTCTACGGCGCGGGGACCTTCCAGATCGTCACCGGTGATCTTGTGAACGTGTCTCAACCGACAGTGTCGCGGATCATCGCGCGCATATCGCACATGATAGCCGAGACATTGTTCGCGGAGCTCGTGAAGTTCCCGAGCGCCGCCGAAGCCCCGGGAGTTATGGAGGAATTTTACGCAGTGGCGAAGTTCCCTGGCGTGACCGGCTGCATCGACTGCACCCACATCCCGATAAAGAGTCCGGGAGGAAATGATGCAGAAGTCTTCCGCAACAGGAAAGGATACTTCTCTATCAATGTTCAGGTAAGTTCTGCGACAAAAAAAAATTATGTTCGGCGAACTGAGAAAAAATAATGTTCAGTATTCGGCGGGAGGCACCATTTAATGCTTCGGAATGCCCTTCGCACTATAATCGGTTCCAAGGTATTGAAGTATTGAGCTAATGACGGTATGTCAGCCACCCTTCGACACCATACTTGGAGAAGCCAGCATTTCAGTTGCCCTGGCGCAAACAGGGGTCGAGGCTGCCTTACTACCGTAATTGTATTTTTAATTTTCTCTTCTCCTCGCGTTATATTAGTATTGATAACATAAATTCGTAATTTCACCATCGTTACGTTGTTGCTGCTGATAATCACAACAATAACAGCATAACAAAAGAATATGTTGCTACTAACAAACAGTTCTGTGAAAAATGTTTAAATCGGCGATTTTTCCTGGATTTGCAGCTAAGTACAGGCCGTAGGAATATTGTGCTGTATGCAAACTTAATTCTTATTTTTGAGTAGAGTAAGCTTTGACAATAAATACCTGGTCCTATTTCATCACAAATAAGCCTTCGTTTTAAATGTTTTCAATGCAGAGGTAACCTACTACAGTAGTGAGTTGTTTTGCATATGTAGCACATGCCTTCAGTAATGACAGACATGAAAATAACATAACAGTACGAGACAAGTGTGCATTGTTGCTGCAACTTTTTTATGCAGTGTCCACGAATATAAATTGCTCAAAACAAGCAGTGTTGATGTTATATGCAAGTGGTTTACATAAGCACACATTTTTATTCAGCTGCCCTACACTATTTCCTTCCATATTCCAGAATAACATTCTCGCCGCAGTGCAGGTCAAGTCGATCTTACTCGTGCTAATTTATTTATTTTGCAGGCAATCACAGGTCCCAAACTTCAGTTTCTGGACCTTGTTGCCAGCTGGCCCGGTTCGGCTCATGACAGCCGCATTTTTGATAAGTCGGGCCAGGGTGCAGTACGAACAGGGGGACATTCCCGGCATCCTCCTTGGTGACATGGGCTATGCATGCAGGCCATACCTGATGACTCCTTTCAGAGATGATGTTCTACCAGGAAGTCCACAGTACAAGTAAGTTCAAGCTGTAGTTTTAACAAAGGTAAAGGCAGCTCTCAATAAGAAAACGTTTATTTTCTACAGGTACAACAAGTCACAAATAAGAACGCGATGCTGCATCGAGCGAACCTTCGGGGTGTGGAAGAGAAGGTTTCCATGCCTCGACATGACACTACAAATCAAGACGGCCACGGTGCCTATCGTGATTACGGCATGTGCGGCGCTGCACAACTTGGGCCGGCTGCTCAAGGACCCCGTCCCACCCGCTCTACTGTACGATGCCACTCGTGATTGTACTGCGCCTGTTCCTGTCTCTAGAGCAGCCCAGCCGCCAGCCACAGTGCCACTAGTGGATTCGGCAAGTGGTTTTAGAACTAGAGACAGGATCATTGCCCAGTACTTTCACTGAGGGGCATCATCATGCTGGACATACAACTTTCAGAAGTAATGTGTGAAGGACAACTATCTTTTTCCTTGCCTTGTTTCTACATAAAAATCTACATCCTAGCCTTCCCTTCAAGAGTTCACTATTACCCATGGAATATTGTTTCTTGTTGCATTGCACATGTTTCAAATATTTCTTAAAATTAATATAAAAATTTTAAATTGTGGTGTTTAATGCCCTGATATGACATGAGTTATAAAAGAGTCTCTAATGGAAGGCTTGGGAATAATTTAGAACAACTGGAGTCGTTTAACATGCGCCGACATGGAATAGCACGACATACGCATTGTGCACTTCTCTGGTTCTTGCATTTTCGCCCTTATTACCTGCGAAAGAACTGTTTCTCTTGCACCTGTGTATTTCTGCTTTCACAATATTAGTAGTGTTGTACTGAGACTGTACTGTATCATTTTCTGTATCATAATGTATCATATTGTACTGTATCATATTTCACTGATTTTTTCATGCACTGTTGCACTACCCCAGTTTTTATTTCCTTATTTGTTGTTGTGTCCGCCAGGTAGTTACGCGCAGTGACCGAATGTTCAGCGAGTGCTACCTTGTATACCCCCCCACTTCATCCCTTCTCTCAGGCGACTTGGCCATAGTTGCAGTGCTTTCATTTTTCAGATTATGTCCCCCTGCCCCACCTCCAACATCACCCTCCTCAAAGTTCCCCCTTTACTGTTTTTATTTGAAGCTCCAAAAGGATCTTTCTCGACCGTTTCAAGTCATTCTTAAGCTTAAGATTTTCCATCTCGAGCTGATGGACTGCCGCTCGATTTGCGAGCTTGTCGCGGTGGTCTGCTCGTAAGAGTCGCATCCGCAGCCGGTGCTCTTTACACTTTTGTGCCCTCTCAGTAGAAATATCATTAAGGCGAGCTGCTAGCTCTTGCTCGACCAGCGACTGCCTATGCGTGCCCGCAGTGCGGCTGGTACCTGCTGCGCTTTCTGCAGAGGCAGCAGGAAGCACTGAGGGTGAGGGTGCTGCGGCTGCCGGTGTTGCCGGAACAAAAAAACCGCATGGCGCAGGTGGCACAGCAGGCGACTGCCTCTGTGAGCTCATGCGGCTGGTACCTGCTGCCCTTGCTGTAGAGGCAGCAGGAAGCACCGAGGGTGCTGCGGTTGCCGTTGTGGCTGATGTTAAGGAGGCTGCCATGGCCACTGGCTCCTCTTCCATTTGCTCATCTTGCTGCGGGCTACCCTCTTCATAGTGCCAGGACCACAGCGGGTCCTCTGCATCACCTAATGCGGAGGAAGTGCTTGCTATTAGACCTTGCAATGAGGGCAAATCCAATGCAATGTCGCTTTAGATCAAGAAACACTTCAATCTTTGCTAGTACTGTAGGCTACCTTAGCCTTTGAATGGTTTACAATGAAGTGGGTACTTTGAATGCATTCTGTGCTATTTTGTACGCTTGTATTCGTTGCTTTCAATGTCCTTCAGGTGACATTTTACCATTTTTGGTCGTGCAGAAACTCAATCAATGCTTCCGTTAGAGTTCATTTATGTGACAAAACAGGAGGCATAAAACATGCACTTAGCCTGCTTCGAAGGGAAACATTTCCGGAATACATTTGTCACAGCACTGCCAATCATGCTCCTTGGATGACCACCTTGGAAAATATGTTCGGCCAGTGCATTCGCACCTCTTAGCTGTAGCTTTGATGACACTGGTCACACAGGCCAATATTTTTATGACAGGTCAAGACAACACAGATGCCACAGAAAATTGGACATGGCTACAGCTGTTATGCACACTTTAATAATGACAGAATAGCTCATATGCTCAGAAAAAAACAAAATAATAAGCACAGAAGCAGCCTACAACAGAAAAAATGGTCAGACACAAGCGCCAGGCGGGGATGCTGCAATTCATTTTGCTGGAGTGTTTCATCTAATCCTCTAGGCATAAAAACAGAAAAGCAGTACATACACAGAATATGTATTCCAAGAAAAATAATTTCATATATATTTTTGGAGCTTTTATATATATATATATATATATATATATATATATATATATATATATATATATATATATATATATATATATATATATATATATATATATATATATATATATATATATATATATATATATATAAAATAAGTCATACACCTGGCTCCTGGAATAGAACCCTCTTGAGTGCGCGAAAGCAGGGCGGCCACCGATAGTGTGGGTCTGCTTGGTGGCGATCACTGTCGAAGGGGTTCGCCAAGCGAACCCCCATGTGGGATGCGACACTGCCAACTCTTTGCAGGTCTTCAATGAGCTGGCTGGGGGCCGCTGAGCCGCCGCCTAGGTATTCACAGAAAGCGCTGTTACAACCACTGGAAAAATCCCTCGATGAATATTCACAAACACTAAGCACATTCGACATGAACGCCAAAGTATCTTTCAGAATTTAAGCGCTACGAAGCAACGAAAACATGCATGTTTATTCGCGCAAGCAGGAGCCTTTTTCTCTGACAGAAGCACGATATTTGCATTTATTTAGTAATACTCTCCGGGTGAAACAACCTTAAACATGCTGACTCCAAACTGCGGGTGCGTGAAAGCTAGATACTAACTGTGGCGGTGAAAACGCACAGCAAGAAAATTGGCAGCACAAGTTCCAGCACCTCACAGTTCACAATTGGTAGCGAGGTGCTGGAAGTGACAGAGGAATAGGTCACTTAGGGCAACTAGTGACAGCTGATCCGAATCATCAACGGAAATAATAGAAGGATAAGAATGGAATGGAGTGCATATGGCAGGTTTTCTCAGATCATGAATGTCAGTGAACCACTGTTCCTCAAGAGAAAAGTGGAGGCTGACGAAAATGGTTCAGCTTAAGTTAAGGACAACACAGCGAGCGACGGAAAGCAAAATGGTAGGTGTAACGTCAAAAGACAAGAAGCAGGCAGAGTGGGCAACTTCTTTTCAATTTTAGGGCGTTATTAATGTAAAGCACAGTGGAGCTGGGCTCACTGGCTTCATAGACAGTCTTTAAAATGCTTAATTTAAGTAACCAAAATCCATCATGTCTCAACAGAAACTGTTAACTGAGCTTTGTTCATGACCATGATTACTAGCATTGAAATAGTATGGATAAACTTTTTTTTAATGCAGTCGATCACTCCTCATGTGCACATTTTATATATATATATATATATATATATATATATATATATATATATATATATATATATATATAGCCCAAATTCATGCTTTCGCTCAGATTCGAATGTCGTAAACATTCTCTGTATTTTTTTTTTAGGGGCGGAGGGGGAATCTAGTCATAAAATTCAGGCAGCAAGCAATCGGAACAGTTCTGTAATCTGGGAGAGAACCTCTGAATTCGTCAGCAAAAAAGAATCAAAGATGAAAGAAAACAAGACTTACCGGTCTTAAATATCTCCCGGTTGTCGCCCGCTTTCGCCTTTCGCCACTTATTTTTCAAGTTCTCCCAGCATTTCTTCAGCTGGAGCCATGTCCGTGGGCTCACGTTGTGACTGGAGTTGAACTGGGTTTCTATAAGCTCCCACTCTTTCCTTTTCCGTGCAACTGACACGGCATCAGTTCTCTTGTTCTCTAGTACGGCCTTGTGCTCGTCGACGAGGTCGAGGAGAAGAGCTCGCTCTACTCTGGAGAAGTTAATTTTGCCCTTCTCCGTTTTCTCCATCACGCGCGCGTCGCAACACAGCACCAAAGAATAACGCAGTACAGAAAACAAAACACACTACAAATGACTACACACTATCAATAAATATAATACCAAAAATATATACGATACAAGCGGTGAATTTACAATTAAAATGCGCGATAACAATATAAAGCAGAGACAAAGAGCTGGCGATGCTGGCGATGATGCAACCGATGGACGCGCGCGAGCGGAAAGGCTACGACGTCGACAGGAGCAGTACTACGCGCGCTGCTATAGTGACGTCTTTGTTTGTGGCCAGACAAGTAATATTAGTTCTCCAAAGCTAGCCGAAAAAAACTTTTTGTTGTTGTTAAAACGTTAGTTTAGACTTGTACTATATATTAGCAGCGCTGTTTTGGCGCTTCTGTTCTTTATTTGTTCATGAATTTATTAGATATACAGAAATGGTCGGGCCGTACAATTTTTACATCAGCGTGTAGCCCTCGGAAAGACGAAGAATTTGATACCTTTTGCGCCGCTCTGTTTGCTTAGCCTCGTTCCCATGGTGCCTACTTACATCTAAAAGCGTTACTTTCATAAGTGCTGCTTAAGTGCTGTTTTTGAAACTTCCTTCGCCACTCATACTTTACTCAGAACTTAAGTCACGAACTTAAGTCACACCTTAAGTTTCATTCTTGAATACGACGGTAAGAGGCGTGACCTTCTATGTTCTGCTCGAGCAGCGGCAGAATCCCCGTGGCCAGAGGGAACCACGAATGGCACTCTGTGCAAAGCGGATGTCTTGCACAATCCCAACACTCGAATACTGTGCACCCTGTGTGGTCGTGTTTCACAAATTTTTGTCACGATATTACAAACAGAAATGAGAACAAAACCTCGCGTACACTGATCGGTCGCTTCGTTTCCTGTTTTAAGAGTGTCCTTTGATTCAGAGAAAGCAAGTGATTTTATTCTTTGTTATCATAGCACAGGATATGGCGGTGCCTTAGCACCCAAGGAGATTGCCTAAATTGTTACATTTTCCGGGTTGGTGGCGTCTTCACGTAGCAGCGATTTTCAGCAGCGGACATGGGGCCATGAGACCTCCAGTTCCAAAATGTGGTATCTTTTAAGCTCTTCGCATTTGAAAAAATGTGGAAAGAAGTTTTCTCTTCGCTTCCAGTTTCCAAATACTATATGTTTATGTGAAACTCGTGCAGACAAGCGTTCCAGTTCAAACTGCCGATCCCGAAAAAGCAGCGAAAGCAAAGGAATAAAGCATACACAAGTATACAAGATCCTGTGCTCTAAGTGCTTGGCGTCGCACAGCGGCGACACCAAGCATTTCGCCGAAAGAATGGAGCAACTCAAAGCGGATGTCAAACAACAGAACGGAGCGCGGGTTGACAAAGCTGACTTGAGGGAAGTATTGTGTTGAACACTGAGCCGCGGCCGCTCAGAAGACCCTTACTTGAGTTATGGAATTTTCAGCAGACGCGGGGCAATGTTAACCGCTCCCCAGAACCCCCCATATCCACGGTCTATGTCCAGTTACCGGGCGGATGAATAACCGACGGCTAAAAAAAAGGCTAGCTGCAACTCTCCCGCACTTAAACCTAATAAAGGAAGCGAGTAGTTTCCGAAAGGCTGGGGATTTTTTTGTTTTTTTTAGTTGGCGTTCTTTCCCACTTAAATTCCTTTCCCAACCACGCAGACTTGTGCCGCATGTTTTCTTTTGAACTCTGGCCAGGACTGTGAGGGAAAAGCAGATCAGAAAACAGGTGGGGGTGGCAAGGAGCGGTCTGATGGTAGGGTTCTATTCCTAACAATGTCAAAGAAATTACAATAAAGTTGCGCTCTTTCTGTAGTAGGCCTTTCCTTTCCTTTTACCTGTACACAAAATGACGACGCCCTCAAAATTCGCGGCTGCGGGTTCTACCTGCAAGCAAATTCCATGCAAGCTTGCACTGCATGCGTGCACAGCGGAACGCGTGAGGAACCTTGTTACAAGTGAAAAAAATTATATCAAAATGCCCCTTCCAGCGCAGGAAAACAGCTAAATACAATGGGTATTTTATTTCTTTCAGTTTTATGCTTTATAGGTAAAATATTCCCGATTGACACTGCTTTCCATTCGCGGTATTGCCTTAACGGCTACGAAAGCGGCTCTCTGCAACTCGTGATACCCTGATCACGGCGTTCAGCCGCTGTCATCCGACAGGGTACAGATGTGCACTAGCTACTAGATTGGCTGCTATGTCCCTCTAGCTAATCTTTGCCATGAAAAACGTTTAAACATCAACAATACCTAACTTATTGAAACGTTTGTGAGCTTGACTTAAACTACACTTGAAGCACCTCATACTTCAAGCTCAGAGCTGTAATTGCTTACATGCGCTTATTTTTTTTTCTTTTAATCTTTCTTTCACAAGAATCCTCCTTTGACTTCGTTCCTTTTAACCAGAGAAAGCATTAGATGCCTGCATGTTGACAGCAAAGCATCTCAACGTGCTCTGCTTGCTTCCAAGTGAGGCATCCCAATTTTCATTTGTTTTGGTATTTCAAATTGAACACCCAAAGAGAGCGTGGGTCAAGACACTCTCCTTATTCTCTACAGGGGCCACGGCGTTGGTTCTCTGTGACCATTGAAAGCAAGCTCCGGGACCTTTGGCTCGAATGTATTGTACTCAATAAAAATATTGTTTGAAATCAGTTACAGAAATTTCGTTGTCGCATTTATTGTGCAACACAAAGCGATAAAATAAGGCTTCCATAGGAGTACTGCATTTGAAATGACCTTCTTCATCAAAAGAAATATACTCGTCTGGGCGCCAAAGATAGGTACCTTTCTGTACGTGAGTGTAAAGCAGGTACTCAAACGAGCATTAATACTCCCTGATTATCAAAACATTTACTCCAAAAATAACC
The DNA here is from genome assembly GCF_052857255.1 of Amblyomma americanum. Taxonomy (NCBI): domain Eukaryota; kingdom Metazoa; phylum Arthropoda; class Arachnida; order Ixodida; family Ixodidae; genus Amblyomma; species Amblyomma americanum. The sequence goes on from NC_135497.1 coordinate 446,086,130, forward strand.
CATTTCCTTAGAGGAGCAAATTGTGTACTCCTTTGAACAACAAAGATACCTCTCCGTATGTGAGAGTAAAGCAGGTACTAAAAGGAGCTCTAATAGTTCTTGATGATCACAACATTTACTGCAAAAGGAACCCCCGTCCTGAGTGGAGCACAAGTTTACTCCTCAGGGAACACAAAAACTACTACTCCGTACGTGAGAGTGTAGCAGATATTTCTGTCTTGAGAAGTAAATGAAACACCTTTTCGGCAGTGCGCTAGGCGACGAGCCATTTGCTCCTTTCTGGGTGTTTTTCCGTTTGCAGTGTACCTGCACAGCGTAAGTGCGCTGCGCCGCTCGCGAGGCGAAAAGTGGTAACGCGCTCTCTCGACCGGACTTTGTTCTCGTGTGGATGGTTTAACGCCTCGTCACCGAACAAAGAAGCGCTTGCTCGTGTATTGAGTAACGCAGTGAACTTCTTTCGAGCTATCGTTACCTCAGTGAACAGCACTGACAAGTCAACAGAACTTCTCACGCGACATGCCAAAGACGCTAGTAAACCGGGGTTCTCTGTGTACGCCACGCGGAATCGAAGGTCGATCACCGGTGACTTTGGCCGTTTCCCGACCGTGTTTGGTCACGGGCGCGATGGCGGCCACAGTCGAGGGCGAAGTGCCCCGGCTGGTCGCACCTGTAGCAATAGTTGAGGTGGTGGTGGTGGTGGTGGTGGTGGTTGATGCTAAGGGATATTCTGGGGAGGGGGATACTGGCCCCGACTTATGTTGGCCTCGTGGGCATCACTCTTGGGGGCCAGGGGAAGGGGATTGGGATGTGGGGGAGGGGAGGGGGATTGGGGTGGTGGCACGGGACAGGTACAGCACTTCACACTTCACAGGACACCGGAGACAACACCCGAGGCACCAGGCACGCAGCAAGCAGCCGACTCGCTGGGGAGGGGAAGATGAACGGCGCGCGCTGGGAGTGGCGCACGTCGTCGGGGGCTTGCCGGAAGCAAGGTCCGGGCCCCGACTGGCTAGGCGCTGGTCGCCACGTTCCGGTCGGTCGTCTCGAACTCGCGGTGGTGAGGCCGTGTATCGGCCTCGCGATCTCGCCTAGGTGTGTTCCGCTCTGCGGCAGCGTGTGCTGTTCGCATAGCTGAGTGGATCCAAAGCGCGGTCAGATAACTCCCAACCCCTTGGGACAAGCTCGTCAGTAAACTGTGCTGACGCTTCAGCTCTGGATGGACTGCGCGCTGAGCTGCCATTCCACGCGCAGCGCGGCTGAAGTGACAGCGATGCGCGTGGGGGCGGCCGATATGCTGGCGTAGAGAGGATGTCTCCCTGAATACCCTTCACCTCGGCAGCCAGCTAATCCAAATCTCTGAACCTAACTCCCCTCAGGTAAGCCGTGAAAGTCGGGTGCGCTTGTCTCGCGACACGCTCAACTTTCTCCGTGTTCGTGGCGCGAGGGTCAGCGAGGCGATAAAGTTCGTCCATCGCTCGGACATACTCTAACAAAGACTCGTCGGGGTGCTGGGTTCGGAGCTCCAGCTCTCTCCTCAAACGCCACTCGTAGTTTGCGGGAACGAATTCGCCGCGGAAGCTTGCGCAAAACCCCTCCATCTCTCCTCGCTCGTATGCCGGCTAGTCGGCACCAGCAAGCTGCTTGCTCCGTCAAAGAAACGGGCACAACACGCGCGTGCCTTTCGGCGTCTGGGATTCCTGTCACTTGCTGATAATGCAGCAGACGGTCGAGGTACTCATTTGCTCCCGTACTGTCGTGGTACCCCGTGTAGTAGGCAAGTCTATCCTAACAAGTGGTTCCTGGACCGGGACTTGCATATTGTTTTCCAAAATACCCGTTAGGCTCTGTATAACCAGCATTGCGTTCTGCAAGAGCACCCCGGCTGACTGCGGACTAACGCCCTCTGAGTTGCGCGCAGCCGCTGATCGCGTCCAATGGCGAGGCTTAAGTGCCACATTAGCTGCGCGTACATGACGGGGTCGAGTTGAAAACCGGTTGTTTGGTTCATGTAAACACCGCAGAGTCGGGTCGTGGAGTCCAGGGAGCGAGTCCAGTCAACTCCGCTGCAGGGGGTGGTGGGTTGGCCCGCTCGACCCCAACGGCAGATAGCATGTAAACCGGATCGAGTCAAAGAGTCGGGTTAGTAAGAGGGGAGATGGTGAATGCGAACTTGTTCTTCGCTTGCACCGTCACGCCTCCGAGACAGCGGGGCCGCGCCGCAATTTCGAAGGCTGCCACTGCCCTCTCCCACTGCGCTGCTCAACGCTTGCTGTCGCTGCATTTGAACCCGTCTCGACTCGCTGAATCCGAATTAATGTAAACACGCTGTCGTTGAGTTGAGCTGACCTTCCTAAACTCGAGCCCCTGACTCGACCCTGATTTCAGGTTCATGTAAACGAGGCTATTATCCGCGCCGCGGGGCAACGAGGCGCCCGATGTCTAGCCCCCTGCACCAGGAATAAGTCCTGCCAATGCGTCAGAGGATGTCTCTGAACTATTCCGCGTGGAACGCACGAGATTTGCAACACCAAACCCTTCAAAAGACGCGTGAAGTAAGGAGCCCTAGTTCGGTGCCGCCGGCTCTGACAGCTCTGACAACAGGCCTATCTGCTGCCATACTTTGTTACGGCGACGGTAGCCGTTCGCTCCGACAAAGTTCACTGCTCAATTGCCTAGTTCGCCCCACGTTCGGGCGACAAGATATGGGGTCACTGTGCCTCCAGCCGACAAGGAAGGTGAGCTTCCGTGCCAGCTACACGGAGGCGTTATTGTGTACGCGACACGGTTCCCCAACCCGTGGCGCAACGGCAATAGACAACGGCAGGGCACGCTAGGAAATAGTTTATTATCCTAAGGCGAGGCAAAGCACACTGCGCAAGAATGTTCTATCCGGTAAAATAGATGTTCAGTAGATGTGCGTGTGCATGCGTTTGTGTGCTGGTTTATGGTTTATGGGGGTTTAACGCCCCAAATCGACTGAGGCTATGAGAGACGCCGTGGTGAAGGGCTGCGGAAATTTCGCCCAACTGGTTTTTAACATCCACTGACATCGCAAAGTACACGGGCCTCTAGGATTTCGCCTCCATCGAAATTTTCCGCCGCAGCCGGGATCGGACCCGCATCTTTCGGGTCAGCAGCGGAGTGCCATAACGTGTGTGCATGCGTGCATGCGTGCGTGCGTGCTTACGCGCGCGCGCGCGCGCGTGTGTGTGTGTGTGTGTGTGTGTGTGTGTGTGTGTGTGGTGTGTGTGTGTGTGTGTGTGTGTGTGTGTGTGTGTGTGTGTGTGTGTGTGTGTGTGTGTGTGTGTGTGTGTGTGTGTGTGTGTGTGTGTGTGTGTGTGTGTGTGTGTGTGTGTGTGTGTGTGTGTGTGTGTGTGTGTGTGTGTGTGTGTGTGTGTGTGTGTGTGTGTGTGTGTGTGTGTGTGTGTGTGTGTGTGTGTGTGTGTGTGTGTGTGTGTGTGTGTGTGTACGTGCGGATGCGCGTGCGTGCGTGTGTTCGTGTGTGTGTACGTGTGTGTATGTGCCCGCATGGGCGTGCGTGTATGTGTGCTTGTGTGCGTGTGGCGTGTGTGTCTTTGTGCATGTGTGTGTGTGCGCGCAGGGCGGAAGGGCACGGAAATTTTTTCAGCAAAGTAATCAGTATACAAGGCTGGTTTAATGAGCTTAATAAATTTCCCTTTGCGGGAAAAAATTCATTTCGTCTTTCAAGACGTGGCTTAGAGCTGCCTGACTTTCTCTGTTCCTCATGTGAGCACAAATAAAACCATATACATACGGAGTATCAGCTGCAGTGGGGTATGTGTTAATTTTCCTCTTTGCAGTCGCTGGAAACACTATGGAACCCGCCTTCTTATTTGTACTGAACTGAGATTTACGAATAGTCACTAAAAATGACTCTTTATTTAAGGAACTTATGTGTGTTTTCAGTCCCGTTATATCTTTTACTTTTATGTTCGAGCTTGTGTGTGTTTGCGTGCGCTTGTGTGTGTTTGCGTCCGTTTGTGTGCGTATGTGCGTCCATCTTCATTCGTGTTTGTGTGCGTGTTTTCGTGCGTGTGGATCGGCAACCGGCCTGGCCAGCAGCGTCGACAGCCAACTGCGCCGGCTCACCAGCCGCGGCTACCGGAACTCTTTCAAAAATTCGCTGGAGGCACTTAGATACCTCTTAAGTGCGGGAAGGCGAAAGCCGCTTTCGACCCATTGCACCGATTTGAATTTCAATTTGCCGCGCTAGAATTCAATATCCTTCAATTTCATTACTGTATATAAATCTTAACTAATCCTAGTACCTGCACCAGAGCTGTGTCGTCCTACCCGCCGCTTGGCCTTGCCGCTGCACGCCCGCTATTCGCGCCCGGCTTTCGGCAGCTTCTCGCCGCCATGTACGCGCCTCCCACCGTATTCGGGGAGCTCCTGCAGCCGAATCAGCGCTCTTTGCATTCTTTTTGCTGTGCTTTCTCATGACACCGCTGTCCTTCCCACCCCGCCTCCTGGAACCATTCTGCAGTGGTCGCGAGCGTTAGTTCCACGTTTGTTAAGGCGTAAGGCTCTCTTGGGTCATGAGTGGCGTTTACTGAAGCTGCAGACGGAAGTTGTCCAGAAAGGTGTCCGCACGAACTACCAATCATAAGTTGTATGGTAATAAAAATAAAATGTAGAAGTTGAATAAGCAACAGTTCGTGACCAGCATATATGCGATGATTGTAATGATATTGAATGGTAAAAATAGTGATACATAGCGATAATTATAGCAACTAATAGTGAGAGTTTGTGCTAGAGATACACAATGGTAGTGACGGTAGCGATAGTGATAATGATAGCCGATTTTAATGATAGTGCTAGAGACAGTGATAGTCTTGGTAGTGATAATGATGATAGCTACTGATTTGGATGATAGGTAGTGATAGGAATGATGGCAGTGATGCTGATAGCTATAGTGATAGTTGGTGATCGCGATGATGATGATAATAGCGATAGTGATGGTGATAGCGACGATGTTAACAATGATGATGACAGCGATAGAGATAGTTGGTGATAGCAATGATAATGATAATAGTTACGTTGTGGTAATTAGAGTCATGATGACAGCAGCGATATCGAAAAAAGGCCGTGGGTTGGAGTCTGGTGAAGGTCTTCGGTTCGCGTCCCGTGAGGGTCATGGGTTCCAGTTCTGCATACGTCATGGGTTCAAGTGCAACATAGATCAAGGCTATGAGTCCCGCAAAGGTTGTAGGTTCGAGTAACGCAATGGTCCTGGGTTCTATTCCTGCGAATATCGTGCGTTAGAGCCCTGCAAAGGTCGTTAGAATACCGCAAAGATCGTGGGTCCGAGTCCCGTGAAGGTCTTCTGTTCTAGTGACGTGAAGGTTGTGCGTTCGAGTCTCGCGAAGGTCATTCACAAGTGACCATAACCATGAACGTCGACGTGGTTTGCCTGTCTTGGGAACGGATATCAGGATAGCCATAGACTTCGACATAATTAAGCCTACTCCCCATAACACAAAAGAAAAAAGAACGGAGAAAGAGAGGAATCAAAAAGGCTTTCGCATTTCCTCTCTTCAGCAGTCTTAAATGCAATCCTGTAAATTTTTTACCATGTGAGTTCCACGTTTTTCTCCATCAGTCATTCGCGATCATCATCACCTGCAGCAACAGCAGCCTAACTACATCCACTGGAGGACCAAGGCCCCTCCCATGCCTCTCCAATTAGCCCTGTCCTGTGTCAGTTGCGACTGCCTCATCACTGCAAACTTCATCAACTCATCCGCCCGCCTAACTTGCTGCCGCCCCAGCTACGCTTCCTCCTCTTGGTATCAGTCCATTACTCTTAACGACCATCTCTTAGCTTGCCTTCGCATTACATGCCGAGCTAAAGCCCACTTCTGACTCCGCCCGCAAGCAACATTAGGCCAGTTCCGCATACTGTTATGACTAGGCCTGCAGGTGACCATGAGACGATATTCACCGCCGGAGCCGCTCGCTTCATATGGAACGGACGCAAGCTGGCGTCGTAGTGTAGGACACCCATAGGTATCAAATGTAACGCGGGTCCCTTGGAACATGCCGTCGATGCGTGGCGTGTGCCAGAGTTTTCTGAGCATGCGCCACGGAGAGGACACTGCTGAGATCGGGGAACTCGGACCTGAGAGAAATTCGTATAAGAACAACGTGAAGGCGAATGAGTCATCGGGAATGCAGCAGCGGCGACAATGGCGGCGCCAGGTGGCCGTGTCCGCCTCGATTCGCTGGACGGAGTGATGCTATTCATCGGTCACGCTGGGGATAACTGGCAGACGGCTGCGACTACGCCAGTACCAGCGTTCCGGACAACAGGCGGGGAAGTGCAAGGATGTACATACACCTGCTGGGAGTCGGCTGGACATTCGGCTCCCACAGGGTCGCCCACCTGTCAGCTGTGGTAACATCGTCGTGCCAGTGTTCGATGCGTCTTTGTCCCCGTCCACCTGTTGGATATCGGCGTGCCTGACGAAGGCATCGACCTGGTCGCCGTGGCGTCATCGACGCATCAGTGTTGGGGCACTGTTTCCCCCGTTCCATCGACTGAGCTGCGAGAGAGCATCAGCACCGCCACCTGCCGTGGGCGGTACCACCAGTGTCTTCATCTGTTCACTTGTTTGGACATTATTCTTTTAATTGGTTTTTTGTGTGGAAAGAAAATGACGCAGTATCTGTCTCATATATCGCCGGACACCTGAACCGCTCCGTAAGAGAAGGGATAAAGGAGGGAGTGAAAGAAGAAAGGAAGAATGAGGTGCCGTAGTGGAGGGCTCCGAAATAATTTCGACTACCTGGGGATCTTTAACGTGCACTGACATCGCACAGCACACGGCCGCATTAGCGTTTTTCCTCCATAAAAACGCAGCCGCCGTGGTCGGGTTCGAACCCGTGGACATTATTCTCGGAATCTTATTCCCCTGTCAGGGATCTGGGGAATGAGAAGGCTATTTAACGAGCTGCTGATTTATTACCGACACATTCCTATCACGACTGTAAATATGTAAAGTAAAACTCCTCTTCAGTTTCCTTTTTAACGGAGACCGACAACATCCTTCGTAGCCGGGACCTGCGGTGCTGAACGAGTCAGTCAACTCAAGGGCCCCTCCGTCTCCAACTCTGGTGGCACCGGTGGGATTGAAGCACCTTCCCCAACACTGGTGGCACCGGTGATGTTGAAGCCCCACCTCCAAATCTAGTTGGCAGCAGCTGGGATGGACCATGCGACATCGTGCTTTCTCTACGGGTGAGCGTTTCGGCTTTTGCAATGGGATCCGCCAGGTTTCAAATTTGGAGAGAATAATCTTGAACCTCTGGTAATCAAATGTGTGTTAATTGAGAGAGGGGTTACTCTCACGGCATTTTTTTGAGACAGCAGAGCCAAAGCTGAGAAAGCGAGGTCAGGGACCTAATGAAATTGCTGTAGTTGGACTTGCTGTTGTTATGCGAGGAACTGTCAGTACAATTGCAGAGCAAAATATCAAAACTTGAGGTATGCAGACCATTTATAAGCGTGTCGAGAATAATGATCAGCTTGCAGATGCGTGGAACACTGTACGAGGAGAGGCGGTACGGGAGGCTGAAGAGAAAGCCTACCAGGAGAAAAGAGCACGTAATGAGGAAGCGAATCCGGAGTGGTAAAAAGAGAAGGAACAAGCAGGAAAAGAGCTAGAGAAATTGGACCTAGAACTTGAGATGCTACGATGCGCAGTCGAGAATGAAGGATGCAGAACTTCGATAGAAGCAGAGTGCCTAGGCGGCTGGATGCGCTTTAACAGACGTTTTTAGCATACCAGGGACGTACTGGCGTAGTCGTATAGCGGTTTCCCGGACAGCTCCTGTGCACGCGCAGTGGCTCCTTCTGACCCCAACAATGCCAGTGCGCATGCGCAGGAGGGGTCCGGTAACCCGATATACGTCTACGCTAATACGGCTCCGGTATGCTAAAAACGTTTAAGGGTAGAGCGGAGGAGCCATTTAGGTGCGACGCGGCATCTGCCCAGAGAAAACCCGCTAAGAAACAGAATGTCGCGGAGGATTAAGATCTCACCGCTGCAAACGCGAAACAGTCGCGTAATCGGCAGAGGTGGAAACGAAACGCGAAAACTCTAGAGAGAGGTTTTGAAAAGGCTAGAGAGACAACTGCCGAGCTGGCTCGACGCGAACCCACGATAAAGGGACCAATGCAAGCGTCTGGTCGGAAAAAAGGTGCAGCAGCGAAATGGGAGCACAAGACACCAAAGCGTAAGGAACAGGCGCGCGAAAACCTTTGCCGAACCGGGTCGGAGCGTTGACATGACGCAGAGATCAATGCAAGCGTGCGACCGGCGAAGAGGTAAAGCAGTAAAAGGAGAACACCCGACCAGAAAGCCTAAGGTAAAGGCACACCAGACCATGGTCGAGTTGCGTAAGCGCAACGCCACGAGAAAGAAGTTTGTTCGGGCGTCCAAGCGGCACGGGCGTGAAAAGAAAAAGGCAGAGGTGCCCGAATCTGTAGGTTCCGATTGTTAAACTGTGGGTAGCCTTGAAAACGGTGCACAGTACATAGCAGAACAGTGCCATTGCAGGGTGTGCGACAAAGATGAGCCATGCGAGCTCCAAGGCAGGCAGGTTAATGCGCAAACGCAACAGGTCAGTCCTCACAGGTATGTGGCGCATAACCCAGAGGCAGTAAAACGTCCACTGGTCGACCGCGAGGAGTTAGGGCGCACCTGCGACGCGAACGAGATTGTTCGTCGACCCGTCGAGAAGTGTACCGCTAGTGTGAATGGGAAATCTAAAGTGTTTGTTGTTGATCCCGAGGTGCACAAGGGAGGCTGGCAGCAAACAGAAGAGAAGAGCACGCCATGCAAGGAGCACAAAGAAATGGAAGGCCCTAATCTTGAGTTCGCAGTGCTAACTGTAACTGATGCAAAGAAAGATGGGGTGGTTTCAAAGCCTGAAGAAAACAACCGCATTGCGTATCATAGAGTAAATTCTGATCATGCGACGCGTACGGATAGGTAGGAGAACAAACTTTCCAAAAATGCCAGGATTTTGTCTTTCAAGGAAGATAGTGGCGATTAGCCCACAAAAAGGCCGTGGCGTGCAAAAGTAGCAGAGTCGTGCTATCTTAAGACAAGAGCAGTCGGTGTGATAGTGAGTCGTCCTGCGAGGAACAGAGCATCCCTTTCTCGAAAAAGGTGTAAAGTAGAAATAACGAACTCCGACTGCAGAAACAGTCAAGCACGCGATTCCTTGAAAATCTGCGGGAAGATCTTCGGGCGAAAAAGCCGACGTCGTAAGACACCACGGCAAGTTTGTAGCGCCAGGATACAAGAAAAGGCACCGGAAACTCGCTTGCGTCTGGGGTGTCAGGAGACGGGCCAGAAGGGAAACAATGCAGCTGGCTCAAATTGTGAAAGGGGGACAGACAATCGTCTTGCTGGCAGACCATTTCTGTGTACTAGGGTTCGGCACTACAGGCGCTAGCGAGAATTTCACATTGTCTAGACGGGGCACAGAGACGGAGACAGGGGTCAAGAAGTGACCAATCGGGGGGTGTCATCATTCGTCGCGCCTCCGCAGCTCGAAGGGAAGTCAGAGGGACGCGACCTCGAAGGGCGCGCCTCAATTCCTGAACAGAAAAGAGAGGGAACTTGTATTTATCGTTTTTGAGACCATTTTGAACAAGGTGGTTGTATTACTTTAACGTGCGAGGACGAGCTAGGGCTCAGTGACAGTGCACGTCTTGCTTTGTCGTGGAGAGTAAACTGGTAGGACAAAGAACTTTTTCAAATGTTATGATTTAATAACAGCAGACAAACACTGAAGAGTAAGTTTGGTTGTGGGTGCCAAAAGTTTAGATCACTCTTACATGTGCAGTCAACTGTCATGGGAAGACAGATTGTGATGTTTTTGGGAATTCGTGAAAGTTTAAAATCTAAGATGTCTGTCGAGGGCATTTGAGATGTGATTTATCACAATGCTTTTAACGGTTGTTTGCCAATAGTCATCATAGAGTCTAATGGAAAGAAGCCGACAGATAATAATGTACGGGCACGCGGCTTGAACCGAACGCAGAAATATGCCTGCTCGTTTCAATACAGTCTGAACTTCGAGATGTCAAGCTTCTCGCGAAACGACCTTGTAAGGGAAAGCTGAGGAAAATTTTGAACTGCGACAGATTATTTTAGTTGACAGACGCTTTTGAGGTGGTCCAAGCTTTTCGTTTATTGTTTTTATAGGAAATTTTAGTTGGACTGAAAGCTTTGAGAGGCCACTCATTAATCTTCCAATGTGGCGGTTAGACTTTTGCGGTTTTGGGGCTGCATGTAGCCTCGCTTTTGGCTACGACTATTGCTGTCAACTAGAAAACTTTGAGTTCAAATTTTATCCTTACAACGCATCGGTATAGCATGAAAGCCTGGTGAATCTTTTGTGAATTCCGAACGCATGCTTGTGGGGTGGTGCCCTGTCGCGGGGAACTGCCCACTAACGCCTTCCTTTGTTGAATTATCGAGATTGGATGATATTTCTGGATGACAGCCCTTCAGCACGATTAAAGCCTCATCTCCCCCTGCCCAGTGGTCGTACTCGCTGGCCATTCGAGATTTTTTGGGCCGCGGAGGAGTGTTAAGATAAGGGAACTCGGACCTCGGAGATATTCGTAGAAAACAAACGTCAAGGTGGATGAGTAATCGGGACTGCAGCAGTGGCGACAATGGCGGCACCAGGTGGCCGTGTTCGCCTCGACTCTCTGGACTCAGTGATGCTATTTATCGGTCACGGTGGGGATAACTGGCATACGTCTGCGACTTCGCCAGTACCAGCATCTCGGGCAACAGTCGGGGAGGTGCTAGGATGTCCATCCACTTGCTGGGAATCGGCTGGACATTCAGTTCCCACGGGGTCACCCATCTGTCAGCTGCGGTAACATCGTCGTGCCAGTGTTCGATGTGTCTTTTTCCTTGTCCACCTGTTGGAAATCGGCGTGCCTCACGAAGGGATCGACCTGGCCGCCGTGGCATCATCAACACATGTGTTGGAGCACTGTTTCCCTCTTTCCATCGAACAAGATGCGAGAGAGCATCAGCACCGCCACCTGCCGTGTGCGGTACCACCAGTGCCTTCATCTGTTCGCTTTTTTGGACTTTATTCTCCGAAACGTATTCCCCAGTCAGGGATCTGGGGAATGCGAAGGCCATTTAATGAGCTGCTGATTTGTACCGACACATTCCTATCTGGACTGTAAATATGTAAAATAAAGCTCCTGTACAGTTCCCTTCTTAACGGAGTCCGACAACGTCATTCGGAGCCGGGACCTGTGGCGCTGAACCAGTCAGCCAACTCAAGGGCCCCTCCGTCTCCAAACCTGGTGGTGCCAGTGGGATTGCAGCCCCTTCCCGAACTCTGGTGGCACCGGCGAGATTGAAGCCCCGTCCCCAACGCTGGTGGCGCCGGTGGGGTTGAAGCCCCATCTCCAACACCCTCGTCGCCCGCAAGCTGGCCGCCTTGCAACCATCTGGACATCAATGGGAACAAGACCATGACTGTGCATGTGATGGAAACTACTACACGCCTATTACCATGGGCCCGGCTGCGACCTAGAGTCACCGAGGGACAATGGGGAGCCTCATTGGTTTATAAGGCCTGCGCCAGAGGCAGTAAGTGTGGACTTGTGGTGGACTCGTGGTGTAGACGTTCTTTGAAGAGGCATCTCTGCGCTCTCTTCGATCCTCTTGTAAATAAAGATTATAACTGTTTCTTTTTTCTTACGTCAAGAAGATCTCGGTGTACGTGCTCTTTCGAGACAGAGCCTGGTTGCCGGCTTGAACGTTCATCGAGAACCACATAAATACATTTACCTTCGCGCCTTTTTTTACCAGGAAGGAATTCCTCTCTCTGGAACATTGTAGGAAATGAGCTGGCTCATGGCGTCTCCAGGGCGCTTCTCCCGGGCCCCGCAATGCAGTGGATGATGCTCCCTTTCTCAATCTGATAACCTTCATCTTCCTTGCCTGCACCGACGCTCTCGGCTCGCTGAGGTGAGCGCTCTCGTACACCTTTGCGCCCTGCCGTGTACGTCGATGAGGCGTGCCTAGGGCGCAACCTGGAGCACTTCTCAAGCATGCTGATTCCTTACAGTACGCGTTACCCGCAATATTGGGTGTCGATTGGGTCGCCCACGTTGCTGTCTTTGCGGTGGGTTCACGACACTCCTCGCCTGCTCTAAAATTCTACGCGGTTTGCATCCCTGTGGAGCTCTATTTCATCCCGTATCTCTGCCTCTTATTCTTCCTTAAGGGCGTGGCTGATGGACACATCAGCTCCGGCGCCCACCATGCGCACCCGTCTTCTGAACTAGCCGGTCATCTTGGGCAACAACTGCCACCAAGTTTTATTATTTCATAGTCACAAGCTGACGAGACACATCAAACAGCGACGGAGCCGTCTCGTGGGCATTTAATAACTGCCGCTCTTCATATTCAGCGCCGAAAGCTATAACGGCTGAGTTAGAATATTTAAGAGCTTTATTCATAGAATACAAGATGTTTTTATTTTCATCACTGAATCTCTCGCAAAGCGTGCCACCAAACCTTTAATTGAAATGAACTTGTTTTAAGCTCCAAACGTAAAAACACATAACGGAGACACCTAAGTAATTCTTATGACGTGTAAATGCACGAGTAAGCATAACTTGGTCACTGCGGAAATGGACACCTCCATCGCGTTGTGACCATGCAGTGGCGTTCACCAAAACTACAGACAGTTATACGCCTTTGCTGCCCTGAAAACCAGCGGAAGGTTAATATTCCGACGATTTTTAGGAATGGCGCGCAAGCCTCTGGGGATCTTTAATCTGCACTGACATCACACAGCACACGGACGCCTTTTAAAGTGGAAGTTTTACTGGCCGCGAACTTGCGATTTCGCTGTGGCGGTGCTCCGCGGAGGCACATAACGTCACAACGCGCACCTCGCCGCGGATATTTCTCTCTCTCTTTCTCGCTGCCTAGTCACTACTGCGCATGTGCCACTAGTAGCACCAAGCCACAGGTGTTCCACCGCAGCGCAGCACCGTGCCGTTCCTCAAAATCCAACTTTCCGTTTTCAGTTTTCTCTTTCTTCTTTCCCTCCCTCCTTTATCCCTTACTTTACGGCGCGGTTCGGGTGTCCACCGGTGGTGGTGGAAACGTTTATTGCCAAATACAGCGGGGGCAAACCCCCTAACATGGCACGACGCAACCCTTAGTGGGCTGTCCTTACAGGGCAAAGGACAGCCCTTGGAGGGCTATCCGCTTCAGGGCGTCGGTAATTATCCGGCGCTGGTCAGCAGCAGCGGAGCTGGCCAGGAGAGTCTCCCAGTATGGCTCCGCCGTGGTGGGGGATGGAGGGTGTGGGAAGGCAGGACATGTGAGGAGGACATGAAGGAAGTTTCCCGGTTTCCCGCAGAGCTTACAAGAAAGGAATTGATCGGGGTAGCGGGCATGAAGGAGAATAGGGTAGGGAGCAGCTCGGGTCTGGAGTCTGCGCCAGTGGAAGGCCTGGGTTAAGGTTAGGGAGGGAGCCGCCGGTGCGTAAACGCTCCGGGTATCCCAGTAGTAGGCAATAATATCTTTGAACGTAAGCAGATGCTCCCTGGATGGCGGAGGAGGTCCAGCTCCGGCCCGGAAAGTGAGACCTCGGGCGAGGAAGTGGACCTCGTTACCCGGGAGGCCTGCGTGTGCGGGGGTCCAGATAAGGGTTATGGAGTGGGTGGGGTGCCAGAAGCGTAGAAGGCGAGCCGCGGTGCGGAATATCATGCCTTTGGCGAAATTGGATAGGGCGGATTTTGAGTCGGAGATAATTTTGGTGGCAGAGGTGGTGGCAAGAGCGAGTGCAATGGCCGTTTCCTCTGCAATTTCCGATGAGTCTGTGGTGACGGATCCTGATGCGATTAGTCAGGCCTTAGAATTAGCGACAGCGAGAACCATGCGGGAGCCCGATGAGTACGCTGCCTCGTCCACGTAGGCTACCTCGGGACTGTTGCCGTAGAGCTTGCGCACGGCTTTGGCGCGGGCTTTTCTGCGTTCTCCGTCGTGCTCGGGGTGCATGTTAGGGATTGGAAGGATGATGAGATGGGAGCGTTGGTCTGGAGGTAGGGGAACCACCTCGGTAGGATGGGTGATCGGGGTGATGCCCGGATGACAGAGTAGAGTGCAGTGCGGCCTGCCGCGGTACTCGACAGGCGAGTCAGCTGTGCTGTTATGGTGGCTTCTGCCAGCTCCTCAAACGTGTTGTGGGTACCGAGGTTGAGGTGCCGGGTAGTAGAGGTTCTGGGGGTAGCCGGAGGGCAACCTTCGTGCAGCTCCTGAGGAGCGCGTTGATGCGGTCTCGCTCCTTCTGCTTTAGGGAGAGGTAGGGGAATGAGTACGCCGCGTGGCTCATGAAGTAAGCTTGGGTGAGGCGGAGAGTGTTCCGCTCTCGCAGACCCGCGCGCCGAATGAGACGGGTGGCTTGATGGGCTTGGGTCTGGAGAGTTTGGATGGCGTTGCCATGCGTGCCGTGGGAGGGAAGGACGAGGCCCAGGATGCGAGGGTTGGCGGGGTCGTGCGGCCTGGGGCGGTAGAAGAATTCTGATTTAGAAGGGGAGCAGGCTAGGCCACGCGCCGGAGCGTATAAGCCGATGATGTTGAGGGCCGACTGTAGGTTGTGTTCCATGTCGGCATCACTGCCTCGATTAGACCAGACAGTGGTCGTCAGCATAGAGGCTGAAATGTATGTCGGGTGGTGGGGGAGTTCGAGAAGGGCTATATTAAAGATAGGAGACAGTACAGCACCCTGAGGGGTTCCCAGTGCTCCCAGTGAGACACCGGACAGCCGGTGGTCGCCCATTGGGAGTGCGGCTGTTCGTTCGGAGAGGAAATTGCGGACGTAATTGTACATCCGCGGGCCTAGCCTAGAGCGTGGAGGCCCTCTAGGATGGCTGCGTGGGCAACGTTATCGAAAGCTTTTGTTAGATCGACGCCGAGGATAGCCTTGGTGTCGCCCGCGGGGGAGTCAAGGATGTGGTGCTTGAGCTGTAGAAAGACGTCCTGGGTGGACAAGCCCGGGCGGAAACTAAACATGCACGAAGGCATAAGGTTGTTGTTCTCCAAATACCGGCTGAGCCGGGTCTGCAGAACGCGCTCCATGAGCTTGCCCACACACGACGTAAGAGAGATGGGACGGAGGTTTGCGGGGAGAAGTGGTTTGCCGGATTTGTGAATAAAGACTACTTTGGCGTCCTTCCACTGAGGTGGGAGGGCGCCGCGTAGCCAGCATTCGTTGAAGTAGTCGGTTAGGGCTTTGACGGGGGGGGGGAGGGGAATCGAGGTTGCGGAGTGCCTTGTTGTGCACTTCGTTGGGACCAGGAGCTGAGGACGCGTTGAGGCGCTGAAGTTCTGCCCTCACTTCCGCCTCGGTGATCGGTTGGTCGAGAAGGTTGTTGGGGGAGCCTGTGTAGTCAGGGTGGTCTGCGGAGGGATATGCCGGGAAGTAGAGATCACGAAGCTCCTCGAGAAGGTAATGCGGGGAGGCCTCGAATGTGTGTATGAGCTTTATGAGGTTGTGTTTCTGGTGTGTCTTGAACTGAGTCGAATCAATGAGATGGCGGAATAGGTTCCAGGTCGGGGGCAGGCTCATGTTGCCGTCCAGCTTGTTACAGAGAAATTCCCAATTTTGGCGAGACAGAGTTGCAGCATGCGTCTCAATATCATTGTTGAGCCGGGCCATTCGGCGTCTGAGTGTTCTATTCCAGCACTGACGCCGCCACCTCCGTTCGAGACCCGCCTTGGCCTCCCATAGGTGCAGGAAATGGGAATCCATCGCGTCTGCAGGGCAGTCCTCTGGGAGTTGGCGACTCACTGCGCGGACGTCACGCTGGAGTTGGTAGCACCAAGTGGCTATGTTTGAGATGGTGTGTAGAGTGCGGGCTGCTCGAGAGGTGCCGAACGATTCCCACTCCGTGATGGTAGCATCACGAGAGCGTCTATGTGCTGGGCCTGATAGTAGGAGAATCTCGATAATATAGTGATCACTACCCAAATTCTCCTGGGTGTTACACCACGCAGCGTGAGGTAGGCGGTGGGTGAAGGTGAGGTCAGGAGTAGTGTCTGCGCAGACGCTGTTCCCGGTGCGAATAGGGGTGATGGAGCTGTGAGAAGAGATAAGCCGGCCTGCTGAGCTGCGAGCCATACCCTGCGCCCCTTGGGGGTGTCGGCTGTGTAGCCCCAGGCCGTGTGCGGGGCGTTGAAGTCCCCTACAATCAGAAGGTGGCATTTGTGTGCGGCTCGCTTCGCAAGCGTGAATAGTCGGTAGAAGTCGTGCCGCAGGCACTTCGGGTGGCTGTATACGTTACGGATGAAGAGACCAGTATCCCGTGCGCGCTGCGGCACGAGTTAGATGAGGGGATGATCTATTTTGGGCGCGTCTAAGGGGTGGGAGATAGTGAGCGCGCGGCGTACAAGAAATGCAACCCGAGGGGGTGTAGGAGAAAAGGGGACGATGGGCACGTAGCTGTGTAGGGTGAGGGTATTGGAGGGGTCTTGCAGCGCGAGCACGTCGGGGCCGTCTGTCCGAGCAAAGAACTGGTGAAGCAGCCCCCGCTTGGAACCAAAGCCTCGACAGTTCCACTACCAGATGGTTAGGCTGCGCGTGGTCTCGCCATCACTGAAGCTTTCGTTTGCAGTGCAGGAGTTGGAGATGGTGTGGAGCCGGGCTTTCTTTTTAGGCCGCACGGCAGCACAGGCTGTCGCGTGGCGAACCTCTTGCTCCTTAAATCGCTCGTCAATATGGCGAGCAAATCAATCTAGACGGGTAGTGAGGTTGTCGAATTGATTTGTGAAGGCCTGGATCGCCGTCTGCACCGCGGCCTGAATTCTCGCCTCGACGAGTTGTTCGAAATTGGGAGGCAGGGCTGGCGTTCCCTCGGTCGAGGTTGGTGGGGTCAGGGAGGTAGTGGGTGTTGCGGCCCGCTTCTTGGCCGGTGGTTTGCGAGTAGGGAGAGGTGGCGATGGAAGAGTGGTGGTAGGAGCAGCCGGGGCCGCTGGTGCCGGGGTAGGGGTTTGGGCCATCTAATGGGCATGCAGCTGTGCCTGGAGGCGGTGGTTGGTGGTTTGGATGGAGGCGAGCTGCGCGCGGACACGAAACAGCTCTTCATTGAGGGGGTTGGCGGAGTCCTGGGAAACTACGCCTGCCCAG
This sequence comes from Amblyomma americanum, assembly GCF_052857255.1. NCBI lineage: Eukaryota > Metazoa > Arthropoda > Arachnida > Ixodida > Ixodidae > Amblyomma > Amblyomma americanum. The sequence goes on from NC_135497.1 coordinate 446,103,347, forward strand.
CTCACCTCATTGGTGTAGCGGCCGGGTGCCTGGGCAGGTGGTCTCGGTGGGACTGGAGGTGGTGGTGGCCTGGTTCCAGTACAGGAGCGGGACCGGGCCTTGGGCTTGTAAGGGGTGGACGGCTGTTTTGGTGCGGCAGGCTGCTGCACCGGAAAGGACTTCGATGTGAGCTGCGGGGCCTGGGGCTTGCGGGTCGTGGAGCGGCTGTGGTGTTGGTGTGGAGCCTGACTGATGGGAGTCTGGCTGGCGTTTGCCTCGGCGGCTCGCTTGGCATCCCAGTACTCTTTTTGACGGTATGGGCTGCGGAAGCGCGCCTTGCACGTTTTGTCCGCCGTCAAGTGTGCTTTATCGCAGACCTTGCACTGCGGCGTGCAGGAGTGATCCTCGGGGGGTTCGACTTGGTCGCAGCCGGGACAATGGCGTTGCTTGGGAGCCGGGCACACACACGCACGGTGGAAGAGTGTGCCGTAGTTACGGCAGTGCTCGATCTTCTTTTTGAAGGGGTAGCACCTGTAGAGTACACAGGAGTTGTATATGTGCTTGGGCACCCAGTCTTGTTCGAAGAGGATGATGATGGACTCTGTCGAGCCCATGCGTCTAAAGTCGAGGATGGGAGGGTTCCGCTCGTGACTGAGATTGTCCTTGATGTCTTCGTATGAGTGATCAAGAGGGACTCCATGGACCACGCCGCGGGCGCAGCCCTCCGGTGCCGTTTGGTAGGAGTATATGTCGTAGGCGGGGCCTTTGATCATTATGGACTTGATGTCAAGGTAGCGGAATCTGCGCTGCGGGTCGGGAATGTTAATGAGGATGAGATGTTGGAGGGTGTTGATGATGACTGTGTCGGGCTTGGCCTCTTGAGGTCCGAGGTGGGCTGCTTGCAGAATGGCATCGCGAAGCACAACGCCGTTCACTGTCGGAATGTTGAGGCCCCCACAGGGACGGAGGATGATCTTGTGGTCGTCGATGGCGGGCTTGTGGTGGCGTAGGAAAGACCGTTGGGGCGGCCGGGGCCGGCGCCCGGCCGGGCCTTGAGGCAGATTCGGAGTAACGGTGGGAGGGTATTTGCGATTAGAGCTTCGCTTGTCGTGCCCTGATTGCCAGCCGTTAGTAGAGGTAAGTTCCGAGGGTGATATGTCTTCTCCCTCTACTACAATGGGTTCCATGCCGCCGTCGAGGCGCCGACGCGCCGGTGGTCAGAGCTGCGTCTCTACTGGCGTTCGGTATCGGTGGCTGCTGCGCTGTGAGGCTTAGCCTCAGCGCAGCGGGGCGATGAAAAGATATGGACTTGCCTCTTGATGTGGTGGTCCAAATCGAGAAAGGTTGGTATCGGCAGGTTCCTGATGAGAAGCAGAGGTGATGACACTAGTTTCAGACGGCTGGGATGAGTAAATCCGGTCGTAAAGGACAAATTTTGCGGAGCGCATGTGAGCCGCGTCCGCTCGCCTGGCCTCCCAACGCCGTTTTTCGGGTGTCCACCGAGATATGTGAGACGGTTACTGTACCATTTCCTTTCCTCAGACACCAAACAAAACAAGTGAGCCGACAGCGTTCGTAAGAGTTCATTGGCGTTGACAGCTTTCCAAACGCCGTTCGTTCTCACGAAAGGAAAGGCGCACATTCGGCTCCGTGGCCCAGTGAAGACGTCAATCTCACTTTCATATGTGTGGCATTGGTGTCCAACTGCAATGCCTGCTTTGATTGCGTTCCGCACACTGGATAGGCAGCGCGCCCTCCCTGCCACCCTGGGAGGTGGCATGCAGTTAATGGTAGATCGCGACAGATTGATCACCAAAATTCACGCTGCGGCATAGCTATTGCTGCAGTGCCGCATGTCAGCCCCAACGCTGTCAGCGCTAATGCATTCAGGCCACATTTCTTTCTCACCACCGCCACATCTATCAAAGCACGAATGAGGCGTCCGCATATCGTCAACGCCGGCATCTTTCGATTTGTATATCCTGGATTCGCTGAGCTGATCCACATTAATATTTTTGCGTTTCGCCTCCATCGAAACGCGGCCGCCGCGGTCGAGTTCGGGCCTGGGTACTCCGGATGTGTGGACGGAGTACCCTAAATCGCGATTTTGAGGTACGGGCCGGAGGGGCCCCTAGCGACCTATTCGTCAATGAGGGGTTTTGCGTTATTTGAGGGCTGCCCTTCGCCCACTTGTTGCATGTGTAACTGGCTCACTGGGTGAGTGGAGACCTCAATCAGGCTCTAAGCGCTGGCGTCTACGTGCTATGAGGCAGTTATGCGCCTTTCCTTTTCTGAATACGAGCAGTAGTTTAAAATGAAAATTGGTTTTGGCGAAAAGATATGGCGCAGTATCTGTCTCACATATCGATGGACACCTGAACCGCGTCGTAAGGGGAGGGATAAAGGAGGGAGTGAAAGAAGAAAGGAAGAAAGAGGTGCCGTAGTAGAGGGCTCCAGAATAATTTCGACCACCTGGGAATCTTTAACGTGCACTGACATCGCACCGGACACGGGCGCTTTAGCGTTTCGCCTCCATATACACACTCAGACTCTGTTGATTTTAAGGAAAGGAAAAGCTCTTATCTGGCTGAATGGGTCAGTGCACCTCATGGGTCAGTGCCGCCGGCCTATTGTGCCATGAGGGGGGATGACGTCATTTGCGTGCCACTTTTCCGCAACAGGTTTCATAACGGCGGTACTTTTTGCACAATAAGCCAAGTAATTATGCGGCATTATTACCGTGTTTTTCAGTTTTCTGTGTAGTCAAGCGCTAGTGTTCCTGTATATGCTCCTATCAAGCGCAGCTTCCAGCTGCCGCCAATGCCGCCATCGCGCTCGGCAATGTCACGTGGCAGGTACTCCTGCACACTCTGACATGTAAGCTGATCTCATGACATCACACACCCAGGCGACCAATTAGCGCTCGCCCATGTCATGTGACCCTGTGACGTCATCATTGTCTTGACCAATCAGACAATTTTGATTAACCAAGCTGTCTTTTTTATCACTAGCGGAGCCATTTTCTTTCCGTGATGAGGATTCTAATGCCATTGCGCCAGGACGTCCCTTATATTTAGGGCCCTTTGTTTCCAGGTTTTATTTCTTGAAACTCGTGGGGTACAGATCGGACGATATTTTTTTAGCCAAAGTTTGGGTACAATACGGGTTATTAAGCACAAGGTTCCATAAAAACGAATTTTATGGGCCGTATTTTGAAGCGTTTGTTTTCGTGCGACACGAAAAGATTTTCTATTGTTTGCACACAGCTTTGTAACCAATACGCAAGTAGCAGATTTCACTGCAAAATTTTATAAAGTCAGTTATTTTATTTTGTTCTCATTATTATGATTACTTCGCCGCGCATATTATCATCTACTGTGCAGCCCTTCTGCATCCGCGAAACACCCACCTGCTTTCTTTCGTACACTGCTACATCAACCATCCACCGTCAGTGCGTCATTTTAAAAGCAGAAGAGTCTCGCAGAAAGCGCTCGATACAGTGATAACAGTGACACGTCAGCTCAGTATCCGCGCTTTTGCTTTTTATTTGGTAAACTTACTGTTCGAACTTGGCCTCAAATTGAAGCACTGTCATAAGTAAAAGGCCTTAAAAGAAGTTTAAGATGACCACTTGATTGAAAACGCCCCTCTGGATATGCGCATAAGATGGCCGCTAACCTGCTTGCACTGCCTTCAGCTTTGTCCATACGGAAAGTAGTTTCGCTAGAAGGCTGCTGTAAAGGTAGATATCGAGTTTAACCCGATTTTTAAGAAATTGGCGCGGGGTTCAAAAATCGAGTAAAATCGGGTTTTTCCCAAAAACGAAGGGCGCTACTATATTGTGCCCGACTTGGTTTGTGCGCCAGTTCGCAAATTATAGAACAGCAGCAGCTGGCAATTAACGGGGCCCCTAATGTCTCCGCCTCCGTCGATGTGCTCGTAACGCCGTGAGGCTGTAGCGGCGCTGGCATCGCCAGCGGCGCGGATGAAGATCTCGCTCGCGCAACACAACGCTTTCGGCAACCGTCCTGGCCAACAACGTCGACAGCCCGCTCCGCCGGCTCACCAGCCACGGCTACCGGGATATCTAATAAATGTTGACCTCCCACCACAAAGCAATGGGAGGATGTGGTAATCCCGGTTTAGTGTGGGGTGGGGGGAAGGGGGGGGGGGGGGCACCTGGTTCATATTTCTTTCGTCGGAAAAGCCAGACGGGCCAATAAAGGAGCATTAAAATGTGAAAAAACGCCGTCACAGGCATGTATGCACGACATACTTAATATATCGCCACCAGCAGAAGACGCAATGCGGCTCAGGTTCCCAAGTTTTCACATTTATGGCTATGTGGTCCTGTTAACGCGCTATTTGAGAACTTAAATTGATCTCTGTGCCAAAAAACCTCCCCCAGTGATAGGGCTGTTGGAGTATAACCCGGTGAGTTTCACCCGCCGCTACAACTGTGCGGAGACCGCCATCCCTCCGTCACCCAGCCCATGCGCGTCCGCACCGTCGACCCACTATAGCACTGTGAATAGGTAGCGGGCGGCCGCCGCAGCAACACAAACGCTGTCGCAGCGGCGGTTCGCTTCCAAGTTTGCGGATGGTTTTCTACCGAAAAAGACGTGAATGAGTTATGTACAGCTTAAAATGTTCCGACTTTGAGCAGAAATGCGTACAGTCGGGAAACGCAAAGTGAAAGAAGCGCGGGTTGTGTAGGAAAACAAGCAAGTGGTGCGCATCCGCAACCCCTGCGTTGTTATTTGCTTCGCGGTTGTGAATGAATTTTCCTAGTACCGCGCTCATGATCCTGATACTATATTTTGCTGCGCTACAGAATGCCGTTACGTTTTTTTCTTGGCCTATTCACCAGTGTGCGCACCACTGCTTGCCACCGCAGAAGTGATGCAGTTACAGGAATTACAGACAGGCAAATTCAGTGTCTCTTCATCGGATGAACTTCGTCTCATGTAGTGTCACTGTGGTGATGCGGTGCTGGGAAGAAAAGTACCATTCGGAAGGTACTTTTTCCAGCCACGTACTACGCATTCGCTTTCCCTCCTCTATTTTTCTAAGGCGAAGCTGTTGTGCCTCTCAATTCCCCTACAGGCCCTTCATTGGGCAGAGTCACGACGAACAGAGCGACGATACATTACGTACTGCCCTTACAAACAATTTTTAGACAGTCTATAGACTGTCCATACACAAAGCCTAGAGAGCAGTCTACGGGCATTACGAATACTATAGACAGTCTATAGTGGGTGGCTACGTGTCTGCTTCTAGGTCTTTGTTTTCGCTTTTCGCTGTCTTCTCGCGTGTGGCGTGGGTCGGACAGTGCCCTCCGTGAGACCGAATGCTGACAACGTCCCTGCGGAGAAATTCCCGGCACGGTGGGCGCATTCTCAAGTGAGAAAACCCAACCGGAACCCTCAGGGGCAAGCTAGGCTTAGCTCGGCGCTGCCGAGCGAGGCCGCGCTACGCGTCTGCATGGATTCTGCGTTGTCGACGACCGCTACGCGGATGCCCGCTGTGTTGCCACCTGACGCAGCCTCCACGTCCTCGCAATCGTCAGCGCCTCTGGGCCTCCAGCCTGCGCCGTCTTCCAATGCTACGACTTTGGCCTGTGACATGGACTGCTCTACCGCCTCCGTGCCCGTGGCACTCCCTCAAGAAACTTTGCCCGTCGCGCCAGTTCAGTATTCCCACCAAGGGCCGTCACGAGCGTCTGAGCCTTCTCCACGGATGCCTCCCGTGCGTCAAGGTTCTCTTCCGCCTGCTGCGAACTCGTTCCGCGTTACCATCAAGCCTACATTGCGCTTTGATATGACTGCCATCCCTGCCCGGAATGTTCACGCCACAATTGACCACGCTCTTGGCTCTTCGAACTACTGCGGGTTTGTCGTCCATCGCCCATCTAACACCATCACGGTAAACTTGTCATCCTTGATGGACGCCCAGAAACTTTGCGCAGGTACGCGGATCCCCCTGGATGACAGCAAGCATATCCCGGTGCAAATTTATTTTGCATCTGGTCCTGACACGCTCCGCTGCATGGTTTATCATGTCGACAGCACGAGCCCTCCCGAGGAGGTGCGCGCAAATATTCGCTGCTCAACTCACGTTGTACTGCAAGCACGGCCTATGGGTCGCCGGGGCTCATACCTGCTTATCCTGCAAGGCCCGTTGACTCTCCCGAAGTACCTTACCTACTACGGTGCGATCGTCAAACCACAGCCCTTCCGACCTCGTCGTATTTATTGTTATCACTGCCACAAAGAAGGACTTATGCAAAATACCTGCCCTAATCCAGCAGCTGTGGCCGACATGAATGAACCAACAGTTCCTTGTGCCCTGTGCAAATCACCGGACCATGCTCCCCCGCTTGTCCAAAGAAGAAGCAGGCGAAGACGTTTCACCAGTCGCCTGCAAAAATGGATGTTCCTACAAGTAATCGCTTTGCAGCTCTCGCATGTGACGACAACGACTTCCCTGAACTTCCTTTATCTGAGCCCGCTGCTCACCATACGTCTCCTCATCAGCGTACATATGCACAAGCGGCTCACCTTCCCGGATCAAATGGTACGCCAAAACGTCCAATGCATCCATCACATGTGGATACCACAGATGAAGACACAGCTTTAGACAATGCAATCGCGGAGGCTCGCCGCTGACTAGACGAACTCACCCAGCGCCGGGAACAGCGTCGTTCTCAATCCTCTCGAAGAATTCTAATAACTCGGGAGCAATCATCAGAGGAATCACCTAGGGTAAGCACTGGCCCACAATCAGGTGCCGACCACCTGTTAGCCGTGACTACCCCCACAGTGGATAAGATATTAGCGCTGATGATGCAGGTGACATCCGTCATCGTGGAAGCTATTCGGCCTCGTCATGGATTGCGCATCATCATCGGTGGTGGTGCAGTGGAACTGTCGAGGATTCACTAATAAGGCCTCTGAAGTGAACATCCACCTTCGCGGCGAAAAGCTGAGAGCATGGGCGTTCCTACTGCAAGAGCATAATGCACTCCCACGCCTTTCAGGTTTCTGCGCATATCATTCACCCTCTATCCCGGATCGCCGTTGCACCGCCTCCTCCCTCAGCCCAGGTAAATCTGCAGTTTATATTCACAGTTCAGTTCCTACCTCGACCTTTCACGGTGGTGCAACACACGTCAAGAGGTTATCGCCCTTCTCGTAAAACCTGCACGCACACCCCTTGTCCTAGTTTCTTTTTATAGTCGTCCTGGCTCCGCATCTCCCAATCTGGGATGGGTTAGTTTTCTACGTTCTACCAACTCGCGTATCCCTATTCTAGTTGGTGGTGACTTCAACGCCGCACACACTGCGTGGGGTTACCCATCGGATTCCTCAAGAGGTGCACACATCCAGGGGAGCTTTTCGGATCATCCCTTTCAACTTTTAAACCACCCGAATACTTCTACCCGCCCACGAGGTGGCCCGTATTCACCTGATTTGACTTGGTGGTTAGGCCCCGGTAACCCTCGTTGGGCTGTTGATTCTGATACTTGGGGTAGCGATCACAGCCCTATTTTTATCTCCCTCACGCCTACGCGTCTACGGAAAATACGCCCCACTGCACGAATAACATCATGGGACTCTGTACGCGCAGACAATCACTTATCTACATTCAACCCCTCTTCAGCACTGTCTACTCTCTCTGCTGTTCTCGCTACTCACACTATTACCACTACTGTAAATGAAGACGACCCAAACCCGGACATACACCTCTTGAATCTGTGGTCTCTTCGTCGCCAGGCGGATCTTTACGCAACTCGTCACCCCGATGACCCTTCGGCTCTTCCTACTCTTCACCGCGCTACCGCACGGGCGCGGCGCTATGCAAAGCGGCTAGGCAGGCAACGCTGGGCTGCATGGTGTGCCCGCCTGTCCTCTACGCAGGGCAATCGAACTCTTTGGAGAGTGTTTCACGCCATGGAGCGCCCTTCTCAGGTTGCAGATTACACAGAGAGTATTCGTCTCGCGCTAAATGTGGATGGGGACACATTTGCACAACAAGCGGCCTGTCAATTTTTTCTAAACCATGACTGCACCACTACGTCTCCACCTGACTTATCGGTTACAGAGCCCTCCGATGGGATTACTTCTGACCTCATCATGGCAGAGCTGCTGGCCTCCATTGAACGTTTAAAAACTACTACTACTCCCGGGCACGACGGCATACCTAACTCCTTATTCCGTAACTTGGAAGGGAGGGCTTTGCAAACCCTACTTGGTACTTTTAACGAAGTGTGGCTTTCTGGCGTCATGCCGGGAGACTAGAAGCATTCTATTGTGGTTCCATACCCAAGTCAGGTCAGCCTCCAGTATCTCTCTCGGCTCTTCGTCCAATTTCCCTTACGCGTACCATCTGCAAGCTTTATGAAAACATTCTAGCCGCACTCTTGTTGTGGTGGCTGGAATCCCATGATTGTCACCGAGATTCCCAAATTGGTTTCCGCCCAAAAAATTGCAACGGAAGACGGCCTTGCTACTTTGGCTGCTGACGTGTTTGACCACTCTCCGCAGTCACCTTGTACGAACCGTAATCGCTACAGACATAACAAAGGCATATGATAACATCCTTCACTCTGCCATTCTTGCCTCCCTTCAAACTCTTGGTCTCCCTCACCGGTTCCTCCTCTCCATTCACGCCTTTTTAGCAAATCGAACCTTCAGCGTGCGTGTCCACGGAAAGCCATTTGGTAACTTTACTTCCAATAGAGGAGTGCCGCAGGGCTCCGTTCTCGCCCCCACATTATTTAATGTGGCTTTAATTCCTCTTATTCGAGACCTAGAGTCCATCCCTTCTATCCGCGTGCTTGCGTATACCGATGATATAACCTTGTGGTGCTGTCATCCAGATGCGTCTATTCATCAGTCGGTCCTTCAACACGCGCTGGATGTATTGACATCTCGCCTCCCACCTCTGGGTCTAACACTCTCTCCTACTAAATCAGGTTTTATTGGAATTGGAAATAAAGCCGGCTTACGGAAAGCTCCCCCTTTAAATTTTACGGTACATAATTCTCTGATTCCTCAGGTAGAAACTGTTCGCATTCTTGGTCTTCTCCTCCATACATCTGGGACTGGCACCCGTGGCTGACAGCCACCCGTAAATCGGCTCACGCTACTCTAGGTCTGATTCGTCGCATAGCTATGCGGTCTGGTGGCGCACGTGCTCATACAGCCCGCCAGCTTGTGCGCTCTATCCTTCAGCACACGGATAGTATATCATGCACAATTTCAACGTCTCACCCGCAGACAGTGGGACTCCCTTGAAGCTATCAATCGTGAGGCTATGCGCGTCATAACATATCTGCCTCGTTTAACACCCATACCTGTGCTACAGGAGTTCGGTCAGCTTAATACACTCAGTGAAATCATCGACCAACGGGTGGCAAATAGAGCTCGGAAACAGTCTCTCAGACTTCATCGTTTAAAGACACTTCCACCGTGGTCCTATTGCCAGCTCACTGGCAATCACCCCACTGTTTCCCCGTCGGTATCAGCAGCGTATCTGCCTGTAGGGTGCATATTATACACGGATGCATCACATTCTGCAGAGAGGGGAGTTACTGCTGTGTATAGTCCATCTCATCCGCATCTCAACTCTCACGCGACGTATACTGCGGATACGTGCACTCCCCTGGCATTGGAACTTCAAGCCATTTATAATGTCATTGCTTCCCTTCCGCTCGTTCCAACATTCAATACAGTTCATATTTATACCGACTCCCGCGCCGCCCTTACACAGCTTAAGGCTGTTCGACGGATGTTCCAGATTTCACAATCAATTCATGTGCTCTGCGCAAAGTATCCATGTCATGTGCGCATACACTGGATTCGCGGCCATGCCCAGGATCCGCATAACATTCAAGCGGATGCTAGGACTCATCTTCATACATTAGACGATCCGCCACCTTCCCCTCTTCACCCAGATCCGTTCCTGTCCCATGTTTCTGATTCCGAAGTTCTGCGCCAGCGAACAGGCGCTCTAATTCCTCCGTGTTCGCACCCTCTTCCCCGTAGTCTTACTCGGCAGGAGGAGGTATCCGTGCGCCGGATTCGGGCAGGGGCGGCTCTGACAGCATCTGTCCGTTATCGGTGGTGTGCCAAAGATCTGCCAGCACCTGGCAGGTGCCCTCACTGTAGCGCTGCACCGGACATTTGTGATGTGCGGCACTTGTTGTGGACGTGCCCAGCGACGGCTGCTATAAGAAAACGGCTCCTCAGGGAGGTGGGCCTGCGGTGGAACCGCGAAAGTGACTACGTGAAGTGGACTATGGACAACCGTTTCATTAGCAACCTCTGCGACTACCTCAGCGCAACGGTTCTTCACTCCTTCTTTTAACTTTCAATCCCATGCATTCCTCCCCCCCCCCTTCCTTTTTCAACTTATGCCTCATGGCACAATTCTCGAATAAAAAAAACGACAGTCTATAGACAATCTATAGATATATGGCAATACACTTTTAGTATAAACGTTTGTCTATACACAGTTAATAGACGATGTATAGACAAAACAAAATTTCTATTGGAAGGCAATCGACTCTGTACGTGTCTACAGACTGTCTACAAACCATTTTCATAAAGGTAGGCTAGCATTTTCTAAGGCCACGAAGAGGAGCACGTACTTTCCTTGTTGACCTGCCTCGGGAAAACAGACGCGGCATGGTGTGCTAGCGTCAGGCCTTGAGTCCACGATTAAACGGGTTACCTACACCGCTGACATCGTCGTATACTGTCCGGCAGCTGTGTCAGATGGTGAGCGCACCTATATACGATCTGGCTAGACGACGACGCCGGCACTTCTCCGAACTGTTTTCCCCAAAGTATGATACGGCATTGTACGGGAATTTCCATCACCAGGAAAGGCTGATTGTGCTCGTGTAAAATGCGTTTCAACCTAGTGGAGTGAGTTCGCCAAACTCGCTATACCAGGCGATTATTTTGCAGCCAATTATGTCGGTGAAGTTAACCGTGTGACGCTGCGCAAGTGACTCTAAACGCGAGTGCCACTCGTTAAAAATTATAATTTGGCCCGTGTGACAGAAGTATTACAGACTCACTAAACTTTAGGAGCTTCCGCAATTAATTCTTCATTACGCTTAAGAGCGAACAGGCAACGAATTAGTAGCGGCGAAAACACGGCAAATCACTGCGCAAGAGTGCGGTTCGGCGTGTGCAAGGAGATTTCGGGGAACGAATATATCTTTAGCACTGTAATTATCGGTCAGTGATTCCCGTTTATGCAAACATGATTTTGAGGTATGAAAAAAACCAAGTACCGCAAAAAATACCTTGAATTTCAATTTAATATTGCAAAGGAAATAGATTGTCTTCACATTCATGGGACTGTTGAGATCTATTGCTCCTCGCCAAGTAAACACCGCCACGCAAAGAGGAATATATAGATAAGCGCGTATGATACTCTGTGCTATCATATTTCACTGCATGGACTAGCGTAGCACTTATATATTGCTCGTATTGTTCCCTTGATTTATTTAGTTAAAGATATTGAGCTTATGCGGGAAAACTTTGGGACGTAGCCGAATAACGTTACTAGCAGACAATGGCGCACCTTTATATTTACCAAGTAATAAATGTGCGATTGCATTTGATTTTCGCAATTCTCTGAGGCAAAATTTGTTCATCTCTGCTATGCGATGGATGCGCAGTAGCCTTCAAGTATGGTTATATATATATATATATATATATATATATATATATATATATATATATATATATCAAACGAGTTTATCAAACGAGCCTCTCATTTCCTTAACTTTTTCTGCTAATAGCTTAACGAGGGTCTCGGCTCTGGCAGTCTTCATGCCATAGGTAGCATAAGAGGGCTCTTGCACAGTTTCCGCCCTCGCCATTAGAGGACGTTCACGTCACACTCGCGATATTACCGGACGTGCTACGTCCACCGCTATGGACGAGGGTGGCGCTGGTGAACACTCTCAAGGTTCGCTTACACCCAATGAACATAAATACCCACGAGAGCAGCAGATTGGACCGCCGTCGCAGTGGCTCCGTTGGTAGCACCGGACGCGATGTTCGGAGGTCGTTGGTTCGAATCCCACAGGCGGCATGGTTGTTTTTCTGTTGCTTTATAATTTTCTTTAAGCGATAGATTAATCGAAGTATTATTATCCCATTGATCGGCACTACACATTTAAAAAATAAAATAAACATTCCGCTATGCACCTTGGTTTTGGTGACAGTTGGCTCCCTTCATCAGTTTGTCAAACAAGACCCTCATTTCCTTAGCTTTGTCTGCTAATAGTTTAACGACGGTCTCGGCTCTGACAGTCTTCATGCCATAGGTAGCATAAGAGGGCTCTCGCACAGTTTCCGCCCTCTCTGTTAGAGGGCGTTCCACGTCACACTCGCGGTAATACAGGACGTTCTACTTCCGCCACTATGGACGAGGGTGGCGCTGGTGAACACTCTCAAGGTTCGCTTACACAAAATACACAAATTTTATGAGATTTAAAGACAAAGGGCGTATCCTTTTTGCCAGTTCCAAGCTTAAAAATTCTTCCTTTTCTGTCCGTGAGGACTACTCTGCACGCGTTCGCTTGGCAAGGAAGAAACTTTTTTCGTATGGTCAGCAACGAGGTGGCTCATTTAAAATCCGTTTTGATAAGCTCATCATGAACAACAAACAGTTTGTGTACGATGCTGTTAAAGATTCTGTGGTTGAATTAAATTTATAGCGCTCACCGCAGGCACACAGGTCCTTTATGCACCAATGTTTCCAGAATCGCACGCGTGCAGCCCCTGCCCCAACCGATAAATCAGTTTCCGTTTTACTAACAAATATCCGAAGTTATTTTCCAAAGAAAGAAGCTGTTGAAGCTATATTGCAAGACAACAGCACAGATATTGCCATCTTTACTGAAACGTGGCTCACACCTGATATACTGAATGACGAACTTTTCCAAGATAAGCAATCCTTCACTTGTTTCCGTCGTGACAGACCACGGCGTAGGGGAGGCGGCGTGATGGTTCTTGTTAAAAGTATTCTGGTCTCTTCTGCTATCGCAGTCAATAGTAAAAGCGAAATCATTTGCGTGAACGTTTCTCTTGCTCATTGCACTAATATAATAATTGCATGTTACCGAACACCTCACTCCGATCATTCCTTCATCGACGACTTAAGTATCATTCTGCTCGACATAAATAAACAGTTTCCCAATGCCAACCTCATAGTTAGCGGCCATTTTAATTTCCCAGACATCGACTGGGATAGTCTAACCGCATCTTCCCGCCATTCCAGAGAATTTTTGGACCTTATATTCTTTCGTTTGACCTCTCTCAAGCAGTCAAAATACCAACTCGGGGCACCAACATCCTAGATCTTGCTCTTGCATCTAATCCTGATTTAATCCAGTCTTTGTCATCCATCGCCGGTCTCAGCGATCATAGCATAGTGTTGTTCAACTTTTCAGTTCGCATTACTTCACGACAACGCTCAGTGAAACACATACGTGACTACAAAAAAGCCAATTTTTCTAAAATCAATGAGGAACTAGCCAAATTTCTTCTCCACTTCGAACAGACTGCTTCTTTCAGGTCTATTGATGACAACTGGTCCATGTATAAAGAAAAAATCACCTTATGTACCCCTCGTTTGCATTCGTGGTGATGCCGTAAAACCATGGTTTACCAACTCTTTAAGAAGTCTGTGCAATAAGAAAAAACGATTATTTAGAGAAGCTAAGAGCTCCAACTTAGCGTCTAAATAGGAGAAATACTTTAGCTGTCTGAGAAATTATACCAAGTTGCTTAAGAGCACTAAACAAAACTTTTACAACAATGACCTGCTCGATATCCTTCGAAACAATCCAAAAAAGTTTTGGACTATTTTAACTCCAGGTCGTAGCGGTTCACATAATATATCTTTATTAGATCAAGATGGTTGTCATGTTCCAAATGAGCTTCGCTCGGACGTAATGAATACGTACTTCTCATCTGTTTTCACCAACGAACCAGCCGTAAACATTCCTACATCACAGAGCCTAAATATATCTGAAATGCCACCTGTTAGTATCTCAGCCGAAGGAATATGTAGACTTATTGAAGATTTAAAGGTATCAAGTGCTCCTGGGCCCGACAACATTTCTGCGAAAATTCTTAAAGGTACCAAAGTAATATCCAGTCATTTCCTGCAAATCATTTTTACGCAATCCATTTCTAGCGGCCAAATCCCGTCTGAGTGGAAGATTAGCCGAGTCATGCCTTGCTTTAAGGCAGGTAACCGCTCTGATCCATCAAATTATCGTCCCATCTCGCTAACATGCATTGCGTGCAAACTACTTGAACATATTATTTACTCCCAAGTAGCTAATCACCTCGATAGAAATTCTTTTTTCTTTCCAAACCAACACGGATTCCGTTCAGGCTACTCATGTGAAACTCAACTTTTCGAATTTACGACTGACCTCCACCTAAACCTTGACTCCTTGTTTCAAACAGATATTATCTACCTCGATTTTACGAAAGCTTTCGACCGAGTTCCTCACCAGCGCCTCTTGGCTAAACTTTCCTCCCTTTCACTGCACCCGCTGATATTATCATGGATTTGCAGTTTCCTAACTAATCGTTCGCAATACACCGTCATCAACAACCATCCTTCTACCGTTACTAAAGTCACCTCTGGAGTACCTCAGGGCTCAGTTCTTGGGCCGCTCCTGTTTCTTGTCTTTATCAATGACCTTCCTGTCGGCATTTCATCATCCATCCGTTTGTTCGCAGATGATTGCGTTCTTTACCGCCGTGTTAGCACTACGAACGACCAGTCATTGCTGCAGGACGACCTGAACTTGATACAAAGTTGGTGCTCGACCTGGCTCATGAAACTGAACGAAACTAAATGCAAGTTTATGCACGTGTCCCGTAAACGATCTAACCTGCACTTTTCTTACACGCTAAACAGGACCGCGCTATCTGAAGTTGAATCCTACAGATACCTCGGCATAGAAATAACAAGTGATTTTAACTGGTCGAAGCACATAACGTCCCTTGCTGCTAGCGTTCCTAAATCACTAGGATTCATCAGACGATCGCTCACATTTTCTCCCCCTAAGGTTAGACTAATCGCATACGAAACTTTCATCCGCACTAAACTTCAATATGCATCGAGCATTTGGAATCCCCATCAAAAGTATTTAACACATATGTTAGAGGCCATTCAAAATCGAGCCGCTCGGTTTATAATATCAAATTATGATTCTCGGTCGAGTGTTACTAATATCAAATCCTCTGTTGGTTTACCTTCCTTGGCATCCCGTCGTAAGATAGCAACACTCTGTCTATTTCATAAACTTTATTATAATTTTCCCCAACTGCGTGAGAGCCTAATTATGCCCCCTTTAAGATCATCGCGACGTTTGTATAATTGCCGTAGTATTCAACGCCTTCATGGTTCAACCAATGCGTTCAATTCCTCGTTCTTGCCAGCTGCCATAGCCGAGTGGAATGTCCTTCCAGACAGTGTTGTGAATGAAGTTAATTCCCTAAAATTTAAACAGATGTTAATTGATTTATTCCCCAACTAATTCCTGTTGAAGGCCCTTTTTTCTTTTTTTCTTTACTCACTTACTTGCTTGTTTTTCTTTTGAAGTGTTCACAGTTGTATCTACATGTGTTAAGTTTATGTTCCAATTTTGTTCTTTGTGACATGATTACTGTTCGCCCCCCCCCCTTATGTAATGCCCCCTGGGGCCCTTAAGGGTAAATAAATTATGATTATGATGATGTTGAAACATAAATACCCACGACAGCAGCAGATTGGACCGCTGTCGCAGTGGCTCAGTTGGTAGATCACCAGACGCGATATTCGGAGGTCGTGGGTTCGGATCCCACCGGCGCCATGGTGGTTTCTCTGCTGCTTTATAATTTTCTTTAAGCGATAGATTAATCGAAGTGTTATTATCCTACTGATCAACACTACACATTTAAAAGTAAAATAAACATTCCGCTATGCACCTTCGTTTCGGTGACTGTTGGCTCCCTTCATAAGTTTGTCAAACGAGCCCCTCATTTCCGTAACTTTGTCTGCTATTATATATATATATATATATATATATATATATATATATATATATATATATATATATATATATATATATATATATATATATATATATTAAGGAAGCTAACAGTCACCGAAAGCAAGGTGCATAGGGGAATGTTTTTTTTTATATCTAGTGCCAATCAATTAGTTTTCTTTAAAAGAGAAAATTACTTATAAAGCAGCAGAAAAAACAACCATGCCGCCGGTGGGATCCGAACCCACGACCTCCGAATATCGCGTCCGGTGCTCTTACCAAATGAGCTACGGCGACGGCTGTCCAATCTGCTGCTTTCGTGGGTATTTATGTTTTCCGTGTAAGCGAACCTTGAGAGTGTTCACCAGCGCCACCCTCGTCCATAGCGGTGTACGTAGCACGTCCTGTAAAGCTGGAACCGCATGGCGCGTTTTCCGCGAGCGAAAAACGCGACGCGCGGCGAACGCCCGCGTTGCCGCCGACGCGTGAGCACCCGCACGAAAAAAGAGAGCGGCGCTTTCGCGCGACCCGCGGCGGTGGATCAGTGGTTATTGCGCTCGGCTACTGATCCGGAGTTCCCGGGTTCGAACCCGACCGCGGCGGCTGCGTTTTTATGGAGGAAAAACGCTAAGGCGCCCGTGTGCTGTGCGATGTCAGTGCACGTTAAAGATCCCCAGGTGGTCGAAATTATTCCGGAGTCCTCCACTACGGCACCTCCAATTCTTCCTTTCTTCTTTCACTCCCTCCTTTATCCCTTCCCTTACGGCGCGGTTCAGGTGTCCAACGATATATGAGACAGATACTGCGCCATTTCCTTCCCCAAAAAACCAATTATTATTATTATTATTATTATTATTATTATTATTATTATTATTATTATTATTATTATTATTATTATTATTATTATTTCGCGTCGCGGCGGCATGCTCTCTGCCAGCGAGATAAATTCGAAAACGACGGGTAAACATGCCAAGTTCACACGCTTGTCGAGGCGAATGTACATAGAACAAGCAGGGCAACCACATCACGTGTGCACAGATTCAGATTTGGTACATACCGTCTACGCTGAGGGCATCTGCTATATAGCTCGCCAAGCCTGGCCACGTTTCATGTTGTTTTTGTAGTTGCGGTCGCGTACGTCCTACAGGACGCGACGCTTCTCCATTCAAGTTATTAGGGCCTAGTTGAAGGTTGCTTTGTCCATTTCAGGTGAACACGATTCGCGAACGAAATCACGGTAGCACGTGTTTTCTTTGACGCATGCGCAAGTTCAGCCGAGAAAAAAAAATTGCACCAAAGAGGTTCCGTCGAGATGCGCATAGAGCAAGGCCATCTGGTGGCAAAACCAAAAACCCAAAATGCCACGTGACCAAATGTCACGTGACTTACCTGAACTCTGATTGGCGGACGCGCCGCGTGAGGCGTTTTTTTCTACTCCGAGTAGGAGCACGCGGCGGCGCGATTTCGTAACGGATCATACTGGGCACGCGTCAAAATGACGCGCGCGTCCCACCATCCGCGCGTCAATCGCGCCTGAAATAGCGCCATGCAGTTCCGCCTTAAACCGCAGGTGTGACGAGAAACTATATATATATATATATATATATATATATATATATATATATATATATAGGTTTAAGAGAAGCGGGCACATCTACAGAGACACATTTATTTATCAACGTTTCGACCGCGGTGCGGTCTTCATGACTGTAGTGGTATCGAGCCTCCAGAATGTTTTATGTTTGTGAGCTGCAGAGGAGGGAGAAAGGAGTAACAAGCAAGTAGGAACAACAGTTGAAAAATTCAACAAAAAATAAAAATGGGGGTGCGGGGTGCAGACAGGAACAAGATTCGGGGAGGTAGCAAAAAGTAGAAAGAAAGGAAAAAGGGGGCGGAACTAGTAAGGAAGGACGGTCAAAAAAGGAGATAGCGAAACGAGGGAAAGGGGGAGGAAGACGGTGCCCGCGATATGGGCAGCGCGGCAACCACAGGCGTACGAAAGCAAAACGTGCAAACAAGACACACAAACAAAATGCACGAACACAAAGATGGGCGCCGCTGCAGATTGGAGGCCAAAGAGGCGCCGCTGCGCGAATGAAACTGGCAGCGACGAACAGGCCAAACGAGGCGCCCTTTAGGGGGTCTAACTAATTTCCCGTGAGCCGAAGCCTGGAACATTAGGGAAGGAGTGGGCTACATTGTAACGAGCACATGTGTAAACACTTACACAGGGGGTCTGGGTTTCACTGAACAGCGCATTCCTTTCCCTGGGCGGGTCGTTGAACCGGCTTCGTCGGGAATACTTGTTTGTAGTGGAGGAGGGCCGGGCTGTGTACAAAGATTTCAAGTTTCTGGAAAAAAAGTAAGAAAGAAACGTCAAAGATGATCAGTACTGCACGAGGGAGGATATTATGCGTTAATTGGAGCACCGGGATATTTAGGGGGTTACAAGGCCGTTATATACCGGCATAACCAAGCGTCATTGAGCCTCATCAACAAAACCACAGGCCCGAACGTTTAGAGAAACTGATCTGAGTGCCAGACACGATGCCAAGCTGATCATGGATATAGTTTTGTCTGGGCTTCGTTTATCAGTGCAGAAAAAAAACAATATGATCAGTATATGAAAGATCTTTGGCTCAACTATCCAAAACAGTAAAATCATTGGTATTAATCTTACGTGGAACACCGGGCCCAAACAAAGCGGCTCGAGGTAACGAGCAAAGAACAACGGAGAAATCAGACAGCTCCTAGCTTCACGGAAGACCGGACTAGCACAAGCACAGAGAGATGGCCATTAATAATCAAGCGTGTATAACAACTGCTGTAGCAAAGTCGCACCCCTTTAAGTACAGTTGATCCAACATTGACGCTTTCCAAAAGACAAAACAGATACGAATGGGGGACATGATTAAATGCCTTCGCAAAGGTCATTCTGCGACGAAGCAAGCTGCTCATGGAAGCAGGAGCAAGATTCGAGAATTGTACGTGCAGTGTGTAGGATGTTTTGAATAGAGCGGTCTCTCAAACTGCACGTCTGGTGAGACCCAGTGAGAGCTGACATCACTTATAGAAGCGAAAGCTTTACCAGGCTATGTTGGCTGTTTCGTGTGATCAGAATGTGTCCGCAGCCACTGTGGGGAACAAGACACATAGAACGTCTAAAAAGTGGTTATAATCGAAGGAGGAGGATGTGAGGATGAGGCGCAAAAAAATTGGGGACGATCAGAGGACTAGTAAAATTATTAAAGGCAGAAAATTGGCCAAAAGTGGGCCTGGTCGGAAACGAGTGGCGCAAAATTTGAATCTCAGAAAGTGCAATACCACGTGACGTACACGTGTTAGTACAAACGTGGGCGGAGCCTACGAGTGGCCCCAATTTCATTCAATGTCTGGAAAGTGAATTCCGATGATGAGACGATGTGGTGAGGAGTATAATATCATAACGTGAGAGTCAATATAGATGAATTAAGGCGAATTAAGCATACTTGATGTGCTTCCATGCGATTGCAATGTTACTTGATGAAGCATTGAGGGACCGGATTAGAGTGGTGTAATTGTGAATAAAAGCTATTAATCGTGAATGAAATAAATTCATTGTGAGTGAATTAAATTTTCTAAATGCAAATCGGGTGAATTATTTGTAAATTAATTTTTAATTATTTGTGAATTATAGTTAGATAAGTGTTAATTAAAGTCAATCAATTCTGAATGTAGATTAATTAAGGTGCATTCATTCTGAATTAAGGCGATTTACGTATACTTGATGTGATTCAGTTTGGCTGCAATATTATTTAATGACGCATTGCGTGACTGGATTAGACTGGTATAATTGTGCATAAAAGTAATTAATTGTGAGTCAAATGTTTTAAGTGTGAATCAGTGATTTAAATGTGACTCAAGTGAAATAACTTTGAATCAGTTGTGAATTAGGGTTACTTGAGTGTAAATTAATGTGAATAAAATGTGAATGTGGTGAATTAAATGTGAATTTTTGTGATATAAGCGCCAATCAGAGGCAAAGAGGAGCAAAGAGAGACGACGAGTGCCGAGGAGGCGTCAAAGGTTTCGCATTACTCTAATGCGGTTGCCGCAGTGGCCTCTAACGTTTCTGCAGTCAATTTGACAAAACTTTAGCGAAATTTTTTTACTCCCCACTTGGCAACGTGCTGAGCCTTAAGGCGTCCACAGAGAGAAAGAATTCTTCTGAATGAAATGCAGGGGCAGCTGAACAACACCGTGTATGAATTCACAAAGACGGAGATTATTTCACACCCCCTTGTCACTCAGCTTTCATTGAATATCACCTCCAGTGTCAGATTAGAAGTCGCGTGACTGTGCTCACCAGGTATAAAGCAAAATCGAAAGGCCATCAGAATCGGAGAAGCCCTACTACAACAGGAAAAAATACCATTCGGTGATTTTGTAGGAATCTACAATGATAGAAACGAGTATATCGATGTGTTTGCCAGGTATCCAGGATCAGTTCACGAAGCTAAGATTCCCAGAAACAGTTTTATTATGAGGATGCAGAAGACAAGTGCCGAGGTAGGAATGAATAATTGCTTATGCGCAAAACACAGATATTCCGCGCAAAAGTGAATAATCTGCATGGATATAAGTGAGGCAATGAATTTAGAGAAACGTGCATGCATTCCGTTTGGCATCTCAAAAACAACTTATTTCATTTTCTATATTATGGTACAATTTTTTATATGTGGTACAGTTTTGTATGTGGTACAGAAAAATTATTGTCATGTAATATATGCATGGCATACCTTAATTTTCCAGCTAAATTTAGAGATATGTTTAATTAACAAGTCACACACAAAGAAATAATGCGCATCTGTTTTTGAAGGCGGACATTTGCTTCCAGATTCGGCATACCCCTAGCTGCCCTAGCTACTCACACCATGCAAAAGCTCTGCAAAAGGGCTGGCAGGATACCAAGAGAATTACAACCGGATGCATAGCCTGCAGAGTGTTGTAGTTGAAAGGTCCTTCGCGCTGCTGAAGAAGCGATTCAGGCGGTTCTTTTATGTAAATGCCATCTCCATCAAGCAGGTCGTTCTCATTATTATTGGAGCCTTTGTTCTACACAACTGGTGCATGCGCTACAATGATGATGAAGAGGATGATGATGAGGTGGCAGTACCAGGGCTGAATGTCATTGCACAGAATGATGACAGTGGCATTGAACCATGCCCATCCACATTCAGAGACTGCATTGCAAGGATGCTGTAGACATTGCTTTCCTAACTGTTCATAGCGTTTTGGTAAGCCAGCTGTAGTATTTTCGAAGTTGAGCGTATCTTGCATATGTGTTCCTTTTCCTAAGTATACTTGCTCAGCCTGTTTAAATGTACTTTCAAAGTGCCTGCTTCAAAAATGTGTTTTTTACCATTTCTGGGTAAGTTGTGAAGGAGCACGTCTTATCTTGACACTGTCTTTAATGTGTGTGCACTGAGGCATATATAAAATCTGTTCGTAGACTTGTTTCAAATGCTCAAAAATCCCATGAAAGCGGTGCAATGTGTATATACATTTTGATCCATTTGTTATACTCATGATACAACCAGGGTGAAAGATATATGTTGATGCACTGTAGAATTAATTTGTTTCATTATATGTACTCCATTTGTTTGTAATGCTGACAAATCATGTGTGAAAGATGCATGTGTCTTTTTTCACTGTATTATTAATTTGCAATATTATATGTGTTCCACTTGTTCGTCGTCCTAGCAGAAAATCGAAATTGTTGGGTTTAAGGCACTGAAGCGACGCATATATGGGCTTTGAGGGGCACCGTAGTGGAGGGCTCCGGATTAATTCGGACCACGTGGTGTACTTCAACGTGCACTGCCACTGCACAGAACATGGGCATTTTCGTACTCCACCTTTATCAATAAGAGGCCGCTGCAGCCACGATGATACCTTTGACCTGAGGATCAAGAGCCAAATTCCAAAGTCATTGAGCCACCCGGCTAACAAGTCCAGTGTTACAGATGCATGCTTGTGTAAATCTATAAGATATTCAAAAAATTTACGTGCTGGGGCACATGATGACTCAATAAGAAGTATTGTATGAACTAGCACGTACATTCATTCATAAATGAGGTTGTTCTTTTTTTAAGGTAAAGTGCATAGACGGAGGCAGCATAGACAATTTTATTATCTTTGCGTTTATTGAAGCGTTTAGTACAACACACAAGTGGAAGTGAGGTTTCTGGTGTCCCTGACAAAACCCCTTAATACAAACCATATTGTCTCTGTGTATTTTGTTTGCAGGACTTGCATAAAAGATGACACATGCAAGAGTCCTTATATCACTTTTTTGTTGAGCACTCCTAAAAGCATAATAACCTTGAAGAGGTAGCCGTTTATGTGCATACCTCTTCTAAGTAGGTCGCTTTAAAGGGACTATGCAACGAATAAAAAGTCTCTTGTAAATGTTTTCATTGCTTAGAAATGATGCTAAGAAACATTCACATTAAACATGGGTCTTCGGAACTGAGCCGGCAATTTATTATGAATTCTTAAAAACCGTGTTTTTTTTTAAATTTCGCGGGCCGAATGGTGTGCTCGTACAGACCAATTCTGAAACTAAAATCGTGAAAATAGACGTCAGTATACCTTTGATATCAGCAGGCCACCACACGCTGTCATTCGCGGGAGCCACGGCAACCACGACGTCACGGGCACACTTCCGGCAGCCGTGAAAATCGTCTGCTCGTGCCGCCGCGCGACCCTTTCGGGCAATCGCGAGCGAGGGCATTGTCTTCGCGTATATGGTTTCAATTTTCCTCTGCCGCCTCCTTCTGTCTTGAGTTCCGGAGCCACTCGCACGACTCTTCGTGCGCACGCATACGGCTCGATGGCCATCGCGGCCGTAAGAGCGAGCAGTCGCGCTCGGATGTCCGGGTTCATTACTGCTAACTAAAACAGACGACAAGTAAAGAAACCCAACGCGCGCCGCAATCCGGGAAGGTGAAGAGGGACCGGAGATGCCGCCACGCCGCCGACGCTGCTGCTGCGGGGGTGCTAGGAGCGACAACCGGAAGTTGCAAAAGGAACTTCAGCGCATGACGTATTCATGGGCGGGGCCCAGTCCCAGAGCTGTTTTCTTTAATTTTGTGTGGTGCCATGCGTGTACGAGTTGAGGGGGGAGAGGAGGAGCGTAATTTTAAATCGTCTATATCTTCGTTGTTATTGATGCTAGCTCAAAAATTCTTGCGTTGGGGTGACGAGTGATGAAATGCCTCTCTCTTCTGTTTTACGTAATCTCAATAAATTTATTGCATAGTCCCTTTAATGTCATATTCATTCTCATGAAGCCGCGGTGGCCGAGTGATTACGGCGCCCTGCTGCCGGCCCTAACGAGGCGGGTTCGATCCCGGCCGCGGCGGTCGAATTTCGATGGAGGCAAAATTCTACAAGCACGCACGCGCGCGCGCGCGCAAGAGTTCCGTGTACTGTGCGATGTCAGTGCACGTTAATGAACCACAGGTGGTCGAAATTTCCGGAGCCTTTCACTACGGCGTCTCTCATAGCCTGAGTCACTTTGGGACGTAAAACCCTCATAACCCAAACCAAATCATACTCATGCAGTCTTCAGAGAAAACTAGTGATTGCACATCTCCCAACCAACATGCACTCCCTTCTGCATACTGTTACAGAGAGCTTTGGGTTATAGCTTGATCACCTCGGCTTATCAGAGGCCAGTTTGCTTCGCTTTCTTTCCTTCAACATGCATTGGAATATTTTTTTTTTCACATCAATGTGTGTTTTGCTTGTCTAAAGATACAATAGGTGAGACATTTAAGGAACTGGATCACGAAGAGAATGCTTGCCCTGTGTGGTCGCAGTGGCCTATGAATATTGATGCCCGAAAAAGCATCGCACTACCAACATTATACAGATATTTACATCATAGAAAAGGCTGTGGTACCTTTTGTTGCTGTCGTCAGCACGCACTGCAAGTGCACAGGATCAGAAACTAACAAGGTTCATTGTGGAAAGTGTGTATGCGGAATATATGTGTGTTAGCATGTATGTGAGACCCCAACTCGGGAGTCAACCATTGTTATCCAGTCCATATAATGGCAACACATTGGTTTTATTACAGAAGAAAAATGCTCTTTTGTTAAAATACATATCTATTTACAAAGCCCACATAAGTATGAAGGGCACGCTTCTTTTCTGTGAAATAAATTAGTCCAATGATGTATGGATTGTCCTAACATAAGTTCTGACCAGGAAATTACGGAACAATAAATATGCATAAAGCTCTGTGACACATTCCAGTAAGCCCTTCCAAAAGAGCGGACCCAATTGCGTCAATAAAAAGTGACAAATATAAATTATGTGTCAGCGCTTTTGGATATTTCATCCCTGTTTAATTTGTCCGTGATATTTTTGCTATTCTAGTTCTTGAGTGAACCAATATTAACTTTTCAAGCTCATTTCATACTGTCTTGCAGGCCGCATACATTGCCAATATGTTAGAGAATAAATACACCTAATTTGTATGTCTTAACCTTATTTAACATCAGGTGAAGTCCTAACAGGGCAAATCGGTTTAAGGAAGAAGCGGCGGCTCAGTGGTTAGGGCGCTCGGGTACTTATCCGGAGTGCCCGTTTTCGAACCCGACCGCGGCGGCCGCGTTTCGACACAGGCGAAACGCTAAGCCGCTTGCGGGCTTTGTTATGCCAGTGCACATTAAACATCACCAGGTGGACGAAATTATTCCGAAGCCCTCCACTACGGCACCTCTTTCTTCCTTTCTTCTTTCATACCCTCCTCTATCCCTTCCCGTACGGCGTGGTTCAGGTGTCCGCCGAGATGCGAGACAGATACTGAGCCAATTCCATTCCACCAAAACCAATTAAAAACCAATTGAAACAACTTTTTAACTCATTCCAACTGGAACCCTATTGAAAAATCTCGTATGTATGCATTACATGTGTCTCATATACACGCAATTATTAGATATGTGTCCACATATGTGCTCGTATATATATATATATATATGTGTGTGTGTGTGTGTGTGTGTGTGTGTGGGTGTGCGTGTGTGTGTGTGAGTGAGTGTGTGTGTGTGTGTGTGTGTGTGTGTGTGTGTGTGTGTGTGTGTGTGTGTGTGTGTGTGTGTGTGTGTGTGTGTGTGTGTGTGTGTGTGTGTGTGTGTGTGTGTGTGTGTGTGTGTGTGTGTGTGTGTGTGTGTGTGTGTGTGTGTGTGTGTGTGTGTGTGTGTGTGTGTGTGTGTGTGTGTGTGTGCGTGCGTGCATGCGTGCGTGCGTGCGTGCCCGTATACATATGTGCTCGTAAGTATATGTGCTCCAACGGCATACGCGTCCCTCGTATGGATACGTGTCATACCTATCCTTCCTATATACGAGGGCCACGTAACCTTCGTACAGATACGAGGGCCTCGACATGGGGATACAATGGCCTTGAAACACGTACTCTGGTGTACAGCTAATAGCTCTGAATATGTAGGCTACCTGAATGAACTTGCAACCCTTCAGTGCAGCAAATGCTGCATCCCAGCACTAAATACCAGGCTGCAGTCAATGAAATAAATTTTCTTGCTGCCTTTATTTTATCATTTTTATCTGACTACAGTCATTGGCTACAGGGCAGGTGCAGGCGATGATTACTTGATGTCCCTCAGCATGTCCGCTATGTGATGACCCCCATAATGCGCAGGTCCACACGGGACGGAGAGGCAAAGAGACACCGTATGGCTCAGTTTAAACAAACAGGTATATTCAATAATTACACATGATTAAGGTTATACATCAGAGGCTGGGGCGTCCGAGCTTACGTGCCGACGACTTCATGGGGGCGATGGAGTGGCTCCGGAGTTGGGCTCGAGCGGTTGCTGGCAGAAGCTGCACGCCGTCGGGCTTCGGCGCTGAAGGCCCTCTTGGCGAACGATGTCGTCCTCAGCTCAGACTTTACTGCATCCGTTTACATGTGCTTTTAAGCACTTGATTAACAAAGGACTAAGGGCGGTCATTTCCAGTGGCCCGCCCAAAGCATCAATTCTCCAATCCAAAATAACATGCGAGATGGGGACCACCCCTTGGGTTGGGCTTAGCCTCGAACCCAGAGTCTGTTAACAATACAAACTAAATAAACAACAAAAACGCCACCACTCTCTCTCAAGTGAGAGTATACACAGGCTCTCTCTTCGGAGCTAATTCACTAGCGCCTGTCTTTCCACATTCTTGGCGAGTACTGCCTGTCCGCCATGACAGGTGTCCGTCACGGCCCTTCTGGGAATGCGCTTTTGTTCACGAGGCACGGCGGGAAGCTGTGGGTGCCTTCCCGGCGATAGCCCACGTCGAAAGGGGAAGGAGGGAAAGAATGTTGTCTTCGCGGTAGCGCATAGCGTCGGCTGTGGTACGGCGCGCTCTGGCCCGCTGACAGCTCCCTTGTCCTGGAATGTGCCCGGAAATTGGGGAGGATAAAGCCTGTTTCCCCGCGGCGGCGGCGGCGGGTCCGGTTGTTCTGGTCGTCACTCAAAGAGCATGGCTGGGTAATTGATGATGCCGCTGTCACGGCGGCGGGTCCCTTCGTTCTGGTCGTCACTCAAAGTGCATGGCTGGGTAATTGATGATGCCGCTGTCATCTGGGTCTCCGTCTACGCCGCGCCGTGGAACGCGGAACCTCGCAGCACACAAGGAATGTCACACTCGCTCACCCTCCAGAAGAATGTTCTCCGAACATTTGAGTCCCTGCAGCTCCCCTTGTCTTTCTGAATCGCCTCGCACAGTGCGTCCGACAAAACACTTTTCGCTGCACTCAACACCACTGCACAACACCAATGCCTCCGCTGTCATAACTGGCGTCTCCAGGGGCAGCACTGATCTTCTTTTACAGATAAACATGAAACTCAGCACCCAAGCCTCTCCTTTCTAGTCCAAACTGGACGAAATAAATTTACCACAGTTACAAAGGAGCTCCCACTTCTAGCACGATCACGGCACAGACAAAAATATAGATAACGAAAGGAAGTAGGGCAGGTTCTGCATGCGCTCCGCATGCTCTCCTGTGAAGGTGTTACTTAATGACAGAAAGGTTTAACTATTAACTCCGATAACTTAACACATACGCATATAGCAATGTTATGAGCTGCGGCATTACACAATTCTAACCAGTTCACAACTCCGCTCTGTTTACGCCATTAGTCCGACTTAGCTTTCCGATTTCGCAGCGGATATCGGCCTTCATGAGTCATACTAAGTAAGTCTGTGCCCCTTTGTCTGCTTTGGGACTCGCGAGGGCTCGTGGCAGGAGCCTCTCCTGGCGTTATCTGCGCGGCAACCTCGCGCGCTTCTTCTTCTAGCAATGCATGAAGTAAATCCGGTGGCATTCCGGCCGTCACCTCGGGCGCCTGCCGAACAAATGCAGGAGAGGGCGTTTCTTGCGAACTATCTGCGCGCTCCGCTTCACTTCTGTCCCCATCAAAATCCGCGCTTTCCCTTTCCTCATTTCGTGAATACTGAACCGGTGCCGACTTGAGGCGATTTGCGTGTATCTTTATCAAACGCCGGTTCACGTCTCGGACTCTGAAGTTTACCGGAGAAAGCTTCTCGACAACCTCGCACGGTCCTCTCCACTTCGTCTGGAACTTACGAGCTAGCCCAATCTGCCTTTGGCAGTTTTCAATGTACACGCTGTCCCCCACATCAAACGGCGCGTCTCTAGCACTGCGATCGTGCACCTCCTTCCTGCGCTTCGCCGCTTTCTTTAAGGACTCCTTTGCGATGTCCCTCGCCACTTGCAAGCGCGATTCTAGCTCAACCTTATAGTCGTCCAGTGAAGCGTATGGGACACGACGGGGGCCCTCTGGCACTTCACTAGGCTGGTCCGGGTCTCGGCCGTAGAGAAGAAAGAATGGCGATTCGCCCGTGCTCTCGTGTGCTGCGGAATTGTAGGCAAACATTGCATACGGGAGCCACAAGTCCCAGTCCCGCTGGTCGCGCGAAACAAAATGCGACAGGAACCCGGCCACGGTTTGGTTCAGTCGCAGTCGCTCCACCGCGCCGTTGCAAGCCGGATGGTACGGTGTTGTCTGCTTCTTAGCGATCTTAAGCAGCTCGCAAACTCTCCTCATTAGCTGCGACACGAAGTTTGTTCCCCGATCTGTCAAGAGTTGCCTCGGGGGTCCATGTCGGAGCACGATCTGTTCGACAAATGCTCTTGCAACCGTGTCTGCCTTCTGATCTGGGAGTGCTACCGCTTCCGCGTATTTTGAAAGGTGATCGACAAATACTAAAATGTACTTGTTTCCGGAAGTGGTCGTGGGCAATGGGCCCATTATGTCCATACCTGTCCGCTCGAAGGGAGCCGAAACCTCAGGGAACGGCTGAATTGGAGCTGGTCTTCGTCCCTTGGGTGTTTTTCTTTCGAGACAGGAATGACACTTCGCACAGTAGTCTCTAACATCCTGTCGCATGCCACTCCAAAAGTACAAACGCTCCACACGCCTGCGTGTCTTCGCTACGCCAAAATGACCGGCGCATGGCGCATCGTGAAACGCGCGAAGAACCCTTTCTGTCCACGACCGAGGTATGACGACTCTCTCCCAAGCGGTTTTCTCTGGTCTCCCTTTCCTGGTTTTCCTCGTGCGCCGACACAGGGTGCCGTCTTTGCCAATGAAATAACCTAGCAGTTTGGGGTGAGACGGTGCGCCCTCTAAGCTTTCGATTATTCGCTTCAGGTCAGGATCTTTGCACTGCTCTGTGCGTAATTCGGCGGGGTCGACTACAGGGACAAACTCATCTATAGCTGCCACGGCAGCTGTGCGGCTGAGTGCATCAGCATTCAGATGTGTCTTTCCTGACTTGTGCTCAACTTCAAAGCAGTATTCCTGCAGGTGTAGATTCCATCTAGCGAGTCGCGAACTAGGGTCCCTGACACTCATCACCCATTTCAGAGGATGGCAGTCTGTGACTAGCTTGAATTTGCGGTCGTAAAGGTAGCATCTGAAGTGCTTTACTGCCCAGACAACGGCGAGGCACTCCCTTTCCGTAGCTCCGTACTTTTGCTCTGTGGGGCTCAGCTGTCGGCTAGCAAAAGCAACGGGATGTTCTTTGCCCTCGATAACCTGAGATAGCACGGCACCCACTGCGAACTTTGACGCATCTGTGGCCATAACGAAGGGCAAATTAAAATCCGGGTGGCGCAACAGCGGTGCACTCATTAGCTTCCTTTTCAGGGCCCCAAAAGCCTTCTCCGCGTTTTCGTCCCAGCGAAAGGCGACATTTTTGGCTGTTAAGGCGGTGAGCGGCTTAGCGAGCTTGGCGAACTCCTCTATGTGCCTTCGGTAGTAACCGATCAGGCCGAGAAACTGCCGGACCTGGCGGACGCTAGTCGGGGATGGAAAATCCGAGACACACCTTAGTTTCTCAGGGTCCGGTCGCACGCCGTCAGCTGAAACAACGTGCCCGAGGTATTTCACCTCGTTTTTGAGGAATTGGCACTTAGAGGGCTTCAGCTTGAGACCCGCTCCTCTTAGTCGCACCAAAACCTGCTCAATATCGCGCAAATGGTTCTCAAAACTGTCACTGTATATGATAATGTCATCCATATACACGAAGCACAGCCTCCCCAGAAGACCTGCCAGGATAACATCAGCGGTTCTCTGCCAGACAGCAGGGCTGTTGGCCAGACCCATCGGCATTCTTTTCCATTCATAGTGCCCTGAGGGCGTGTTGAATGCCGTTTTCTCGGCATCTGCCGGATCCATTGCTATCTGCCAGAATCCCGCCGCCATGTCCACTACCGTGAAGTACCTGGCAGAGCCCAGCTGAGAAAGCGTCTCCTGTATATTGGGGATGGGGTATGGATCGATGCGAGTTACGGCATTTAGTTTGCGGTAGTCCACTACCAATCGATACGAGCCATCTGGCTTTTCCACCAATAGTGCTGGTGCTCCCCAGGGTGACTTTGAGTGTTCGACAATGCCGCGATCAATCAGGTCCTGCACCTGCCGCTCCATCTCCTCATGTTGGGAGTAAGGAATCCTGTACGCACGCTGGTAAACGGGCGATGAAGTGCCGGTTTCTATCCTGTGCTTTATAACGCCACAGCAGCCCAAATCCAGGTTGGACGCGGCGAATACCTCCGAGTAGTCGTTCAGCAAACCAGCCAGAGCCTCCCTCTCCCTGGATTTTACGTGAGAAAGATCGAACGACACCTTTGGAGCAGCCGAAGGACTAGCATGCTCTACAGTTGCGAGTACCGTATCGGTGGGCTCACGTTGCTCTATCGCAGAGGTGAAGAAAGCCAATGTTTTGTTCTTGGGAAGGCTCAGTGGCTGCTGGCTACAGTTAACCACCCGTAGGGGCACTCTGTGGGCGTCATTAACTGTCACGAGGCACGCGGCTGCCTTCAGGCCATTGCTGAGAGAGTCGACCGGCTCAAGCACTCCCACGGCGCCGCTCTCTACATCTGAAGGCACAAACGCGTACAAAATGTGCTCCGACCAAGGAAGGACGACCGCCTCCTCGACCAGCCGGACGGCAACCCGCGAATATACCTTCTCCAATGATCCCACTGTTTGACGGGTGTCAATATCGGTAATGCGAATCTCAGCCCCTCTCCTGTTCAAAAACGGAACTTTTGAGCCGCCCGCATTAACCTCTTCCTCAGAGAATGAGACTACTACCTTCCCTTTTCTCAAAAAATCCTGCCCTAATATACCTGACACTCCGTTTGGCAGAGACACCGTGTCCGGGCATACGTAGCAGGGGTGCTCCAATGAAATTCCGCCGAGAGAGAAGTGTAACCGTTAGAGTCCACTTATGCCAAGAGGATCCCCCGTTATGCCTACAAATTTGGTTGCCATACCACCAGACGCTTCCAACACCTCGCGGTCCCCCTTCCTTCGAAGCGTGTTAAAACTGCTCTCCTTAAGCAATGTCACCTTTGACCCCGTATCTATCAACAATTCCATACAACAACCATTTAACTTGCAACGCACAACAGGGCATGCCTCGTCGGCCACACAAACTACCACCACCTCATCATCTACTGCTCCCTCCCCACGCTCCTCAGGCTGGGGAGGACTAACTAGTTTTTTGTCTCGGTATCTGGAGCCCCGCTGTAGGCTTGCTTAGGGCGTGTCTCGCCTACTTCTCTTTGTGGCTCCCCACGGCGCACGTTTTGGCAGAACCTGGCGATGTGTCCGCGACCCTGGCAAGCGAAGCATACGATTTCTTCAAAATCTCGCATACCGCGCCTGTAGCTTTGTGGCGGTCTCCGGTTTCCAGCGAATGGGCGCTGTTGAGCGCGCGCTTCAACCTGGCATTCTACCTGCTGAGATAGCAGCTGTTCTAAGCGATCTAACCGCTCTGTCCAGAGAGCAACCTCAGGGTTGAGCACCGCTCTCTCTATGACGCGTACTCTCGCTGCGGCTGTCGTTAACGCCTCATTTTGTTCCTCATTCAATGCGGCCTCCACGGCTTGGTCGAAATTGCTCGGCTTGCGCGAGAGCACGAACCGGCGCACGGGGTCTTGCAGACCAGCCACGAACAAAGCGGTCATTTCCTCTTTAAGTAGATCCTCCGCGTATTTCTTCCTTAGCTGGTCTCCTTCCTCCTCCCTGCTTAACGTATCGCGTGCTAGGCGCTGAAGCCGCGACGCAAATGTTCGCACGTCCTCCCCTACCATCTGTCCGGCGTCACGGAACCTCTGTACCCGCACGTGACGTGGTTCAGTGTCGAAATGCTCAAACGCGAGCTTCTTAAATTCCGCAAATGATTTTGTGGATTTTACTTTTTCGTCTCGCCATGCAAAATCATGAGCAGCTCCTGCCATCTTACACCTCGCCATTCCCAGCATTTGAGCATCGGACCATCCCCCCATTTTCCCAATCTCTTCTAGCATGGAAAAGAAATCGCAGATTGGAACCCCTGTCTTATCTCCCGTAAACGTCGGAATGACGCTTCCTAATGCCAGCATGCTTGCTCCGAGCGACGGCTGTGGAGTGGGAGCTCCCTCAGATACAGTCATTTTTTTTTCAAGCCCTCCAGTGCCTCAAGCCTCTCAAATGGGGGTAAAAGTCCCACAATCAGTCCCGTGATTCCCTTTTGATTACAATTTTGAAGTCATGAATGTCACAGCATTCAGAGGACATTTGCTTTTGAGACCCCACTTCTGACACCAGTGTGATGACCCCCATAATGCGCAGGTCCACACGGGACATAGAGGCAAAGAGACACCGTATGGCTCAGTTTAAACAAACAGGTATATTCAATAATTACACATGATTAAGGTTATACATCAGAGGCTGGGGCGTCCGAGCTTACGTGCCGACGACTTCATGGGGGCGATGGAGTGGCTCCGGAGTTGGGCTCGAGCGGTTGCTGGCAGAAGCTGCACGCCGTCGGGCTTCGGCGCTGAAGGCCCTCTTGGCGAACGATGTCGTCCTCAGCTCAGACTCCACTGCATCCGTTTACATGTGCTTTTAAGCACTTGATTAACAAAGGACTAAGGGCGGTCATTTCCAGTGGCCCGCCCAAAGCATCAATTCTCCAATCCAAAATAACATGCGAGATGGGGACCACCCCTTGGGTTGGGCTTAGCCTCGAACCCAGAGTCTGTTAACAATACAAACTAAATAAACAACAAAAACGCCACCACTCTCTCTCAAGTGAGAGTATACACAGGCTCTCTCTTCGGAGCTAATTCACTAGCGCCTGTCTTTCCACATTCTTGGCGAGTACTGCCTGTCCGCCATGACAGGTGTCCGTCACGGCCCTTCTGGGAATGCGCTTTTGTTCACGAGGCACGGCGGGAAGCTGTGGGTGCCTTCCCGGCGATAGCCCACGTCGAAAGGGGAAGGAGGGAAAGAATGTTGTCTTCGCGGTAGCGCATAGCGTCGGCTGTGGTACGGCGCGCTCTGGCCCGCTGACAGCTCCCTTGTCCTGGAATGTGCCCGGAAATTGGGGAGGATAAAGCCTGTTTCCCCGCGGCGGCGGCGGCGGGTCCGGTTGTTCTGGTCGTCACTCAAAGAGCATGGCTGGGTAATTGATGATGCCGCTGTCACGGTGGCGGGTCCCTTCGTTCTGGTCGTCACTCAAAGTGCATGGCTGGGTAATTGATGATGCCGCTGTCATCTGGGTCTCCGTCTACGCCGCGCCGTGGAACGCGGAACCTCGCAGCACACAAGGAATGTCACAGCTAGGTAGCAATTCAACTGCTCTGCGCATTTTCTCATCCTCGGCAGCTCGTGCAGCTTTGATGTATGCATCAAATGCATCTGAAAGAGTATTAATCATGACAAAATCGAAGACATGCTTCCTGCTTAGGCCGACAGTGGCCTGCAGTATTCTGAAATAAATAAACATGCAGGTGCTGAAAAAAATAAAGGTATTTAAGTCGTGGGCATTTAAATAAACGAATGCCTTTGTCATTCAGGAAATGTACCTAAACAAAAGAGGCTTACTGCCCACAGCTGATAGTTTTTCTGCGCTCATCAGAGGCTTCTGCATGGCACCACCCTTAAGGAATTGTCGGCATACTGAGGCGGTGATGCTCCATCCCCGAAGGCTCTTCGGGGAATGAGCGTTAAATTTGTGGGGAACCCACAAAAGCTTTGTGGCATCCTTGCAAAACAAGGAGTCTCGACCTCGGGAAAGGAGCCAGCGCCACCGCTCCGCACTGACAATTTTCGCTCCCGAGGTGTAACTGCAATAAACAGCTGCACATACGCTTTGTATAAAGCCCTATAACAGATTGGGGCGAGAGCTATTATTTTTCAAATTAAAACTGCTAAAATCCCATTCCTCATGACTGCGATATGTAACATTACGAAAATTGCAATTTTCCTTGCAAACGCTACTAATGATAAAACATGACACATCCCTCTCTTCGTTGGAGTGAGCAGCGCGATGGGCCAACAGGAACCGTTTGTCTGGACTCATATAAAGCTGCCTTTGACAACACAGGTGAGGCTTCTTATCTCTCCTTCAGGCTCCACTGCACCCTGCAACAGTAAAGCTGCCAAGTATTCAGAAGCACAGAACAGCAGATGAAAGATTATGAATATTTAAAACACTGCAATAAAATCTAAGCACAAGAGGCTGTACTAATTAGAACATGAAAGGCGAGAGGATGTGGTGATGGTCTAGTGATCTAAGCCTTCATTAAGCAAAACTGCCTTGAGCTGTAACAGGTTCAAATTGTGCCTGTGGTTTCTGTGCAGGCACTTTTTTTTCTGCTCCATGCCATTTGGATGGAAAATTTCACGTGTCCGAGAGGTGTGCACTGATCCTCAGCCCTATACGTTTCCACAGTTTCTAGATTGTTTGCCTGCAATGACCAAGAACGAGAGCTAAAAGCATTTCAAGCTCACAAACTAGCTCTAAATATGAGAATCCATCGTACCTGGCCAGTGACCTCAGCAAGAAGACCTGGGTTCCATGGTGCAGCAGGACCCATGCTAGTGGAAGCCTGTAAAGTGTCAAAAGTGTTCGTATTTGCAACAAGACTAATGTTAAATGTTGGTAAAGTCTTAAGGCCAACGGCTTTCCTCCTCAGCCGCATAACAGAGCCATTACAGCACTATTAAAGACCGAGTGACCTTGAAATGCTAGCAGAAGGTTTCTTCTTGCGATAGAGAAGCTTCCTGCTTGACTATTGTTTTGATTGACTCGTTACACGGATCATTCTAGGAACATTCATTTCACTGCAGCTGAATGCTGTAGCCTTAAAACTTCTGACCAAGACTGTGCATGGTACATTAATGGGCATCTCCAGGGGATTTTTAAACATTTTGAGTTTACTATCACATTACACTTCTTGAACTTTCCCTCAGTTGCAATAAACAATTCTGCAAAATAATGAAACGTCAACTAGAACACAAACAAAAACTGGATTTCGACCACAAAGCTATCGCTAAGCAAAGCTGCTCTGAGCTGCCTCAGGTTAAAATTATTACTAAGGCTGCTCTGCAGGCAACTTTTTTCTGCTTCATATCATTCGGACGCAAAATTTTTCATTTAAAAGAGGTGTGCAGTGATGCTCATCCCCATGTTTACAGTTTCTAGATTATTTGTCTGCATTTATCAAGGATAAGAGCTATAAGCATTTCGGGCTTACAAAATCATTCTTGTAAGACAGACAATTGGGCTTTGATGCCCCAGCGGCCAGTGCTGAAAAAGGAGCAAAACACAAACGAAAGACGAGGGCGACAAAGTTCAGTTTGGCGCTCAAGAACGCTTGGCTAACGAGGTGCGATGTGCTAGCAACGACTGTGGCCGTCGACACTTCTTGTTAGTACGGCGCACCCAGCCCCTCCACCAAGTATACATACGCAAATCAAACACGAAGTGTGGACGGCCAAAATCTTTGTTAGCACGAGGCACCCGCCAAGAGTTCCTGAGCGACAAACTGAACTTTGTCATCCTTGTCTTCCGTCTGTGTTTTGCTCCTTCGTCAGCACTGGCCGAAGAGGCATCAAGGCCCAATTGTCTGTCTTACATTATAAATATGCGACACCATCATACCTGGCTGCTGACCTCAACCAGATACCTTGGTTCTTTGGTGCAGCAGAATCCCTGCTAGTGGAAGACTGAAAAGTATGCGAAGTGGTCGCATTTGCTACAAACGACTAATGTACAAGGTAAGTTAAAGGGCAACTTCAGGAGATTCTCAAACATTTGGAGTTTACTACCACATTCCACTTCTTGAGCCTGGTCAGAGTACGGAGAAATATTTTTCCAAATATGGAGCAAAGAAATAACGAAACACCGTTAACTAGAACACAAAAACTTGATTTCAATCAATGGATCAAAAGATCATGTTAAAGGGTTTGATTGGTAACACAGGTGGCTGGTAGCTGTCACATTCTGTAATGCACCAACTATCTTTAAAGGAGTATAGACACCTACCTTTTGGGTGTGTGTTTTTTGCTTTCTAATGACGCATAAGGCATTATTATACATGGATTACCTTGTGGCCTTCTCCTATTTTGAATAGTCTAGCAAGGGAACAGCAGTTCACAATTGGTAGCGAGGTAAAGGAAGTGGTAAAGGAATACATCTATTTAAGGCAGGTATGTATAGTGTGAACTGATCCGGATCATGAGGGAATAACTAGAAGGATAAAAGTGCGATGGAGCGCATATAGCGCGGTCTCTCAGGTCACGAATGGCAGTTTACCTATATCCGTCAAGAGAAAAGTGTACAACAGCTGTATCTCACCAGTACCCATCTATGGGGCAGAAACGTGGTGGCTAACGAAAAAAATACAGCTTAAGTTGAGGACAACGCAGTCAACCATGGAACGAAAAATGACAGGCGTAACGTTAAAGGAGTATTACACCTACCTTTTGGGTGAGTGTTTTCTTGTTTGTAAAGATGCGTAAAGTAATATTATACATGGTGTACCAGCTAGTATTCTCTTACGACCGCTAAATAATTTATAATCGCATTTCTTTTTCTTCCAGTTTCGGCTTCAACACTCGAACGAGGACTGTGACGTCAACGTGCGCTTACACGTCACCGGAGACATGAAAAAACAGCAATATAGTTGCTGCTTCCAGATTCGCTGTCATTCCGCGAATTGAGGAAGGTTGATTTCAGCACTGCAGTATATTAAAACAATGAAGCAGCGATTATATGGCCCTTTTTTCATGCCTAACGTGAATGAAATGCCCTCTTTGTCATCACAGCCATCGTTCGGCTGTTGAAACCGAAACTGAAACAGCATGACAGGAAAAAACAATTACAAATTATTTAGCGGTCGTAGGCAAACATCACATGGAGATTCATGCCTAGTAGCGGCATTCGCATCGTTGAATAGAAGAAAACATGCCACCAAAATTAGGTGTCTATATTAAGAGACCAGAAGCAGGAAGAGTATTTAAGGGAACAAACGTGGGTTAATGACATCCTAGTCAAAATCAAGACGAAGAAATTGGCTTGAGCAGGGCATGTAATGCGAAGGTAAGATAACTGCTGGTCCTTAACAGTAACGGAGTGGATTCCAAGAGGAGGAAAGCATATCAGGGGGCGGCAGAAGGTTAGGTGGGCGTATGAAATTAAGAAGTATGCAGGCATAAGGTGGGCGCAGCTGGCAAAAGAGATGGTAAATTGGAGAGACATGGGAGAGGACTTCACCCTGCAGTGGGTGTAATGAGGCTGATGATGACAATTCTCCTATGACTGCTAAATAATTTATAATCGAATTTCTTTCTCGCTCTGTTTCAGTTCCAAGAGTCGAACGGAGGCCATGACGTCAAAGTGAGCTCATAGGTCACGCGAGGCATCAAAAACTGTAATATAATCGGTGCTGCTATATTTGTCATTCCATATATTGAGGAAGGCTGGCTTCAGCACTGGAGTGAATTAAAGCGACCAAGCAGCAATTATATCACATTTTCTCCATGCTTCACATTTACATATAACGCGGGCGCGGCAGGTTTCGCTTGCATTGCTGCTGGTATCGTCAGGACCCTCTTCAAGGCCGATCGCTTCCTCTGCAAAAGAGATGGTAAATTGGAGAGACATGGGAGAGGACTTCACCCTGCAGTGGGTGTAATGAGGCTGATGATGACAATTCTCCTATGACTGCTAAATAATTTATAATCGAATTTTTTTCTCGCTCTGTTTCAGTTCCAAGAGTCGAACGGAGGCCATGACGTCAAAGTGAGCTCATAGGTCACGCGAGGCATCAAAAACTGCAATATAATCGGTGCTGCTATATTTGTCATTCCATATATTGAGGAAGGCTGGCTTCAGCACAGGAGTGAATTAAAGCGACCAAGCAGCAATTATATCACATTTTCTCCATGCTTCACATTTACATATAACGCGGGCGCGGCAGGTTTCGCTTGCATTGCTGCTGGTATCGTCAGGACCCTCTTCAAGGCCGATCGCTTCCTCGGATCTGTTCCGGCCGCCTGGAATCTGGGAACGTGACTTGTGCATTCATCGAGGTCCAGACGGCGACTGCGTCAACTACATACCCAACAGCGCCGCACTATCAGCAACGGTAACACAAGGGACGACGACCGTGACGTCAGTGGACTGGTATATAAGGCCGAGTTTTAGCAGAGAATCCTTCAGTGGGCGCGGCATCACTACCAAGATGCCAGATACAAACCCGTTCCTTTTTGTGATTCAGGTAAGAAAACGCTTCGGCAAAACCTTTCGTAGCAACAACCTTTGTCTGATCTTGCTGCCGTGCCCACTGCCGCTGTTTGAATGGTTTGGTAACATGTTGGTCTCTTTACGATCTCTGTTGTTACTGGCGGGGTACGTCGAAGCTAATCCAGGGACCACAGGCGAAACAATTGAAGAGCAACTGAAAGCGATTGCGAGACATTCAGGAGATAAAACAAGAGAAAATGTGACCAACCAAACAGCTAGCTTCAATAGATAAAAAACTAGACAAAATCGGTAAGATTGAAAAACAGGTCGTGCAATGCATGGAACGAGTTGATAAACTTAGGAAAATGGTTGTATCCTTGACGAAAACAGTTGATTATCTGGATAACAGAAGCTGCAGGTCTAATTTCATTATATATGGTATTGAGGAGCAAGAATATGAGACCCCCCAAAGCTTGCGGGACACTGTAGAGAAAATTCTTGAAGAGAATTTAGAAATAAAAACGGCAGGCTTTGAAAGGATCCGTCGTCTCGGACGAAAGGAAGCATCTGACGATTCAAAGCTTAGGCCTTTTAACTTGAAGTTTTTTGACTGCCGAGATAAGACTAATATACTGGGAAACCGCACTACGCTGAAACAAACGGTGTATTCAATTGGAGAAGACTATTCCCGAGCTGTACGAGAAGTTAGAAAGCAACTCTGGGAGCGAGCAAAAGTATATCGAGATCAAAAAGATAGGGTCTACCTTAGATACGATAAAATAAAAATAAACAAGCGTCTGTACGCATGAGACGAAGAAAACGCGAAATTATTGAAGTTGAAAAAATTGGCTGTGGTTTAGCTCTGGTTAACCCTAGTTGAATTGCGAAAGCTTCATTTCCTTGGCACGTCG
The DNA here is from genome assembly GCF_052857255.1 of Amblyomma americanum. Lineage (NCBI taxonomy): Eukaryota > Metazoa > Arthropoda > Arachnida > Ixodida > Ixodidae > Amblyomma > Amblyomma americanum. The sequence continues at coordinate 446,142,425 of NC_135497.1, forward strand.
ACTATGCTGCGTCTAATTCCGACGCTCTCGAGAATTCAAAGCGGTCTCTTCCGCAGTTGGAGAGTCACTACGGGACGTGGCACTTCTAGCCGCATCTTCGTTACGACGCTTCTCGAGTCTTGCGGCGCGTTCTTCTGGCGTCTCTTGAGCGCGTTGTCTCTTCCTCGCTTCGTTCTGTCGCTGTTGCGTCTCTTTCGCGCTCCCCATAACTACAAATGCACGCCGTTTAGCTAAACGTTGTGCCCGCTCTTCATCCGTTTCTTCCGCACGCCGCCGCTTCTTAGCGGCAGCACATCGTTGCAGCTTCACCTTATACACATCATCCGACATACCGTGGAGGATTCGCTGGGACGACTGTGACGAGCCGAGTGGGGGGGGGGGCGCTTTTCCACAGCTGGCATGACGTCACGTAGAGCGAGCGCCCCTCGCGGCAATGGCGCGCAGCTGCAGCATGGAGGATTCGCTGGGACGATCGCGACGAGCCGAGTTGGGGCCCCGCTTTTCCACAGCTGGTATGACGTCACACATAGGTCACGCTAAAGGTCAATGGTGGAGTCTCCGGGACGACGGCCAAGAGCAGAAACCTCGAGCAGTATTGCTTTCGCAATAAAAAACGAAAGCCAGAACGACGCTCCAGCCCGAGCAGCTCGAAGCCGCCGACGCCCTTAACTGTTATCAATGTTAATGTGCGTAGCCTCGTAAACAAAGTTGAATAACTAGAGGCAATCTTGATTGCTCTAAACCATGATATTGTTTGCATCACGGAAACGTGGCTGCACGCAGATAACAAGAGCCATGAACTTGCTCCTCCTGGCTACACCGTAGTTCGTAAAGATAGAATAACTGGAGGTGGGGGAGTGGCTATGCTTTTGAGGCAAGGCATACGCTATTCACTAATGCCAGACGTTCCAGGCGTCTAAGCAGTCTGGTGTAAGGTTCAGCTAAGTCAGAGCTCTGCCTGCGTTGGCGCTGTGTAAAGATCCACAAACGCAGAGCCTTCCTATTTTGAGCCGCTTCTCGAGTATATGCAGAGGTACATGCTGGGAAGCGCTGCAATAATGACAGGAGACTTCAACCTTCCAGTCATAATTGGAACTTGTTAAGCCCGTCCACGGCAATAAACAATCTACTGGTAAACTTTTTATTCAATCTGAATCTAATACAGGTTGTTTCCAAGGCTACTCGAGTGAAGGGTACTTCAAGCATTATTCTGAATCTTATTTTCCTAAGCGACCATTTTCTAAAGAAAGATGTTAGCGTGAATATTTTCGATGATTTATCTGATCATAATATCGTTTTTTGCACACTATCGTGTCCAGCATGGCTTCGCCAGAGTGGTTCTACAAAGTGTGTATATGCTTTTAACAAAGGTGATGATGCAGCTATCATGACATACTTTGTACATGAATACCTCGATTTCTACAACCTATGCGCAGATAGCTCTGCAGACATCGATGAAAAATGGCTGCAGTTCAAAAAGCATGTACTGCACCGTATGAGGAAGTTTGTGCCTCTAATAAAAAAACCACAAAAAAGCACACTCTATGGATAACTCGCGAAATAATTCACTAAAAACGTAGAATTAAAAGGTTAAGAAAATCCAACAAATCAAGGCCGGTCTCAGACTTCTGCCAAGAAGTTAATACAGTGAACAAAGAATTGAAGGAAAAGACAAAAGAAGCAAAGCAACACTTCTGTACAACAACTCTTAGCAACTTTATCACAGCGGCTTGGGACGGCCCACAAATTCGCACCGCAGTGGGCCACCTCATTACGCCATCAGGACGATGCACAGCGCGAGTGACTGTCAAAGGGCATACCTATCCTGCGACCATTGTTGTGCTACCGCAATGTTCCCTCGAAGTGATCTTGGGTATGGATTTCCTTAATGAGCATCAGGCGACCATCGACCTGCGATTCAAGCTGATCGCCTTCCTGGCACCCATCAACCCCAGCTCTTTTGCTCAGCAGCAACACTCGGAATCCGACCTAAAACGCGTCATCGAGTACGTTGAAGGCAAGGTTTCTTCACCCCCGCTTCATTAAAGCGACAACTGTCTTCCTTCTGTGTGCAGAATGATGTCCTTGTGAAGAACTTTGCAGCGAGCAAAACCGCCTACCTCCTTGCTGTACCTGCTTGTCTCCGCGAAGAAGTTCTACACACTTACACGACGAGCTGACAGCTGGACATCTCGGGTTTACTCGCACCCTGCGACGCATTCTAGACAACTATTACTGGCCCCGACTGTCTGCTGATGTCGCACATTATGTTAAAACCTGCCGAGATTGTCAGCGACGAAAGACCCCTCCCACACGACCAGCAGGATTTCTGAACCCTATTGAACCTCCCTCAAGGCCTTTTCAGCAAATCGGCATGGACTTGCTTGGCCCTTTTCAACGTCATTGTCTGGAAATAAGTGGATCATCATAGCGACCGACTACCTGACCCGCTAGGCCGAGTCGAAAGCCCTAACGAACGGAACAGCAGCAGAAGTCGCAAATTTTTCGTGGAGTGCATTCTTCTTCGACACGGCGCCGCGATGTGCTCAGCACGGACAGAGGAACAGCATTCACGGCGGACCTAACGCAAGCCATCCTGTGCTACAGCCAAAGCAGCCACCGGAGGACAACTGCGTACCATCCGCAGACCAACGGACTGACCGAGCGCCTAAACAAAACCATCGCAGATATGCTCGCCATATATGTCGATGCCGCACACAAATGTCATCCTGCCTTACGCCGTCTTCGCCTACAACACCGAAGTGCAGGAGACCACCCAGATGACGCCTTTTAGGCTCGTCCATGGCAGGGAGGCCACGACCACGCTAGACGCCATGCTGCCCAACGTTACAGAAGAAGAGAACGTCGACGTTGCCGCCTACCTTCAACGCGCAGATGAAGCTCGAAGGCTTGCACGATTGCGGATCAAAGATCAGCAGCGGTCCGACGCCAGACGCTACAATCTACGAGGACGCAACGCGGAATACAAAACCGGAGACCAAGTCTGGGTTTGGACGCCCATTCGCCACCGTGGATTGGGTGCAAAGCTTTTGCGCCGCTATTTCGGCCCGTACAAGGTTCTTCGTCGGCTAGGTGAACTGGATTATGAAGTCATCCCTGACGCAATGACTGCATCTCAGCGACGCCGCGTGCGACCAGAAGTTGTCCATGTAGTCCGTCTGAAGCCGTATTATGCGCGCTAAAGGACGTTGCATTTCTATACTCTATATCCGCAAGATCCGTTTTATCTCTTATTAGTCGCATTATTTTTTTAATGCATTGGGTCGATGCTTCTTTGAGAGGGGAGTAATGCCGCGAACATTTGCAGTGTTTGTTCATTATTCAAATCTGCCGCCGCAAGACGCAAGACGCGACTAGATTTATCTCGATTGATCGCAGCCTGGCAGCGCTGATTCTACGTTGTTCCGGAATGTTGTAATAACTTTGCACGCTTTATTTGGAAAGTTGGCTATCGATTTTAAATTGAGCACGGCCGAAAGTGGCGGCATTCTGTTAGACGACCGCCGAGCACGCTTGTCGCTTTGCCGGCGCCGAGTGATTCCGTCCATTTTGGGTGCAAGTCAGCCCAATAAACAGTTTTCTTTTAGAAGACCTTTTGTCCGTCTTCATCGCTGCTTCAACTGCAGTCACCACTACGTGACACTATCTTGGATTTGAGAAACCTAAACTATGCCGCCATTTCGTTCCCTGACGTCATGCTCACATAGTCCTACCTCTGTCCACCATATTGGATCGTGACGTCATCATTGGCATGCGGCAGGTGGTTGTTTCTACAATACTATTGTAGATGGCGCTACAAGTCTCAATGCGAGATGTGCTGTTTTCAAGTTGCTGCAACATTTTGCGCTCTGATCTCAGGGCGGTAGCAGAGAAGCGATTGTGGGTCGGTAGGCTGGAAACGCTGATTGGTTTTTAAAATGTGACGTCACCCGTGACGTCACGTTTAAACGTCATGGTCACGTGACTTTTGATGACGTCATGTCCGGTTGAGGACACGCACATTTTCCCTAGGCTTTTCTCGGAATTCCCCACGTTTTTCCAACGCGCGCGGGATAAAAAAAAAGCGCATCTTGCACGTGTGCACGTGTCTCTAGTTAAGCTAACTGCGCCGCTGATTCCGCATCGACTATTCCTGCTGGAAGAGGCTCCAGGGAAGTCTGCCCTGTCTGCGTTTGATTCTGTTTATTTGTTTACTCGTTTTGGCCAGCGGCATGCGCGTACATGCATCTATAATTCTTATCTGTTCCGCGAATCTGCCACCGTCTGTTACTGTACTAGACGCCGCTCTGCCTTGAGGGCGCCTATTCTCCCCTCCTGCTCCTCGTTTTCCCTTTTTTATTTCTCTTTTTTTTTCTGCCCGCTCCCCACGGCTGCTTCGTGGACAGGGGGCGACAGCGCGTTTTTCTTTTTCTCTTTATTTCTCTTTCTCCTTTGAAAAACGCTCTCCTTCGAGCAAACAAACAGATCACACAAGAGACAAACAGCGAGCGGCCAGACTCCTCTCTTCGACTGAGGGAAAGGAGGAGGGTGGTTAAAGGAACAGACGAAAAAAAAGGGGGGGATAGAAAGCAGAGGTTAGAGACAGCGGGCGCGGAGAGGGGTGAATTGTCCGCATGGAAAATAGGGGGGGGGGGGGGGGGGCGCCGACAAGAATTATTATGGGGGGAAGCTTCCTTCGGCGGAAGCGAGAGGTTCGAACACGAGGAATGAAAATATAAACAAGAAAACAGCAACAAAAGAACAAAGAAACGGCAAACAACACTGCGCGCATATGCCTCAGAGCGCGATGCGCTCCCCGCGGGTGCGGCTGTTAACAGTTAAAATGCAAGTTACGGCGGCGTTGGGGCCGGCCAAACGCACCGCAGAAACCCGATCCCGCAGCCGGGCGCCGCAAAGCGCAAATGTCTCCGCGCTACCTCGCCTCAGAAGGGCGCCTCCGCCATTTAGAGGGTGTTGCTCCGCCCCGCGTTCCGTCGCGGAGACAAAAAGAGGGCTCCTTCCTAGAAACTGAGAGAGAGAGGAGAGTAACAGAAATAAAATGGGGAACGAAGGCGCGAAATCGCCCAAGTGTGCGTTATTGCAATGGGTTACTGCCTTATATGGAGCATCACGCTCTATTATCTGCAAAGCAGGAAAAAAAATAAATAAAATATATAAAAAATATAAAAAGTTGAGGGGGGAATAGGCAATATGCTTTGCTCTCAGAACTGTTTTCTCTGGTCATGAGCAAGAAAGAATGGCAAGGGGAGGAGAAGGGCGGCATGTGGAAGCAAGCACGTAAATTGGCATGACCTCAGGCGATGCTGTCGGGGTGCTGTGAATTTCAGTAGGGCTAGGAAACTGACCTCTGAAGTGTGGAGAGAGTACCAGGGTTTTCATTCATACCGGCCTGCACAGTATTAAACAGATATATAAAGTATGATTCTCGTTGCTCACGCTCACGGGTATTTTGGAAGTCGCTCTGTAGCAGCGTAACTTTTTGTTTGTGAAACTCGTGACCTTCCTGGGAAAGATGTTTCGACAGGGGGAGGAGAGGAAGAGATCTGGTGTGCGCGCGGTGGTTGTTGAATCTAATTCGGAAGGAATTCTCGGTTTGGCCAATGTATTGCATCTGGCAATCACCACACTCGAGCGTCTACACTACGTTACCACTGTCACAATTCAAGTTTTCACGGATGGAGTGTTTGAAGTTAGAGTGCGTGCTTTGAGCTAGTGTTGTTGTCCGCATATGCTGGAAAACTTGACATCGATTCTTCCTGCAAGGTAGGCAACCAACAGTCTTTCCCTTATAGACAGTGGAGTGAACTACATATTTATGTATGTTTTTTGGTAGCCTGTAGGTAACGTGTGGAACTGTTGGAAACTTTTTGACAGTCTGTCGTTTTGTTCGATTATGTTGAAATGTTTTTTTTAGAATTTAGTTGAAATTAGGAAGGTTGCTTGCGAAGGTTAAGACGAGATTAGAGCGGTGTCATTTGCGGTTGCTGATGGGGGATCCCCGAACATTTCGTTACGACTTTTTGCTTCCGCTTTCCTAATGGCATCATCAAAAATAGAGGCCGCGGATAGCCTTGGTCCCTCAGAACCTCCCGCATACGGTTAGAATTTTTTTCGAAGTCTTCTGGTCGTGAGCAGATCCGTTTGAATCTGATGGCTTGGGAATATGGAATTGAACTTTTGCAGTGGCGAGGGTGGCAGCTCTTGTAATGAAGGTACTGTTGTCTATCCGTGGGCTTTCTATAGACACTGGTGATTAAGGTACCCTTCTCCACTCGAACTGAGACGTCCAAGAAAATAATTTGACTGGTGGAGTAAGTGTGTGTGAAACAGAGGTTTGGATGTATGTCGTTAAATGGTGAAATAAACTGGATGAATTGGTCCTCGGTTTTCGTCCATACCATTAATATGTCGTCTAGGAAGCGTTTGTAAAAAGCCGGTTTTGCTGGGTATGAGCGGATAAACTCCGATTCAATGCTATGCATATATATGTTGGCATAATTTGGCACCATTTTCGTTCCCATAGTGGTACCACTCGTTTGTAGGTAAAAGGAGTTGTAGAACTTTCGAAAGAGTTGAGTTTGAGGACGAGATCAGTAAGTGCAGCGATGGTACTTTGGCTAGGAGCATCTGCGCTTGTGTGTTTTCCATAGGATGCGACCAGAGCTCGGATGCCATCATCATGCGGTATGTTGGTGTACAGAGACACTACATCAAGGCCGGGTAACTAAATATATATATATGCCATCGGAATGAGGAATGTTTGTGTAGAGAGAGACTACATCTAGTGTTGCCAGGAAGGCTCCTTCCGGGAGTTTGAGACCTGCTATTGCGCGAAGGAAATTGTTTGTGTCGCGTATGTATGATGCGTGTGTTGTTGGAATATGTCTAATTAGTGTGTCAATGTAACTGGAAATTGGTTCTGTAATCGTGCCGATGCCAGATACTATAGGGCGGTCAGGATTATTCTTTTTGTGGATTTTCGGTAACATGTAATTATATATATATATATATATATATATATATATATATATATATATATATATATATATATATATATATATATATATATATATATATATATATATATATATATATATATATATATATATATATATTTTGTCACGTGCTGCGCATGGGCTCTGAGGAATAAAGAAGACGTGCGGCGGCTGGAAGTAGAAGAGGAAGTCAAGTATCCTGCCGCCGGCGCACCAGGCTCCTCTCGACCTGCCTTGTAAATATTATTTGTAAATAGAACCTGTAACAGTGTGGTGCAGGTGCTGGGTCTATCACCACGGACCCCTCTCGCAACCGCTGCAGCCGAAGAATCGCCGGATTGCCACCGTTGCCCGTGCAAATGCCCAAGGAGGCCGACGCACGTCCGACCGGCGCCGCAACGCCCGCTTGGCAGCACTACCGTGAGCCGCGGACGTTTTCCGAAAAGGCTGGCGAAGACGTGGATGATTGGCTCACCCATTACAAGCGGGTGAGCAAATACAACGGCTGGAATGCCACTCTTCAGCTGGCCAATGTCGTCTTCTTTCTCGATGGCACCGCGCTAACTTGGTTCGAAAACCATGAGGCATCAATAACAAGTTGGGACCGCTTCATGGAAGAGCTCCGCAGCTGCTTCGGGGATACTGTTGCCAAACGAAAATGCGCTGAGCAGTCTTTGCTTCAGAGAGCACAAGTGCCTGGAGAGACCTGCACGACTTACATAGAAGAGGTCTTGAAGCTGTGCAACGTCGTTAATCTAAGTATGTCCGACGAAGATCGCGTTGGTCATCCCCTCAAGGGCATCGCAGAGGACGTCTACAGCTTTCTTATTAGTAAAGAAAATTTAGACTCGCCCGCGGATATTATCAAGCACTGCCGCACCTTTGAAGCTCTAAAACTGCGTCGAATTACTCCCAAGTTCGGTCGCCTGCCTAACGTCACCACCGTCGCCAGCGTGGATTTCCACGAGCCTGTGGATGCGGCGACTCTCCCTGACGTGATTCGTCAAATCGTGCGTGGCGAACTCTCCCGGCATCAAGATCTTGCGCGCCGCAGTGAGGTCCCGTATGGGAGCTGTTCTCTGCAGGCGGCTCCCGCCTCCCGCTCCTCCCCTTGGAGTTTGTCTGCCCAGGCCCCTACCAGTGCTACTCGCATTGATTACAGCGACGCTCCCCGGATCACCCGCCCCGGCCCCAGGGCGCCAGCTCATCCGCAACGCCACCTGCGGCAGCCGGAGTACGATGGTCGTTTCGACACTGGCTACGAGGAGTGTTATCCCGAGTGCCCGCCCGACCCACCACTTTGTTACCGCTGTGGTATGATCGGTCACATCTCTAGATTCTGCCGTCGCCGGGGCCAGTTTTCCCGCTCCCAGCGCCAATGGTCGAACCCTCGCCTGAGTTTCAATGCGCCTGTTCATGACCGTGTCTTCACATCGTCTCAGCGCCCATCCAGTTACGCGCCACCACGGAACGACTCCCCTGCCTCTGACCGAAGTCTGACTCCACCTCCGCACCGCTCTCGCCGCTCGCCTTCCCCCCAACGTCGTTCCCCACCGTCCCCGGGAAACTAGCGTGTGCGGCCGATGGAGGTGCGGTCGCCGGATCATCGATAGTGCCAATTCCTCTGCCCATTGTTATGTTAAGGAACCGCCTTGAAGTTTTAGTGGACGGTATTTGCGTCATGGCCTTAGTGGACACTGTTGCCACGGTGTCAGTGATGAGTTCAACTTTCAAGAACCGTCTGGGTCGTAAAATAATGTTCGCTTGGGATCGTGCTGTTATATTCCGGGGAGTAGGGGGAGAATCATTGGTTCCGATTGGTATTTGTTTTGTGAATGTAGTGATCGCTGGCCACATGTTCCGAACTGAATTCACGGTGCTCCCTCGTTCTACGCATGACATCATCCTCGGTATTGACTTTTTGCACCACCGCGGCGCTACTCTCGACTTCCGCAGTGGTGGCATATCGTTAAGTCCTGGCCTTCGGTCAGCTCTCATAGAAGACTCGCCAGTGGTTGCCCAAGTGTTTCCTGTCTTTGAAGATACCGTCGTTCCAGCAATGTCTGCCATATTCGTTCCCGTTGTGTCCTCGAGCACGATTTCTGATGCCTTCGATGCTGTGGTGGAACCTTGTTCCCTTAATTGTGCAAAGAAAAGTGTGCTAGTACCCCGCAGCGTCGTCCATGTGACCAAGGGCCATGCCACTCTTTGGACTGTCAATCATTCCAACGAACCTGCAGTATTGCCATGTGGTTTAAAACTTGCTGGCTTTGAAGAACGTTTTTCTGTACCAGTTGCCGCGATCACTGACAACGTGTCTCGTCCAACTAGACGCCGCGATCTGAGCGACTCTCAATTCCTAGCCATGGTCAACAAATCCCTACCCACTAGCGACCGCCAGGTACTAGTGGCCGTTCTTATGAAGCATGCGGACGTGTTTGACTTTGGTCGCGACCAACCACCGCCGATTCCAGCTTCCCGTACCCATCACATGATCAATACTGGATCTGCACAGCCGATTCGCCAGAAGCCATACCACGTCTCGCCTTCCGAACGTCAGATAATCGATGAACAAGTCCGTGACATGTTGCACCGTGGCATCATTCAGGAATCTTCAAGCCCGTGGGCTGCTCCAGTGATCCTTGTCAAAAAGAAAGATGGCACTTGGCGATTTTGTGTCGACTACCGCCGGCTTAACACTGTCACAAAGAAGGATGTTTACCCGCTCCCGCGCGTTGATGATGCCATTGACTGCCTCCACTCAGCCTCCTACTTTTCCTCGGTGGATCTACGGTCCGGGTACTGGCAGATCCCGATGCACCCGCAAGACAAAGAGAAGACAGCATTCGTGACACCTGACGGGTTGTATGAATTTAATGTTATGCCTTTCGGCCTTTGCAACGCTCCTGCCACTTTTGAACGATTTATGGATACGCTTTTACGTGGCCTGAAGTGGCAAGTTTGCATGTGTTATCTGGACGATGTTGTTATTTTTGGTAGGACCTTCGCCGAACATAACAGCCGCTTAGCCATTGTCCTAGACTGCATAGAGAGAGCGGGCCTCGTGCTGAACTCGAAGAAGTGTCGCTTCGGTGAACGCCAAATTACTGTGCTTGGTCATCTCGTTGACAAGGATGGCCTCAGACCCGACCCGCAGAAGGTTGAAGCTGTAAGCAGTGTCAAAGAACCCACATCAGTGAAAGAGCTCAGGAGTTTCCTAGGACTTTGCTCATATTTTCGGCGTTTCGTTCCCAAGTTTTCTGATTTAGCCTACCCGCTTACAAGTCTCCTGCAGAAAGACACCCCTTTCCACTGGACTCCCGAATGCGACTCCACGTTTCGGCAGCTCAAGTTTCTCCTCACCTCGCGGCCAATATTGCGTCATTTCTGCCCGACAGCACCGACTGAACTCCACACTGACGCCAGCGGCATCGGCGTGGGTGCTGTGCTTATCCAACGCCATGAGGGCAATCAACACGTTGTCGCTTATGCAAGTCGCACCCTCAGCAAGTCGGAACGCAATTACACTGTAACAGAGCAAGAGTGTCTCGCCGTTGTTTTCGGCGTACAACGGTTTCGTTCGTACCTTTATGGACGTGCTTTTACAGTCGTCACAGACCATCACTCTCTGTGCTGGCTGGTCAATCTACGCGACCCCTGCGGTCGGTTGGCCCGCTGGGCGTTACGCCTCCAAGAGCTTAACTTCAAAGTGTCTTACAAAAGTGGCCGCCAACACGCCGACGCAGATTGCCTCTCGCGGCTGCCGCTCACGGTTACTACTTCCGATGATGAAAACTTCGATGACTATCTCGCTGCCGTTTCCCAAGAGTTTCCAGATCTTGGCACTTTCCAGATGGAACAACGCAAGGATCAGCACTTGGCGCCGCTTTTTGCCGAAGCCCGTGACCCGACATCCGCAAGCCCTTTCTGCGTTCGCGACGGTTTACTCTACAGAACGAATTACTCGCCTGGAGGTGCGCGCTTTCTCCTCGTCGTTCCGGCTACTCTGTACTCCTCTGTTCTGCAGGCAATGCACGATGACGTCACGGCTGGGAACTTGGGGTTTGCCAGGACCCTTAACCGCATCAAAGAACGTTTCTACTGGCCAAAAATGCGTCACATGGTTCAGCGCTACGTGGCCACCTGCGTGCAGTGTCAGCGGTTCAAGCTTCCCACGACTTCTCCGCCTGGACGCCTGCATCCTTTGCCACCTCCAAGCACGCCATATGAACAAGTTGGACTCGATCTGCTCGGCCCGTTTCCCCGCTCGTCCAACGGTAACCGCTGGATTATAGTGTGCGTTGATCACCACACCCGTTACTGTGAGACCGCCGCCCTACCTTGCGCCACCGCTGCTGAGGTCTCGCTCTTCCTTCTTCGTGCTGTCATCCTCCGGCATGGACCTCCTCGAGTTGTTATCAGTGACCGCGGTCGCCAGTTTACGGCAGACGTTGTGGAAGAGCTTCTGCGTCTTAGTTCATGCCATTTTCGCCACTCGACGCCGTACCACCCCCAGACTAATGGACTGGTTGAACGTACCAATCGGACACTCACGACCATGCTGGCCATGTATGTCGATTCCAGCCATAAGAACTGGGACGACGTGCTTCCCTTCATTACATACGCCTATAACACGTCGAGGCATGAAATAACTGGTTACAGCCCATTCTTCCTTCTTTATGCCCGTCCGCCTCGAAGCTCCCTCGACAGCATCTTACCTTTCTCTCTCGACACCGAGCCTTCTATTGCCAACACTCTATGTCGCGCTGAAGAAGCCCGTCGGATTGCCCGGATACGCACCTTGGCATCACAGCATCGCTCTAAGCAGCGTTATGACCGCCGGCGCAAGGATGTCTCCTACCTGCCCGGTGACGTTGTATGGTTGTGGACGCCCCTACGCAAGCGTGGCTTATCAGAAAAGCTGCTATCCCACTACACAGGCCCGTTCATCGTTGTTGCTCACCTCAATGACCTCAACTATGTCATCTCTCCCCAATCAATGCAAGGACGCCTCTCAAGGACAACCAAGGTCGTGCATGTCGCACGGCTGAAGCCATTCCACTCTCGGGACCCCGATTGATTGACTGGCCCAGAGGGCTTCGTCTGCGAACGGGGAAATGTCACGTGCTGCGCATGGAATCTGAGGAATAAAGAAGACGTGCGGCGGCTGGAAGTAGAAGAGGAAGTCAAGTATCCTCTCGACCTGCCTTGTAAATATTATTTGTAAATAGAACCTGTAACAATATATATATATATATATATATATATATATATATATATATATATATATATATATATATATATATATATATATATATATATATATATATATATATATGCGTGTGTGTGTGTGTGTGTGTGTGTGTGTGTGTGTGTGTGTGCGTGCGCAAAGTTGAGAAACGCTTTATTTAGACATTTATTTTGAGTCGACGTTTCGGACAGATCCTGTCCTTTCTCAAGACTGAAGTTACAGCGATCTTCCTCCCCTTCTTAAGGAGTTGGAATTGGCACACATGTCCGCCACATGAAAATAGCAACAAACAATCAGATGCTGAAAAGAAGATGGGCACGAAAGAGAAATACTAGAAAAGGAAGAAAGAGAAATAAAGAGAGAGAGAAAAACGCGCTGTCGCCCCCTGTTCACCGAGCAGTCGCAGGGAGCGGCAGGAACTGTCGAAGTCGCAATTCTTCGCAAGTTCGCGTAACTGAGCAATATAAACCTCTGACAGGCTCACCAGGGTTCTGTAAACATATCTTGAACCACGTTGACGTTCCGTCGTGGCTGAGAACAGACGGTCGCAAGTGTTGAGCGCGGTTAGAAACGCATCTTCGCCTTTCGTAACTTCATTTAATTGAGGTCCCTGCTCCTTCGTTTTAAAAACCGCCCGTGGCGGGAGGCGTTCCGGAACGACGCTGACCTTCGACGCCGCGCGAATGCAGAAGCATAGCTTTGCGCCGGGATGCAGCAAACTCAGGCGCCAGACGCCTCTAAGTAGGTAGAAAACAGTGCCTTCCACTGGTTCCATGGTTTTGGTGGCTGGCCCACGGTTCCCAGGAATGTACGAGGGGGCGTAAGATCCCGTGAAACTCATAGTAAAGGTTTGCCTCGTCGGCACGTTGTTGCATTGTAGATGCAAGTTCGAACGAGACACCGGAGCGAGCGATGTCATGCTGACGCCAAGTTTCCTCCGACCCCCCCCCCCTCTACTTTTCCTGCGTCACGTATACGCGGTGTCAAGCAACATGCATGTGACTGAAACTGAAACTCTGAAGAAGAGAAACTGAAAGTAAGAGAACTGAAACTGAAAATAAGAGAAGAGAAACTGAAACTGCTGCACAGTTCATTACCTGATGGACACAACAGTATCACGTATTACTTAACGTCTTCATAACACCGCTGTTTGTTCTTCTATAGGATTAGCAGCATTAGTATATGTCTGCTATTAATGACACCCAGGTATTGAAGATTATTTACCAACTTAAGTAGTGTTGGTTCTGGTGTAACGCACGAATTATTTATAGGCATGCCTTTGTGTATACGTCAGAAATTAAATTGTGAAGCAAGCCTTGAAACTGCCTGTGCATTTCTCACAAAAAAAGGAAAAAATTATCTTGCTTTCATAGCATGCGTGTCATCTATATCAGATGTGATTGTAATCTTGAGCTATAACTTTAAATGACCCGTACTAGCTGCCATCAAAAATCACTTTTTAATTGTTCAACAAGCCTCATAACTCATTTCTGTCACGAAAGGAATGAAATGCTTCACTTATGTCTCATTGCTTAGGTACAGTCATGGTTCAATATGCAATGTAAAATCTGATTCAGGAATATTTTTGTTACTTGTTGCAGGGTTTGTTCCTGAAATTCAGCACATCCGCCAGTGTTGCATTCCCGCGTGGTTTTCTTTTTTGTTAATTGAGTACAGGTGAATAACCACCGGATTCTTCGCCGATCGCCCAGTGTGGGTATGTGCCATCTTTTGATAGGCTAACAACAACAGCAACATTGGCCACGCTATCAGCTTCCGCAAGTTAGGTTCACGCAAGCTCCACTTCAGGTTGATCTGATCTCCTTGCAACGAGTTGCTGATACGCAGGCTGACCCCGTCTTCTATTACGACCATATTTACCCGTCCCATGCGAAACATATGCGCGAAAATATCCTAAATGGTCGTCTTTCTGAACACCTACACAATTTCCCTCATCATACTGTTCTCTCCACTGATGCCTCCGGTATCTGTGAGAAGGCGGCGATTGGGATATATTCGCAGGATCTGGCTTGGAGCTATTCCGTTCGTATCCCTGATTATACTTCTAATTCTTCGTATAGTTTCTGGCAATTGGTTTGGTTCTTCTCAAAATTCCCAGACATGTAGCACGGGTTCTTATTCTTGCAGACTGCCTCTCAGTTTTAGGCTCTCTCCAAAACTCCGGAAAATCTTTATTGAATCGGCCGCTTAGGTTTTTCGTTCCGTGCACAGTGCGTGAGATGCGCTTTGTCCGGGTACCTGCAGGCATTCGGGTGTCTATTTTAACGAGGTGGCTGATTTATTGGCAAGGTCAGCTCTCAGCGCTCCTGTAATCTATCCCGTCCCTCACCTCATTCTGTTGGAAACTTCACGTTTCCAGTGGTTCCAACATATTTCAGCCAGCTTGAGTGATCCGTTGCTCAATACCGTGGATTTTCACCACTTAAAGTACCCATGGGATGTCCGGTGGTGTAAATCAAGGCGTTTTGAGGTGTCAATGACGCTTCTGCGATGCAGAATCCCTCACTTAAATTTGTACTTACGCAGATACGGGTTCCCTGCGACAAACCTTTGTGTCTCATGTGGGCAAGTTGAAACATTAGACCATTTTCTCCTCTCTTGCCGGCGGTTGTTCAAGGAAAGCAGTATTTGGAGGTCCCTCTTCCAGTTCTTCTCTCGTTCGGTGCGAGCGCCAAGGAATTCCCGTTAAGCAGTGTTTGTGGCTACCTTCATGATTACATAAGTGCGACTGATCGGTTACCTTGTTAGCTGTATACAAAATTCTGTATCATGTCCAAAATGCTTGATTCTATTCCTGGTAATTCATATTTCTTAAATTATGTGAATTTTCCTTTCTTTATCTTGATTCAGTCTTCTACGCCGCCGCCTCAAGTCTTTTTTTCCCCCGTGCAAATACTTCATTGGCAAATCTCCACTGTACCTTGGCCAATCCCCCCGCGTGGGTATGTGCCATATTTACTGAGGTGAAGAAGAAGAGTGTGGACTACAAACACTATCCGTACTTGTGCTCTGTGTTTTTTTTTTGTCTGTTTGCAATGTAAGCCATTACTAGGTGGAAAGGCATGCACGTAATGGACTTACCCTGTGCACATGAATGCGGAAAGCTGGCCATGGTTGTCCAAGCATTGCCAACAAAGCAACGGGACCTTCAAGAAAGAGGATAGGGTTGTGACCCCTCACATGCAATGATTTTCATACAATTTGAAAATGTGGCAATTTACAGCAGTCCCGTGGTTATATTGTTGCAAAACAAGCCAGCTCATTTAGGCAAAAACATTTTTAGAGGCTGCCAAAAAGGAACATGTCAAAAAGTTACACATAGCATCCTGTTTCATTGATGTTGTTTATATGTGTGGTAAACGATATGAACAAGCATCTCTTTGTTGGTTAACTGCTTTGCTATCCACGCACTGACATGCAGTACATACACAATCACAGTCCAGTGACTGCAGAGCGGTCTGCAACCAGTAACTTGCAACTATACTATGCAGCAAGCTTCTTTGCACGGTATTTGTTACATTTATCGAACGATGAGATGGAATTGGTATGGCTATTTCTACACAGTGCATTTCCTAAAGACTCCTTTCTGCCATACTGTATTTTTTACCCAAAAAGCTTCCTACAGAGTCATTTAAATTGCTACGTATTGTGACGTTCCTTGTGTGTGCTACGAGGTTCCGCGTTCGACGGCGCGACGTAGACGGAGCCCCCAGTGGCGACGAAAGCACAACCGGACCCCCCTTTCCATAGTGTCGGCACGAGTCGAACGCCGCCGCCGCCGCGGGGAAACGGGCTTTATCCTCCCCAATTGCCGTGGCGGTTCCATGGGCGGCCTCGTTTCGGCGGGCCTCGCCCCGTGGCAAGACGGCGGGCCTCATCAATCAACCCTCCCGAGCACATCTCAGGACAAGGGACCACTTTCCCGGCCTTTTAGTGACCTCGCGTTCCGGCCTTGAGGGGCGAGTGTCATTTGATGGAGAACGGAGGCCGGTGACCCGCGGGAACTGTCAGCGGGCCAGAGCGCGCCTTACCTTGAGGAGCGAGTGTCATTTGATGGAGAACGGAGGCCGGTGACCCGCGGGAACTGTCAGCGGGCCAGAGCGCGCCTTACCACAGCCGACGCTATGCGCTACCTCGAAGACAACCTTCTTTCCCTCGGATTCAACACGTGAGGGGGCGAGACCATAAGTGCGGTGGTGTGTTTGTGAACCCAAGTGAAAACCCTAGCCCCCCTCCTTCCCCTCCGGCGTGGGCGTCCTCACCCTAGGGAGTGTGGGGAGAAGAGGATATAAAAATCGACAAGCAGTACGGAAGGAGCACGCTCAGGACGACATCGTTCGCCAAGGGGGGGCCTTCAGCGCCGAAGCCCGACGGCGTGCAGCTTCTGCCAGCAACCGTTCGAGCTCAACTCCGGAGCCGCTCCATCGTCCCCATGAAGTCGTCGGCACGTAAGCTCGGACGCCCCAGCCTCTGATGTATAATCTTAATCATGTGTAATTATTGAATATATCTGTTTGTTTAAACTGAGCCATACGGTGTCTCTTTGCCTCTTCCTCCCGTGTGGACCTGCGCATTATGGGCGGTCATCACACTGGTGTCAGAAGTGGGGTCTCAAAAGCAAATGTCCTCTGAATGCTGCGACATTCATGACTTCAAAATTGTAATCAAAAGGGAATCACGGGACTGATTGTGGGACTCTTACCCCCCATTTGAGAGGCTTGAGGCACCGGAGGGCTTGAGAAAAAAAATGTCTGTATCTGAGGGAGCTCCCACTCCACAGCCGTCGCTCGGAGCAAGCATGCTGGCATTAGGAAGCGTCATTCCGACGTTTACGGGAGATAAGACAGGGGTTCCAATCTGCGATTTCTTTTCCATGCTAGAAGAGATTGGGAAAATGGGGGGATGGTCCGATGCTCAAATGCTGGGAATGGCGAGGTGTAAGATGGCAGGAGCTGCTCATGATTTTGCATGGCGAGACGAAAAAGTAAAATCCTCAAAATCATTTGCGGAATTTAAGAAGCTCGCGTTTGAGCATTTCGACACTGAACCACGTCACGTGCGGGTACAGACGTTCCGTGACGCCGGACAGATGGTAGGGGAGGACGTGCGAACGTTTGCGTCGCGGCTTCAGCGCTTAGCGCGCGATACGTTAAGCAGGGAGGAGGAAGGAGACCAGCTAAAGAAGAAATACGCGGAGGATATACTTAAAGAGGAAATGACCGCTTTGTTCGTGGCTGGTCTGCAAGACCACGTGCGCCGCTTCGTGCTCTCGCGCAAGCCGAGCAATTTCGACCAAGCCGTGGAGGCCGCATTGGATGAGGAACGAAATGAGGCGTTAACGACCGCCGCAGCGAGAGTACGCGTCATAGAGAGAGCGGTGCTCAACCCAGAGGTTGCTCTCTTGACAGAGCGGTTAGATCGCTTAGAACAGCTGCTATCTCAGCAGGTAGAACGCCAGGTTGAAGCGCGCGCTCAACAGCGCCCATTCGCTGGAAACCGGAGACCGCCACAAAGCTACAGGCGCGGTATGCGAGATTTTGAAGAAATCGTATGCTTCGCTTGCCAGGGTCGCGGACACATCGCCAGGTTCTACCAAAACGTGCGCCGTGGGGAGCCAGAAAGAGAAGCAGGCGAGACACGCCCTAAGCAAGCCTACAGCGGGGCTCCAGATACCGAGACAAAAAACTAGTTATTCCTCCCCAGCCTGAGGAGCGTGGGGAGGAAGCAGTGGATGATGAGGTGGTGGTAGTTTGTGTGGCCGACGAGGCATGCCCTGTTGTGCGTTACAAGTTAAATGGTTGTTGCATGGAATTGTTGATAGATACGGGGTCAAAGGTGACATTGCTTAAGGAGAGCAGTTTTAACACGCTTCGAAGGAAGGGGGACCGCGAGGTGTTGGAAGCGTCTGGTGGTATGGCAACCAAATTTGTAGGCATAACGGGGGATCCTCTTGGCATAAGTGGACTCTACCGGTTACACTTCTCTCTCGGCGGAATTGCATTGGAGCACCCCTGCTACGTATGCCCGGACACAGTGTCTCTGCCAAACGGAGTGTCAGGTATATTAGGGCAGGATTTTTTCAGAAAAGGGAAGGTAGTAGTCTCATTCTCTGAGGAAGAGGTTAATGCGGGCGGCTCAAAAGTTCCGTTTTTGAACAGGAGAGGGGCTGAGATTCGCATTACCGATATTGACACCCGTCAAACAGTGGGATCATTGGAAAAGGTATATTCGCGGGTTGCCGTCAGGCTGGTCGATGAGGCGGTCGTCCTCCCTTGGTCGGAGCACATTTTGTACGCGTTTGTGCCTTCACATGTAGAGAGCGGCGCCGTGGAAGTGCTTGAGCCGGTCGACTCTCTCAGCAATGGCCTGAAGGCAGCCGCGTGCCTCGTGACAGTTAATGACGCCCACAGAGTGCCCCTACGGGTGGTTAACTGTAGCCAGCAGCCACTGAGCCTTCCCAAGAACAAAACATTGGCTTTCTTCACCTCTGCGATAGAGAAACGTGAGCCCACCGATACGGTACTCGCAACTGTAGAGCATGCTAGTCCTTCGGCTGCTCCAAAGGTGTCGTTCGATCTGTCTCACGTAAAATCCAGGGAGAGCGAGGCTCTGGCTGGTTTGCTGAACGACTACTCGGAGGTATTCGCCGCGTCCAACCTGGATTTGGGCTGCTGTGGCGTTATAAAGCACAGGATAGAAACCGGCACTTCATCGCCCGTTTACCAGCGTGCGTACAGGATCCCTTACTCCCAACGTGAGGAGAT
Organism: Amblyomma americanum; assembly: GCF_052857255.1. NCBI lineage: Eukaryota > Metazoa > Arthropoda > Arachnida > Ixodida > Ixodidae > Amblyomma > Amblyomma americanum. Next base: position 446,161,477 of record NC_135497.1, read on the forward strand.
GGAGCGGCAGGTGCAGGACCTGATTGATCGCGGCATTGTCGAACACTCAAAGTCACCCTGGGGAGCACCAGCACTATTGGTGGAAAAGCCAGATGGCTCGTATCGATTGGTAGTGGACTACCGCAAACTAAATGCCGTAACTCGCATCGATCCATACCCCATCCCCAATATACAGGAGACGCTTTCTCAGCTGGGCTCTGCCAGGTACTTCACGGTAGTGGACATGGCGGCGGGATTCTGGCAGATAGCAATGGATCCGGCAGATGCCGAGAAAACGGCATTCAACACGCCCTCAGGGCACTATGAATGGAAAAGAATGCCGATGGGTCTGGCCAACAGCCCTGCTGTCTGGCAGAGAACCGCTGATGTTATCCTGGCAGGTCTTCTGGGGAGGCTGTGCTTCGTGTATATGGATGACATAATCATATACAGTGACAGTTTTGAGAACCATTTGCGCGATATTGAGCAAGTTTTGGTGCGACTAAGAGGAGCGGGTCTCAAGCTGAAGCCCTCTAAGTGCCAATTCCTCAAAAACGAGGTGAAATACCTCGGGCACGTTGTTTCAGCTGACGGCGTGCGACCGGACCCTGAGAAACTAAGGTGTGTCTCGGATTTTCCATCCCCGACTAGCGTCCGCCAGGTCCGGCAGTTTCTCGGCCTGATCGGTTACTGCCGAAGGCACATAGAGGAGTTCGCCAAGCTCGCTAAGCCGCTCACCGCCTTAACAGCCAAAAATGTCGCCTTTCGCTGGGACGAAAACGCGGAGGATGCTTTTGGGGCCCTGAAAAGGAAGCTAATGAGTGCACCGCTGTTGCGCCACTCGGATTTTAATTTGCCCTTCGTTATGGCCACAGATGCGTCAAAGTTCGCAGTTGGTGCCGTGCTATCTCAGGTTATCGAGGGCAAAGAACATCCCATTGCTTTTGCTAGCCGACAGCTGAGCCCCACAGAGCAAAAGTACGGAGCTACGGAAAGGGAGTGCCTCGCCGTTGTCTGGGCAGTAAAGCACTTCAGATGCTGCCTTCATGGCCGCAAATTCAAGCTAGTCACAGACTGCCATCCTCTGAAATGGGTGATGAGTGTCAGGGACCCTAGCTCGCGACTCGCTAGATGGAATCTACACCAGCAGGAATACTACTTTGAAGTTGAGCACAAGTCAGGAAAGACACATCTGAATGCTGATGCACTCAGCCGCACAGCTGCCGTGGCAGCTATAGATGAGTTTGTCCCCGTAGTCGACCCCGCCGAATTACGCACAGAGCAGTGCAAAGATCCTGACCTGAAGCGAATAATCGAAAGCTTAGAGGGCGCACCGTCTCACCCCGAACAGCTAGGTTTTTTCATTGGCAAAGACGGCACCCTGTGTCGGCGCACGAGGCCAACCAGGAAAGGGAGACCAGAGAAACCGCTTGGGAGAGAGTCATCATACCTCGGTCGTGGACAGAAAGGGTTCTTCGCGCGTTTCACGATGCGCCATGCGCCGGTCATTTTGTCGTAGCGAAGACACGCAGGCGTGTGGAGCGTTTGTACTTTTGGAGTGGCATGCGACAAGATGTTAGAGACTACTGTGCGAAGTGTCATTCCTGTCTCGAAAGAAAAACACCCAAGGGACGAATACCAGCTCCAATTCAGCCGTTCCCTGAGGTTTCGGCTCCCTTCGAGCGGTCAGGTATGACCATAATGGGCCCATTGCCCACGACCACTTCCGGAAACAAGTACATTTTAGTATTTGTCGATCACCTTTCAAAATACGCGGAAGCGGTAGCACTCCCAGATCAGAAGGCAGACACGGTTGCAAGAGCATTTGTCGAACAGATCGTGCTCCGACATGGACCCCCGAGGCAACTCTTGACAGATCGGGGAACGAACTTCATGTCGCAGCTAATGAGGAGAGTTTGCGAGCTGCTTAAGATCGCTAAGAAGCAGACAACACCGTACCATCCGGCTTGCAACGGCGCGGTGGAGCGACTGCGACTGAACCAAACCGTGGCCGGGTTCCTGTCGCATTTTGTTTCGCGCGACCAGCGGGACTGGGACTTGTGGCTCCCGTATGCAATGTTTGCCTACAATTCCGCAGCTCACGAGAGCACGGGCGAATCGCCATTCTTTCTTCTCTACGGCCGAGACCCGGACCAGCCTAGTGAAGTGCCAGAGGGCCCCCGTCGTGTCCCATACGCTTCACTGGACGACTATAAGGTTGAGCTAGAATCGCGCTTGCAAGTGGCGAGTGACGTCGCAAAGGAGGCCTTAAAGAAAGCGGCGAAGCGCAGGAAGGAGGTGCACGATCGCAGTGCTAGAGACGCGCCGTTTGATGTGGGGGACAGCGTGTACATTGAAAACTGCCAAAGGCAGATTGGGCTAGCTCGTAAGTTCCAGACGAAGTGGAGAGGACCGTGCGAGGTTGTCGAGAAGCTTTCTCCGGTAAACTTCAGAGTCCGAGACGTGAACCGGCGCTTGATAAGGATACACGCAAATCGCCTCAAGTCGGCACCGGTTCAGTATTCACGAAATGAGGAAAGGGAAAGCGCGGATTTTGATGGGGACAGAAGTGAAGCGGAGCGCGCAGATAGTTCGCAAGAAACGCCCTCTCCTGCATTTGTACGGCAGGCGCCAGAGGTGACGGCCGGAATGCCACTGGATTTACTTCATGCATTGCTAGAAGAAGAAGCGCGCGAGGTAGCCGCGCAGATAACGCCAGGAGAGGCTCCTGCCACGAGCCCTCGCGAGTCCCAAAGCAGAGAAAGGGTCACAGACTTAGTATGACTCATGAAGGCCGATATCCGCTGCGAAATCGGAAAGCTAAGTCGGACTAATGGCGTAAACAGAGCGGAGTTGTGAACTGGTTAGAATTGTGTAATGCCGCAGCTCATAACATTGCTATGTGCTTATGTGTTAAGTTATCGGAGTTGGTAGTTAAACCTTTCTGTCATTAAGTAACACCTTCACAGGAGAGCATGCGGAGCGCATGCAGAACCTGCCCTACTTCCTTTCGTTATCTATATTTTTGTCTGTGCCGTGATCGTGCTAGAAGTGGGAGCTCCTTTGTAACTGTGGTAAATTTATTTCGTCCAGTTTGGACTAGAAAGGAGAGGCTTGGGTGCTGAGTTTCATGTTTATCTGTAAAAGAAGATCAGTGCTGCCCCTGCAGACGCCAGTTATGACAGCGGAGGCATATGGTGTTGTGCAGTGGTGTTGGGTGCAGCGAAAAGTGTTTTGTCGGACGCACTGTGCGAGGCGATTCAGAAAGACAAGGGGAGCTGCATGGACTCAAATGTTCGGAGAACATTCTTCTGGAGGGTGAGCGAGTGTGACGTTCCTTGTGTGTGCTACGAGGTTCCGCGTTCGACGGCGCAGCGTAGACGGAGACCCAGATGACAGCGGCATCATCAATTACCCAGCCATGCTCTTTGAGAGTGACGACCCGAACGAAGGGGGTTAAGCCCAACCGGACCCAACCGGACCCGCCGCCGCCGCCGCAGGGAAACGGGCTTTATCCTTCCCAATTGCCGTGGCGGTTCCAGGGGAGGCCTCCCGAGCACATCCCAGGACAAGGGACCACTTTCCCGGCCGGTGACCCGCGGGAACTGTCAGCGGGCCAGAGTGCGCCTTACCTTGAGGAGCGAGTGTCAGTTGATGGATGGAGAATGAAGAATAGACGGAGCCCGCAGTGGCGGCGAAAGCACAACCGGACCCCCCTTTCCATAGTGTCCGCACGAGTCGAACGCCGCCGCCGCCGCGGGGAAACGGGCTTTATCCTCCCCAATTGCCGTGGCGGTTCCAGGGGCGGCCTCGTTTCGGCGGGCCTGGCCCCGTGGCAAGACGGCGGGCCTCATCAATCAACCCTCCCGAGCACATCCCAGGACAAGGGACCACTTTCCCAACCTTTTAGTGACCTCGCGTTCCGGCCTTGAGGGGCGAGTGTCATTTGATGGAGAACGGAGGCCGGTGACCCGCGGGAACTGTCAGCGGGCCAGAGCGCGCCTTACCACAGCCGACGCTATGCGCTACCTCGAAGACAACCTTCTTTCCCTCGGACTCAACACGTGAGGGGGGCGAGACCATAAGTGCGGTGGTGTGTTTGTGCGCCCAAGTGAAAGCCCTAGCCCCCCTCCTTCCCCTCCGGCGTGGGCGTCCTCACCCTAGGGAGTGTGGGGAGAAGAGGATATAAAAATCGACAAGCAGTACTGAAGGAGCACGCTCAGGACGACATCGTTCGCCAAGGGGGCTTTCAGCGCCGAAGCCCGACGGCGTGCAGCTTCTTCCAGCAACCGTTCGAGCTCAACTCCGGAGCCGCTCCATCGTCCCCATGAAGTCGTCGGCACGTAAGCTCGGACGCCCCAGCCTCTGATGTATAATCTTAATCATGTGTAATTATTGAATATATCTGTTTGTTTAAACTGAGAAATACGGTGTCTCTTTGCCTCTCCGTCCCGTGTGGACCTGCGCATTATGGGCGGTCATCACAGTATAAAGATGTTTGTAGCAGGTGTGGGAGCCCGAACAAAAAAAAATGTTTTAATTTTCCTTAATTCTTCAGTATTCCTGATTATCACGACATGGGCATCTATATGTTGGTACAACTTTTTTCAGGCATCACAACTGATGCACCGATGTGTTTGGTACTAATTCATCTTCAGACCTTTCAGGTCTGTTCGGTAAACAAAAAATACGAAATAATAGTTGGCTGCATTAGTTTTCACTGAGATAACTAGCATCACACAGCCTGCTCTTGAAATTCCTCTAGCTGTCGGTAATTGGCTTCATTGTATAGCTTCATACTTGTTTCATTTCAACTCTGAACACTGCTCTTTTCACCGCACATAGCGACATGGCGCGCGGAGCCCCGTGGGAATGGGCGAGGAGGATTCAGAGGTCGGCTGCTACTTCCCTGGAATCCAAACACAGCTATAGGCACCTGCAAGTCACGGTTAATTTCGGAAAAGCAGCTTTGCCCGCTTCCTTTCGTCGTCTTGTCCGTCGTGCGTCGCGGCGAACCCGACAAAGGGGAGGCCATCAACCCCCTTAGCCTCCCCCTCCCCTCCTGAAGCAGAGGAAAGATCCCACAAATAGTTTCCTAGAGAGGTCCTTTCTTTTTTCGTGCGGTCAACGAGGGGTCAAACGACAGGCCCAAGCAGTGTGAGGCAACGTTCTCTGTTCAATCTAAAGACGCAAGCTTACACTGCAAAATGAAACCTTGTCTTTCTATTCCAAATGCAATTTCATTTCATTTTTACAAAATGCATGTTACATACTACAGAGATGCAAGGGCTAAAAGCTGCTAAAAAGCAGCTTGACTGAGCCCAAGCGCCTCTGAAATGGCAGTACACGACAAACGCACTTCAAGCAAAAAAAAATGTTTACATATACGTATAAAAAGCATTAAGAAATGTTTACGTGCTCTTAACGCAGCGCTATCTACGTTCTTTTATTGATGACGCCATGAGCAGAGCTTCAAATCTGAACCGTAGTCTAATACTCCAGGGGCACCGAAGAGATAACCGAAATGATTACACTACAAACCTTATTCTCACATTTAACAGTAACGCACCAAACATAAACAGAATTCTTAATAAGCACTTTAATATTCTCCAGCAAAGTCAGCGACTATCGAAAATATTTACATGCGCACGCCGCGTGATTTACAGGCGTGCCAAAAACATTCAGAACCATCTAGTCCACTCCAAGGAACACAAAACCCCAAAATATGGATGCCAGCCCTGTGGTAAAGGTCGCTGCAAAGTTTGCAAGCACATGAAGACTCCGTGTTCCGCAACTAGTACGAGGTCAGTTTTCCAGCATTCAATCAACGGCAAGTTTGACTGCTACTCATCAAACATTATTTACCTTCTTGAATGCACTGTGTATAACCAGCAATACATAGGAGAGACAAACACTGCATTCCGCATTCGATTTAACCACCACCGAGCACACACCAAGTCTCTCCCCAATCTTCCCCTATCCAAGCATGTAAACTCAGGACACCCATTTGACCAACTAAAAGTAACAATTATTCAAGGGGGCTTCAAAAACAGGCGAGAACGTGAACAACGTGAATTCTATTTTATCCACAAGTTTAATACTATTCAAGAATGTCTTAACGAAAAGCCTGGTATCCTTTATTTTATTCACGACCTCCAAACAAAATAATACTGCACCTCTCGTTAATTGGCTAACTCTGATATACCCTTTATAACTCCTATAGTGTATATCCCAGGCAATCATACCCCTCCTTACTTACACTATCCTGCCTCGTGCAGTATTGATAAGCGTTGACGTTCTTTCCTTACTTTTTTCCGACAATTTGAAATCTTTGTACACAGCTAGCCAAGCCCTCCTCCACTACAACCAAGTATTCCCGACGAAGTCGGTTCAACGACCCGCCCAGGGAGAGGGGTGCACTGTTCAGTGAAACCCAGAGCCCCTGAGTAAGTTCTTACACATGTGCTCGTTAACGTAGCCCACTCCTTCCTTAACGTTCTAGCCCTCGGCTCACCGGAAATTAGTGAGACCCCCCAAAAGGCGCCTGGTTTGGCCTGTTCGTCGCTGCCAGTGTCATTTGCGCAGCGGCGCCTCTTTGGCCACGCATATGCAGCGGCGCCCATCTTTGTGCATTTTGTTTGTGTCTTGTTTGCACGTTTTGCTTTCGTACGCCTGTGGTTGCCGCGCTGCCCATGTCCACCGCACCGCCTTCCTCTCCCTTTCTCTGGTTTCGCCATCTCCTTTTTTTACCCCGTCCTTCCTTACTATAATAGTTTCCCCTTTTTTTCTTTTCTTTCTATTTTTTGCTTCCTCCCCCAATCTTGTCCCTGTCTGCTCCCCGCACCCCTATCTTTATTTTTTTACTTTCTGTTCAATTTTTTGAACTGTTGTTGCTATTTGCTTGTTACACTCCTTTTGCACTCCTCTGCAGCTCACAAACTTAAAACGTTCATTTGACGCGAGACCACTACAGTCCTGAAGAAGACCGCACCGCTCGAAACGTTGATAAATAAATGTGTCGCTGTAGAAGTGCCCACTTCTCTTAAATTTCTCTCTCTCTCTCTCTCTCTCTCTCTGTATATATATATATATATATATATATATATATATATATTAGAGCAAACACAAAAACAACGAAGCAAGTGACATATAGATTAAATGCAATGAAAACAATGAGCATGTATGTTCACTAACAATAGTTTACAGACGCATGAAAACAAAGAGAAGACCCAAGAAAAATAAAGAGAAAAGAAACACTCAATAGGCATATGTGATGACCCCCATAATGCGCAGGTCCACACGGGACGGAGAGGCAAAGAGACACCGTATGGCTCAGTTTAAACAAACAGATATATTCAATAATTACACATGATTAAGATTATACATCAGAGGCTGGGGCGTCCGAGCTTACGTGCCGACGACTTCATGGGGACGATGGAGCGGCTCCGGAGTTGAGCTCGAACGGTTGCTGGCAGAAGCTGCACGCCGTCGGGCTTCGGCGCTGAAGGCCCTCTTGGCGAACGATGTCGTCCTGAGCGTCCTCCTTCTGTACTGCTTGTCGATTTTTATATCCTCTTCTCCACACTCCCTAGGGTGAGGACGCCCACGCCGGAGGGTGGGAGGGGGGCTAGGGCATTCACTTGGGCGCACAAACATACCACCGCACTTATGGTCTCGCCCCCCTCACGTGTTGAGTCCGAGGGAAAGAAGGTTGTCTTCGAGGTAGCGCATAGCGTCGGCTGTGGTAAGGCGCGCTCTGGCCCGCTGACAGTTCCCGCGGGTCACCGGCCTCCATTCTCCAACCATCAACTGACACTCGCTCCTCAAGGTAAGGCGCGCTCTGGCCCGCTGACAGTTCCCGCGGGTCACCGGCCGGGAAAGTGGTTCCTTGTCCTGGGATGTGCTCGGGAGGCCTCCCCTGGAACCGCCACGGCAATTGGGAAGGATAAAGCCCGTTTCCCCGCGGCGGCGGCGGCGGGTCCGGTTGGGTCCGGTTGGGCTTAACCCCCTTCGTTCGGGTCGTCACTCTCAAAGAGCATGGCTGGGTAATTGATGATGCCGCTGTCATCTGGGTCTCCGTCTACGCTGCGCCGTCGAACGCGGAACCTCGTAGCACACACAAGGAACGTCACACTCGCTCACCCTCCAGAAGAATGTTCTCCGAACATTTGAGTCCATGCAGCTCCCCTTGTCTTTCTGAATCGCCTCGCACAGTGCGTCCGACAAAACACTTTTCGCTGCACTCAACACCACTGCACAACACCATATGCCTCCGCTGTCATAACTGGCGTCTCCAGTGGCAGCACTGATCTTTTTTTACAGATAAGCATGAAACTCAGCACCCAAGCCTCTCCTTTCTAGTCCAAACTGGATGAAATAAATTTACCACAGTTACAAAGGAGCTCCCACTTCTAGCACGATCACGGCACAGACAAAAATATAGATAACGAAAGGAAGTAGGGCAGGTTCTGCATGCGCTCCGCATGCTCTCCTGTGAAGGTGTTACTTAATGACAGAAAGGTTTAACTACCAACTCCGATAACTTAACACATAAGCACATAGCAATGTTATGAGCTGCGGCATTACACAATTCTAACCAGTTCACAACTCCGCTCTGTTTACGCCATAATTCCGACTTAGCTTTCCGATTTCGCAGCGGATATCGGCCTTCATGAGTCATACTAAGTAAGTCTGTGACCCTTTGTCTGCTTTGGGACTCGCGAGGGCTCGTCGCAGGAGCCTCTCCTGGCGTTATCTGCGCGGCAACCTCGCGCGCTTCTTCTTCTAGCAATGCATGAAGTAAATCCAGTGGCATTCCGGCCGTCACCTCTGGCGCCTGCCGAACAAATGCAGGAGAGGGCGTTTCTTGCGAACTATCTGCGCGCTCCGCTTCACTTCTGTCCCCATCAAAATCCGCGCTTTCCCTTTCCTCATTTCGTGAATACTGAACCGGTGCCGACTTGAGGCGATTTGCGTGTATCCTTATCAAGCGCTGGTTCACGTCTCGGACTCTGAAGTTTACCGGAGAAAGCTTCTCGACAACCTCGCACGGTCCTCTCCACTTCGTCTGGAACTTACGAGCTAGCCCAATCTGCCTTTGGCAGTTTTCAATGTACACGCTGTCCCCCACATCAAACGGCGCGTCTCTAGCACTGCGATCGTGCACCTCCTTCCTGCGCTTCGCCGCTTTCTTTAAGGCCTCCTTTGCGACGTCCCTCGCCACTTGCAAGCGCGATTCTAGCTCAACCTTATAGTCGTCCAGTGAAGCGTATGTGACACGACGGGGGCCCTCTGGCACTTCACTAGGCTGGTCCGGGTCTCGGCCGTAGAGAAGAAAGAATGGCGATTCGCCCATGCTCTCGTGTGCTGCGGAATTGTAGGCAAACATTGCATACGGGAGCCACAGTCCCAGTCCCGCTGGTCGCGCGAAACAAAATGCGACAGGAACCCGGCCACGGTTTGGTTCAGTCGCTCCACCGCGCCGTTGCAAGCCGGATGGTACGGTGTTGTCTGCTTCTTAGCGATCTTAAGCAGCTCGCAAACTCTCCTCATTAGCTGCGACACGAAGTTCGTTCCCCGATCTGTCAAGAGTTGCCTCGGGGGTCCATGTCGGAGCACGATCTGTTCGACAAATGCTCTTGCAACCGTGTCTGCCTTCTGATCTGGGAGTGCTACCGCTTCCGCGTATTTTGAAAGGTGATCGACAAATACTAAAATGTACTTGTTTCCGGAAGTGGTCGTGGGCAATGGGCCCATTATGTCCATACCTGTCCGCTCGAAGGGAGCCGAAACCTCAGGGAACGGCTGAATTGGAGCTGGTCTTCGTCCCTTGGGTGTTTTTCTTTCGAGACAGGAATGACACTTCGCACAGTAGTCTCTAACATCCTGTCGCATGCCACTCCAAAAGTACAAACGCTCCACACGCCTGCGTGTCTTCGCTACGACAAAATGACCGCCGCGTGGCGCATCGTGAAACGCGCGAAGAACCCTTTCTGTCCACGACCGAGGTATGACGACTCTCTCCCAAGCGGTTTTCTCTGGTCTCCCTTTCCTGGTTGGCCTCGTGCGCCGACACAGGGTGCCGTCTTTGCCAATGAAATAACCTAGCTGTTCGGGGTGAGACCGTGCGCCTTCTAAGGTTTCGATTATTCGCTTCAGGTCAGGATCTTTGCTCTGCTCTGTGCGTAATTCGGCGGGGTCGACTACGGGGACAAACTCATCTATAGCTGCCACGGCAGCTGTGCGGCTGAGTGCATCAGCATTCAGATGTGTCTTTCCTGACTTGTGCTCAACTTCAAAGCAGTATTCCTGCAGGTGTAGATTCCATCTAGCGAGTCGCGAGCTAGGGTCCCTGACACTCATCACCCATTTCAGAGGATGGCAGTCTGTGACTAGCTTGAATTTGCTGCCGTAAAGGTAGCATCTGAAGTGCTTTACTGCCCAGACAACGGCGAGGCACTCCCTTTCCGTAGCTCCGTACTTTTGCTCTGTGGGGCTCAGCTGTCGGCTGGCAAAAGCAACGGGATGTTCTTTGCCCTCGATAACCTGAGATAGCACGGCAGCAACTGCGAACTTTGACGCATCTGTGGCCATAACGAAGGGCAAATTAAAATCCGGGTGGCGCAACAGCGGTGCACTCATTAGCTTCCTTTTCAGAGCCCCAAAAGCATCCTCCGCGTTTTCGTCCCAGCGAAAGGCGACATTTTTGGCTGTTAAGGCGGTGAGCGGCTTAGCGAGCTTGGCGAACTCCTCGATATGCCTTCGGTAGTAACCGATCAGGCCGAGAAACTGCCGGACCTGGCGGATGCTAGTCGGGGATGGAAAATCCGAGACACACCTTAGTTTCTCAGGGTCCGGTCGCACGCCGTCAGCTGAAACAACGTGCCCGAGGTATTTCACCTCGTTTTTGAGGAATTGGCACTTAGAGGGCTTCAGCTTGAGACCCGCTCCTCTTAGTCGCAATAAAACCTGCTCAATATCCCGCAAATGGTTCTCAAAACTGTCACTGTATATGATTATGTCATCCATATACACGAAGCACAGCCTCCCCAGAAGACCTGCCAGGATAACATCAGCGGTTCTCTGCCAGACAGCAGGGCTGTTGGCCAGACCCATCGGCATTCTTTTCCATTCATAGTGCCCTGAGGGCGTGTTGAATGCCGTTTTCTCGGCATCTGCCGGATCCATTGCTATCTGCCAGAATCCCGCCGCCATGTCCACTACCGTGAAGTACCTGGCAGAGCCCAGCTGAGAAAGCGTCTCCTGTATATTGGGGATGGGGTATGGATCGATGCGAGTTACGGCATTTAGTTTGCGGTAGTCCACTACCAATCGATACGAGCCATCTGGCTTTTCCACCAATAGTGCTGGTGCTCCCCAGGGTGACTTTGAGTGTTCGACAATGCCGCGATCAATCAGGTCCTGCACCTGCCGCTCCATCTCCTCACGTTGGGAGTAAGGGATCCTGTACGCACGCTGGTAAACGGGCGATGAAGTGCCGGTTTCTATCCTGTGCTTTATAACGCCACAGCAGCCCAAATCCAGGTTGGACGCGGCGAATACCTCCGAGTAGTCGTTCAGCAAACCAGCCAGAGCCTCGCTCTCCCTGGATTTTACGTGAGAAAGATCGAACGACACCTTTGGAGCAGCCGAAGGACTAGCATGCTCTACAGTTGCGAGTACCGTATCGGTGGGCTCACGTTTCTCTATCGCAGAGGTGAAGAAAGCCAATGTTTTGCTCTTGGGAAGGCTCAGTGGCTGCTGGCTACAGTTAACCACCCGTAGGGGCACTCTGTGGGCGTCATTAACTGTCACGAGGCACGCGGCTGCCTTCAGGCCATTGCTGAGAGAGTCGACCGGCTCAAGCACTCCCACGGCGCCGCTCTCTACATCTGAAGGCACAAACGCGTACAAAATGTGCTCCGACCAAGGAAGGACGACCGCCTCATCGACCAGCCTGACGGCAACCCGCTAATATACCTTCTCCAATGATCCCACTGTTTGACGGGTGTCAATATCGGTAATGCGAATCTCAGCCCCTCTCCTGTTCAAAAACGGAACTTTTGAGCCGCCCGCATTAACCTGTTCCTCAGAGAATGAGACTACTACCTTCCCTTTTCTCAAAAAATCCTGCCCTAATATACCTGACACTCCGTTTGGCAGAGACACCGTGTCCGGGCATACGTAGCAGGGGTGCTCCAATGCAATTCCGCCGAGAGAGAAGTGTAACCGGTAGACTCCACTTATGCCAAGAGGATCCCCCGTTATGCCTACAAATTTGGTTGCCATACCACCAGACGCTTCCAACACCTCGCGGTCCCCCTTCCTTCGAAGCGTGTTAAAACTGCCCTCCTTAAGCAATGTCACCTTTGACCCCGTATCTATCAACAATTCCATGCAACAACCATTTAACTTGCAACGCACAGCAGGGCATGCCTCGTCGGCCACACAAACTACCACCACCTCATCATCCACTGCTCCCTCCCCACGCTCCTCAGGCTGGGGAGGACTATCTAGTTTTTTGTCTCGGTATCTGGAGCCCCGCTGTAGGCTTGCTTAGGGCGTGTCTCGCCTGCTTCTCTTTGTGGCTCCCCACGGCGCACGTTTTGGCAGAACCTGGCGATGTGTCCGCGACCCTGGCAAGCAAAGCATACGATTTCTTCAAAATCTCGCATACCGCGCCTGTAGCTTTGTGGCGGTCTCCGGTTTCCAGCGAATGGGCGCTGTTGAGCGCGCGCTTCAACCTGGCGTTCTACCTGCTGAGATAGCAGCTGTTCTAAGCGATCTAACCGCTCTGTCAAGAGAGCAACCTCTGGGTTGAGCACCACTCTCTCTATGACGCGTACTCTCGCTGCGGCTGTCGTTAACGCCTCATTTCGTTCCTCATCCAATGCGGCCTCCACGGCTTGGTCGAAATTGCTCGGCTTGCGCGAGAGCACGAACCGGCGCACGGGGTCTTGCAGACCAGCCACGAACAAAGCGGTCATTTCCTCTTTAAGTATATCCTCCGCGTATTTCTTCTTTAGCTGGTCTCCTTCCTCCTCCCTGCTTAACGTATCGCGCGCTAAGCGCTGAAGCCGCGACGCAAACGTTCGCACGTCCTCCCCTACCATCTGTCCGGCGTCACGGAACCTCTGTACCCGCACGTGACGTGGTTCATTGTCGAAATGCTCAAACGCGAGCTTCTTAAATTCCGCAAATGATTTTGTGGATTTTACTTTTTCGTCTCGCCATGCAAAATCATGAGCAGCTCCTGCCATCTTACACCTCGCCATTCCCAGCATTTGAGCATCGGACCATCCTCCCATTTTCCCAATCTCTTCTAGCATGGAAAAGAAATCGCAGATTGTAACCCCTGTCTTATCTCCTGTAAACGTCGGAATGACGCTTCCTAATGCCAGCATGCTTGCTCCGAGCGACGGCTGTGGAGTGGGAGCTCCCTCAGATAAAGACATTTTTTTTTCAAGCCCTCCGGTGCCTCAAGCCTCTCAAATGGGGGTAAAAGTCCCACAATCAGTCCCGTGATTCCCTTTTGATTACAATTTTGAAGTCATGAATGTCGCAGCATTCAGAGGACATTTGCTTTTGAGACCCCACTTCTGACACCAGTGTGATGACCCCCATAATGCGCAGGTCCACACGGGACGGAGAGGCAAAGAGACACCGTATGGCTCAGTTTAAACAAACAGATATATTCAATAATTACACATGATTAAGATTATACATCAGAGGCTGGGTCGTCCGAGCTTACGTGCCGACGACTTCATGGGGACGATGGAGCGGCTCCGGAGTTGAGCTCGAACGGTTGCTGGCAGAAGCTGCACGCCGTCGGGCTTCGGCGCTGAAGGCCCTCGTGGCGAACGATGTCGTCCTGAGCGTCCTCCTTCCGTACTGCTTGTCGATTTTTATATCCTCTTCTCCACACTCCCTAGGGTGAGGACGCCCACGCCGGAGGGGAGGGAGGGGGGCTAGGGCTTTCACTTGGGCGCACAAACATACCACCGCACTTATGGTCTCGCCCCCCTCACGTGTTGAGTCCGAGGGAAAGAAGGTTGTCTTCGAGGTAGCGCATAGCGTCGGCTGTGGTAAGGCGCGCTCTGGCCCGCTGACAGTTCCCGCGGGTCACCGGCCTCCATTCTCCATCCATCAACTGACACTCGCTCCTCAAGGTAAGGCGCACTCTGGCCCGCTGACAGTTCCCGCGGGTCACCGGCCGGGAAAGTGGTCCCTTGTCCTGGGATGTGCTCGGGAGGCCTCCCCTGGAACCGCCACGGCAATTGGGGAGGATAAAGCCCGTTTCCCCGCGGCGGCGGCGGCGGGTCCGGTTGGGTCCGGTTGAGCTTAACCCCCTTCGTTCTGGTCGTCACTCTCAAAGAGCATGGCTGGGTAATTGATGATGCCGCTGTCATCTGGGTCTCCGTCTACGCCGCGCCGTCGAACGCGGAACCTCGTAGCACACACAAGGAACGTCACACATACATGGCACCGGCAGACAACACAGGAACATAAAATGCAACCTGGCTATATATTAACAAAATACATTTTTAACTCGCTTGGTTTAACACTGTTCAAAACTTTGTACCTATTAAGAGTGGTCGGTAAATTGTGTTGAAGCGTTTGTAGTTTAAAATTAATTCGAAAATATGGAATATACCAGAGATCGGTATTTCAGGTGTAGAGTCGATTCGAAGCGGTCCTTAAATGTGTAGTACGTATTAAGAAATCTCTATAAGCAGGAGAAGAATGGTAAAAGAGCCTCAAAATGCGAAAAACATATCTATGTTCAAAACGAATGATGTTTTAATTTCTAAAAGCAGTTTGCGTTGGAGAGACAGATAAGGAAGGTTTGCAATGTAGCGGATCATTTTCTTCTGCAGAACATGTATTTTTATCACATTTGTTTTTGTGGTGGTTGCCCAAACAGAGTTACGGAACCGAAAAGAGCATGATAAATTTGAATTTTCACGTGAGTGGGAAGGAGCCATCGACATCGTGTTAGAACACCTGCTACTGAAGAGAGCTTTTTGCAAATATTTTCCACATGTCGATCCCACCTGAGATGCGACGAGAAAGTAACTTCAAGGATTTTGTGGCTGTCTACAATTTGAATTTCTTGACCTGCGTATTTAGGAGCGCGTTGTAGTTCGACTGGCTTGTTCCTTGCACGGAAAATTATTACCTTAGTCTTTGTAGGGTTTATTATTTGGAGGCAATTAGAAGAGGACCAGTTCTCTAGTTTCGTAAGGATTACGTTGCACTCTTCAATTAACTTGTTTATGTCGTGACCAGGGATTAGTAAACTGCTATCATCGGCGTATATAATAAATTTCGCTTTGTCATAAATATGCACAATGTCATTTATACAGATGTTAAAAAGCATCGGGCCCAGAATGCTGCCTTGAGGCACACCATTTTGTACCGCCAGAAAAGAAGTCTGATGGTTGTGGATATAGACAGATTGTTTTCGATTTTGCAGGTATGATTTCATGAGGTCTAAAGGTGTTCCACGAGCTCCGTTTTGAGAAAGTTTATGAGCTAAAATCAATGAAGAGTCCGACAGTGAGAATACCTGCTTCAGTGTTTTGCAGGATACATTCCTTAAATGATAACAAAGCCGTTTCCGTCGACTTTCCCCTTCGGAAGCCAAATTGAGCATCAGACAGGATTTGTTTTGCATTAAAAAAGTTCACTACACGGGAAAAGATTACTTTTTCCAAGCCCTTTGAAAAGACTGGAATCACAGATATTGGTCTATAATTGGACACTACATCTTTATCTCCCCCTTTAAACACAACTGTCACTCTTGCTTTCTTCATTTCTTCCGGGTAAACTCCCGTTTCAATTAACAAATTGAAGATGTATGCAAGCACAGGTGCAATATATTTGATTGGTTTTATCTGAATATTGTCAACATCTAAGGCTTTGCTATTATTCAAATTCATAAAGGTCGCATTGGTGGGCTCAAGGAAAAGGCTTTCGAAAGGTCTAAAAGATGAAGGAACTTAAGGTAGATGCATCATAGGTAAATGAGTAGTTAAAAAAATGCTGTTTAAATGGCCAGCTAGAGCCTGACCGGATAATTCAGAGCCCTTATAGATTATTCGTTGAGCTGGCGCATTTTTCGTATTGCGACGTAACAAGTTATCGACAACTTTCCACACAGCGTCTGAATTTTTCATTCTAACATCAGAGAACAGTTTTTGATGATACACAATCTTAGCACGCTTAAGCTCAGCATTTAGATTATTTCTTGTTTTTTTTTAATAAGAGATTCAAGAGAGCGATTATATAAAAAGGCATGGTACTTGTTTTTGCTCTTTATCATTCTTCTGAGCTCTGGCGTGATCCATGGTTCTCTTATTCGTTTAGACTGCTTAATGTTCTTTATATATTTCTACAAAAACCTTGATAAACGCTGAATATGCATTATTTGAGTCCTATATAGAATAACTAGGAGTCCCGCCCAAAACCATTTCAGCTTATCTGGGTACCTCCAACCTTTTTTATTTGCGTGTAACTCCAGCCCCTCTTCATCTTTGTTATTGTAGCCGCTATTGTTTCTCAAGTACCATCTTGATATTAGCAGTTCCTAATTCAAGCCTTCTGCAGGGTTTGAAGGACCTATTTAATTGGAAATGAGGAGAATACGTGCACAGGGTGGAAAGCGTGTGATCTGCCAGGAAACACTGAGGCGGCCCCGAGAAGGGCCTTTATTAAGGTTGACAGCCGTTTTGTGCCTCTTCACTTGGCAGCGACGACACAGCGTGTGCGGTCCCCATGGCTTTGCCCCAGCTGTCGAAGCAATCCTCGGGCACGACCTTCGACATCTGATGTTTTTATTTAAAAAACACATGGACCAAAGTCGTGCTGTATGCAGTGCGATCGCCATGTGGTTCCACTGACGGCGAACAATCATCCACCTACCCCGGCTCTTTGGACAGATTCAGGAAACGACTGAAAAGAACAAAAGTAACGAGCAAACAAGTTAGAACGCAAAGAAACGAAGGCGCGCTGCGCTAATGCTGTAGCGAGGTCTAATATGTAAATTGTCACGGCTGGCGTCGATTTCTATAAAGCGCGGATAGTCGCTACGGAAATAAACAAAGGCGCACTGGAGCTGGGTAAGTCTGCAGCTACAAGCAGGAGTTTTCTGTCCCTACCGCCGATTTCCACACCGCGCGATCGTCATAACTTTTCTTGGACTTGCTGGTGAAGCTAACAGCGATCATAAAAATTAAGGCCGCAGACTGTAGTGACAGAGGCTTGCCATTGAAAGGAACAAAGGCGTGCACTTTGTCAACCAGGCAACGAGGCCTAGCGCGAGTTTTAGATCCGACTTGGACAAAGCGCGAGACGGCGCGCGCTTCTAACGCTTGCCGACGCAAAGAAACAAAGGCGCGCTGCGCTGGGATAATGCTGTAGCGAGGTCTAATATGTAAATTTTCACGGCTGCCGTCGATTTCGACAAAGCGCGAGAAGTCTCTAAGGAATTAAACAAAGCTGCACTGCACTGGGTGAATGCTGGACACTTAGGCCAGGCGCGATTTCCACAATGCACGAGTCGGAACTTCTGGACTTACCGTTGCAGCTGATGGCGATACTAAAGGGCAGATTGTAGTGGCAGAATTATCGTCGCCACTTTTACCCTGGAATTGCCACTGCAAAGGAACAAAGGCGCACTGGGGTCGATGCCCTGGCGTCTCGCCACGTGGTATCGGTCCGCGGCAAATAAGGACAGCATCGGCTCGCCAGAAGCATCCAGGAAACGATGCTGCAAAAAAGTTACGTTACAAGCGCCGCAATTTGGCGAGTTCTGCACGAGAAAACTTACGAAAGCGTTGTTCAACCCTTACCTCGTGATTGAGAACGTGCACGCCCGACAAGCGCTTCATCGTGGCTGTCAGACGGCGGTTCAGATGGCGACGCCGGTGGTCCTCAAACCGCTCCTTAGTGGGTCGTCGTAATGGAGTTGCAAAATTTTGAACACGAGCACGACACTAGCCACGTGCTCCTGCAGCAGGAAAACGAGGTCCTGGAATGCGCAAGGCATGTAGGTAAGCGGTACAGCACTTCACGAAGCGAAATTTGAGATAAAATGCGTACCTTTATGTCGCTGGCGATTTCTCGCGGGTCAGCGCCTTTTGGGGGTCGTCGCAATGTCGTGGTAGCAAGAACTGTACAGAAATTTCAGCTGGCTGTCGCCGACGAGCGCACCACGCAAAAAAAACCATACCTGGACAGCTCCCGAAACGCGCGCGTCGCCGCCTACGCTCACGAAGAGAATGCCCGCAGACCACGCACGCCCGGCGGCCGGCCGGCCGGCCCTAGCGATTACCTAGGCACTCTAGGGACAGGCCGAGAGAGGCGCGGCGACCCCACATCCGGTTGAGAACGAGGGCGAAGCGAAAAAACGTCACGCAGACACGCATCCCACCGACCAATCGGCGTTTCCAGCCTACCGACCCGCAAACGCTTCTGCGTGAGGTGGCCTGCTAACGTCATGACATTATTTTCACGATTTTAGTCCCAAAATCGGTCACTACAAGCACAACCTGCCTGCGAATTTTAAGAAACACGGTTTTGAAAAATCCATAATAAATTCCCGGCTCAGTTCCGAAGACTCAGTGTGAATGCCTCTTAGCATTAAAAACATTTACAAGCCACTTTTAATTCATTGCATGGTCCCTTTAAATCCGCTGTAACCCCCGCGACTTTCGTAGCCTTGTCAGCGCTTCTGCAATGTAATCTTGGGCGTAGATCTCACGACTCACCATTCAGTCCAAATGTGTCACGCTTTTGACAGACGAATCTGTATCCCAGAACACATACGACCCACGAACATCCCGCAGCCCTCAGTGCACGAGGAAGAAGTGAGCATCCCACCCTGTTCCAGCATCATAGCCTTCGCAGGTACCGAAACTGTCGAAAATATCGAAGGCATGCATCGTCGAAGGGAATATGCAATTACTACTCGACCATTATAACCGACGAACACAACCAGATTCTCCACCAAAGGCCATACTGAGTGTCAGTGTGAGATCGCCGAGCCATCCAGACTAGCAAACGAAAACACGCATACCGACTAAATGTTGCGCGACATCACTCAGCCGTCAAAGAGCCCCCGAGCGGCACAGTTCGTGCCCTCAAAAATAGGTAGTATTTAGTACCTTCGTATGTTAAATATGGTAACTATAGCCGTACAGCAAATAAGGCTGTAGGCAAGCATGGCGACGCATTACCGTATCGGAATACTCTAATAAAGATGGCATCATTTTTGTGTCGATTACCATTTGACAAAAGAAACCGCAAAAAAAAATCTGCCTTCATCATGACAGACAGCCTCTTCGAATTCAAAATTATGCCTTCAGGGCTGCACTCCCCGTCGACCACTTTTCAACAGGTCATGGACATGGTGTTGGCTGGCCTCAAGTGGCGATAAGCTTGCCTCCCAACGGACAAAACCTCGGCGTGCAGTCGGGCCAACGTCACAGCCCAATCTAAACATGCTCGGCCAGACCTTGGCAAAAGAGGTTGGGCCGCACTTCGGGTGGGCATCTGCTTTACACAACCCGTCTGCACCACAACCTCGGGCAAACACCAAATGCTGACCTTACCGACGTTGGCCCAACACACTGCTATTAATGTGGGTAGCACTTGACATGTTTGGTCAGTAGCTGTGCTTTGGGCTTTTTGCTTTAAAAATCCACTTTTCAAACTGCTTATTCACAAATTTAGCCCTACTACATAACAAGCTTTAAAAGAGGTTCAAAACACCAACAATTAATTGAAAGCACCACTCTAAAATTAAGTATAACACATCCAATAGTTTGCATGTGGCGTCTTTTCTTGAAGGCAAACTTTTCGATAGCAATAAAATTTAATCCAATTTTTAAGAAATCTGCTCGGTTTGATGAAGGGTTGGGTAAAAGCGAGTGTTACCTGCAAATGAAGGACCTCTTGCTTTAATGGCTTAAAAAATCAGAATTTGTCAGGGCTGTCACGCTGCAAAATTCAATTATGGCATCTCTGAGGATGATAAATGTTTATGGCGCAAGTGCATCTGTGGCCAAAAAGCGCAATGGCACAAGGTTTTTCTTTTTCTCAAGGTGTGGTCAAAGACCCATTTCCCAAGCACTTCACCCTAAAGAAGCCGAGCACTAGGCAGGGAAAAGCTTATACCAATTGTATACCCAGTGGATACCCCGTGGCACTGTGGATCGAACCCCGCACCTCCTGCATATGAGGCGGATGCTCAATTAGCTTGGTCGAATCTGCGAGGACAAAAGCAAAGCACTCGGCTATTTGAACTTTACCCTTGCAACAAAAGACATACCTTCAACATGCAAAGAAGCTCGTATAAAACTCATCTACAAAGAAAATTTCCGAGTTCCATCAATGCTTACTGTTCCATAGTAGTGTAGAGCAATGTCTTGAACCTTCCAACATTCCAAACTACAGACTATGATACTGCAATAAAAAAAATGTTTCCCAAGGCACAAAATGGATTCCGACCCTAATGACAGACAAGTTATGATATTATTGCTCTTACCCAGGGAGCTTAACATGTTCACTGCATCGTGGGTCAACAGTGGGGGTCACGTTTTTTGTTTTGCTGTGTGGCCGCAACCACTGGGTCCCACAATGAAGCCATGGGACAGATCTTATAGTGAGGTCCTCCTCCTTAGACCTCACTTAAAATCTGACCCTTAGCGACCCAGTATTCGAGGCTGCAAAGCATGGATAAATGACGTGATCTGCCAGTGATGAATAACACAGTGAACGTGTTAAACGAAGCACAAGGTCAAATTACGACTGTGCCTTCACAGACCCAGAGAAAGCTTACGACTCTGTACTACATCCGAGACTGCGGGAACAACTGAACATAAACTTGAACAAAAAGTTGAAAAACTACTAAAACCATGCAGAATGTATGACAGCGCTATATGGGGTCTACGAGCTCATATATCAAACTAAAAAAAAACAGTGACATTTTAACGTATTTAAACCGAGCAGACGCGTGAAATCATGTGTTTAGCCTGATTGGCTCATGGTTTTGCTTTGCTGGATTGTCGGCATGCCTGGTGACGATATTAGACTCAGGTTAAGCTCTGATCGAGGTTAAGTTGATCTGATCTGCTCACGCCACGATGGAAGCTGATGACGATGACAATGTGCAATACACAGCGCGAGAGTGTGTTGCAGTTTAACACAAGGTGTGATCGGCTGCGGCGATAGGAAGAAGCCGTTCTGAGCGGCTGTGCTTCAACATGCTCCATGCTGGAAACAGCGCATCGGCCGTTGGCCGACGTCCACCGACGTCTCAGGACACTACGGACTCGTACAAAGTTGTCCTTCCCCGATTGCCAACCGGTAATGTTGTCCTTAATACCGTTTTCCTGCATGCTGACCTTAAGGGTCGCCCGTACCGAGCACCTGACTTCCGTGACGCACTCGCACAGATATTGGATCTCCGGGAAATTTTGTGCATTGGTCAATACCAAATGAGCCACGTGTGGATGGTTACCTGCGAGAGTAGTTCTTCCAAACAGAAGCTTGTTAACAAAGCGGAGTTTCCTGTCAAAGGACTGCGGTGCATGGTGTTTGACCCGGATACTAAGAACGTCAAGGTTAAGCTCCTTTGGCTTCCCCGCTATATGGAACACCGGAGGATTGTGGAAGCATTAGAGCCTTATGGCACGGTCCAGTCTGTGGAGCGTGAAAAGTGGCGGTGCCCAGGGATGGAGCATATGGAAACGGCGAACCGTGAACTCTCCCTCACACTCAAGGATGGAGTGTCAGCTAGCACCATTCCACACACACTTAATGTTTATGGAGTGCAGGCATTAGTCCTTATCCCAGGGAGACCTCCACTGTGCCTCCGATGTAGCCGGGTTGGACATGTCCGGCGCCAGTGTCGCACGCCTCGATGCACTCAGTGCTGACGCTTTGGCCATACTGCGGAGAACTGTGTCTTGAGTTACGCTGACAGGCTGCGTCAAGGCCAGTGGTCACGGGAAGATGACGTGGCATCAGAACACATTATGGATGTGTCTGAGGTTGTGGACGCGACCGGAGAACTAAGTCATGAGCATCGAATAGATGGGGAACAGAAGACTTCAACACCTCAAAACAACACGGAATATGAAGCGACTGGCCATCTAGCATCCACGCCTCCAGGACGAAAACCGCCGGACCCGGGCCCCCCCGTGAGTGTTACAGAGACTGCTGTGCTTGCTGCACAGGAACACCTCGTTGCCACAGGTCAACGTCCGGATATGCCTCCTGTGGAGTCAGTCGAGGCGATAAAGCCAGTGAATGCTCGCCGATCCTCCTCTGATGCTGATTCTGCTTCGTCGTTGGAGGGTAACGGTGAGACGTGTGTGGCGTCGATCTCTGGCGTGTCAGGTTCTCTGTCGGCTGTCAGTGTGGTAGCGAGTGATGTGCTCCCCTCGGGTTCGTGGGCCGAGGCCTTGGCTGTCTCAGAGGAAGACATGGACAGCACCGCACCTTTGAAACGTCCTGCAGATGCTTACGAGGTGTGTATCGATGGCGCTAACCAGAAGGCACAATGTGTAGAGGCCACGGGAAGGGTGGTGTTAAAGAGGAGGGCGATGTCTGCCCGAGAGGCCGCCAATTTGGCGGCGGGCCACCACATTCCAGGGGATGGCGTTTGTTAAGACTGGCACCAAAATGGCGAGCGTCGCAGCATATCAAGTCGCTACCCTTAACGTTAGGGGTATGCGTAATCGTAGGAGGCAACAGCAGGTACGGCATCTCTTAAAGAAATGGAGTGTGTGTGTAGCCGCTATCCAGGAAACAAAGTTGTCCTCTGATGAAGAGACAGCAGCTGCTCTTGAGCCTTTTTTGTCGGAATACAGCATTATTGTTAGCCACGCGAGAGGCTTATCCGGAGGTTGTATGCTATTCCTGGCGAACACGCTAGAGATGACAGCCATGTCTTATTGCATAGATGACGAGGGGCGCCTTATATGCTGTGATCTCACAATTTCAGGTGTACAGTGGCGGATTATTTGTGTTTATGCCCCCACAAAGCAGCGCGATAGAAGGCTTTTTTTTCTGTCATTAGTTGAACATTTGTGCACGGACCGCAAAATTATATTGTTGGGAGATTTTAATTGCGTTTGTAGGGATGAGGACCGTTCAGTGGTATGTAAGAGATACGACCATAGTGCTGCATTACTTACCGATTTGGTTTCTGAATATAGTCTTGTGGATGTGGGGCAGGAAAAAGGCGACAGTATACATTTCACTCATTTTCAGTTTTCCTCTAATGCTCGCCTTGACAGAATTTACGTTTCTGTTGACGCATTAGCAAGTGTGTTTGGCTACTGGGTGCGGCCCATTTTCTTCAGTGACCACTGTATGGTGTCTCTTCAGATAGGAAAGTACACTCGGCATGTACTTCACCCTCGATGGGAGTTGTGGAAGATGAATAACTGTCTGCTCTCAGACGAAATCTTTCAGCGTGCTGTACCTACTTGTTTGAAGGACGTATGGTCACGCCGTGATCTTTCCATTTTTCAAAAGTGGGACTTGTTTAAACAGGAGATCAAAAACTTGGCAATTGAGGCCTCAGCAAGAATCGCTTTCCTGAAGAGACACCACCTTCGTGAGCTTGGGCGCACCCTAACGGAGCTACATGAGCTAGAGAGGGTAAGCCCGGGTGCCTATCTCGAAGAGATTAATAACGTAAAAGCACAGCTTCAACAATTTGCGACAGACAGATATAAGGGGGCCTTGATACGATCTAGGTCCCGAAGGTTTCGTGATGAGCAACCTTCTCGTCGGGCCCTGAGTGATGAAAGAGAGAATGCTCTTGCGAAGGAAATATTGGAAATTCAGTATGGTGATTGCACATACAGTTATGCGCCTGGTATTCTTGCTGCTTTCTTCGACTATTATCGGAAGCTGTTTGGCAGTTGCGAAGATCCAAGTCAGGGTTTCGATTACAGTTCCTTGCTCGGAAACTTCCCTCGACTTGATGATGAGAAGTGTGCTATAGTGAAGGGACCTATCACTTTGGATGAAATTCAATCAGCCATTTCTGCCCTGCAGAGCCAGGAATCTCCTGGGCCAGATGGTATTACTAGCGAATTCTATAAAACATTTTCGCCTTGCCTAGTGCCTGTTTTGATGGAAGTTTTCAAAGCATCTTATGATGTGGGTGTCCTGCCTCCCACTTTTTATTCTGGGCACACAATATTAATTCCCAAAAGCAAAGATACTAATCGGTTGAAAACTGTTCAGGGATATCGTCCAATTTCCCTTTGCAATGTTGATTACAAAATTTTTGCCAAGGTTCTTAGCAGTCGTCTGCAGCTCGTCATTATGGACTTGATAGGTCCGCATCAGGTCTGTGGTATTAGAGGCCGCAGTATTCAAACACATATCCATATTGCACGTTCAGTATTAGAGACAGTATCAGATGAGATAGGCCAAGTAGCTCTGATTCAAATTGACTTGGCTAAGGCGTTTGATAAAGTTCGGCACGATTTCTTGTTCGCGGTCTTGGAGTATGCAAATATTGGTGACGTCTTGCTCAAAGGCATAAGGCTGTGCTATAAGAACTCCTATACAAGGGTTATTGTTAATCAGGAGCTAACGAAACCAGTACCACTAGAAGCATCTGTTCGTCAAGGATGTCCACTGTCTCCATTGCTGTTTGCCCTATATCTGGAACCCCTCTGTCTCAGTATAATTAACAGCGCAGCTATCCGCGGTTTCTCTCTGGCTCAATGTGAAGTTAAAGTTTTAGCTTACGCTGATGATGTCGCCCTCTTTTGTTCTGACAAAAAGAGTGTACTCGAGACTCTAAACTTGACTAAACAGTTCTGCGATGTATCAGGCGCGGCTCTTAATTTAGAGAAATCCAAAGGCTTTTGGTTGGGTCATTGGGGAACTAGGCCAAGCCACTTCGGTGGTATATGCTGGAACTGTAGCCCTCTTGAGTACCTAGGCGTTCCGCTGCACCAAGTTCGCAACAGTACAGCCTACTGGGATTCACAAACTGTAACTCTACGGCGGCAAACACAGGCTTGGATGGGTAGGGAACTCTCAGTGTTTGCGAGGGCACAGGTCTGTAACATTTTTTTGTTTGCAAAGCTCGCGTATGTCCTTCAAGTCCTGCATTGTGCGAGGAGGAAGGTGCAAGCAATACATAGAATATTTGCAGCATTCGTTTGGCGCTCTCAATGGGAGCCGATGAGGCGTGACAACTTGTTCCTTCCCTTAGAGGGTGGTGGAGTGGGCCTTGTTCACCTGTTCGTGCACCAACTCGTTTCCCGTTTTTTCTTTTTCAAATCGGCAAACGACCCGTTTCTGGTAGCTGTGCTCATTAGGCGGCTTAGTTTTCATTTGCCTTACTTATTCGCACCGACTGTGCAGGCTCGTGAGGGGACTTTATGGGGATTTCTTAAGGAGGTTGCTGACACTTTCAATTTTCTCACTGTGCGCTTCTCTTTAGATTACCTGTATAGCCTCTCGAGAAAGCAGATGACCCAGGCTCTCACTGAGTCTTTGTTCCCTACACCATTGTATCGGCAGCCTTATCTGGGGTCTTTGGACATCAGTGTTCTAAAGCGTGTTAGACGGATGTGCATTCAGGCAGCCGCTAAAACGTTCTTTTTCAAACTACACACAGCGACGCTGCCTGTCAAGACATTTCTTAATGACAAGGGGATGTTTGTACCCTGGAATGTGAATTGTCGTCTGTGTAACGTGCCTGAGACAATTGATCATTGCTTCATCCTGTGCCGTGATGCCATGTTCTTTTGGGACATACTACAACGAACTCTTAAGAAGGACATTGAAATTACACCATACACTATTAGATTTCTGCCTGTTGAGAAAAACTCTGTTGTGCCTTATGACGTGTTTGTGTTGATGGGACTATTCAGTCTTTGGAAAAGCCGTATGATGGACAGACATGCCGAGCCACCAAGATCGTCCAAATCTGTGTTTCGGGAACAGTGTGCGTTGGTGAGGAGTGTATATGCTGCTCGCGACGAACCTCCAAGCTGGCTGCCGTGCCTAGATGCTTGTGTGTGCCTCCCTGAATTTTGATGTTTTGATGGGGATGCAGTGGTGAGTTAGGGCTATGGGGGGCTCATATTAAGCAGCCCGGTAACTTGAGACGCGAACTAGTCTGATTGAAGTTTCCTCCTTTCTACAGAAGTTCTTCCATGCAATAAAGAAAAGAACTGCGGCGATAGCATAGTGCTCTTGTGCAGTGGCCAACGAAGCTGACCTGCTCGCGCCACCGCGGGTTCGAATCCCATTTGCAGCAAAATTTACTTTTTATTTATTTACTTATTCAAGGTCAAGGCTTAAGTGATGGCCTGGCTTTTGCAGCTTTGGTCGTGAAGTAGAGCATTTGCTCTAAAAGCGTTGGGCTCAAGCAAAGGTGCCCATTATCCCAAATACCCTTCAACACTTACACAGCTTACTGGACACAGTGCTTAAGAAGGGCCATGTTTACAGCTTTTGAAGATAAAATCTTGTGCCTAGC